>NW_020898011.1:3562588-3768005 GCF_003984885.1 Neopelma chrysocephalum
CTGGGTGTAAGTATTTACGTGGGCTCTTTGCTCACACCTGACCTGGGTGTAAGTGTTTACGTGGGCTCTCTGCTCACATCTGACCTGGGTGCAGGTGTTTACGTGGGCTCTCTGCTCGTGCCTGACCTGCTGTGGTCCAGCAGCCGGGTGGGTGTTTGTTGCTCCTGTGACCTCTGCCCCGATCCTGCCAAGCTGCCATCTGCCAGAGTCTAAAGCACTAACCTGAATCCAGCTGATGGTCTCATGGATAAGATCCAAAGCTCTTCGGCTCACAGTGCTCTGAATATGTCCATGCAAGTGTTTCTGGATACCCTGGATCCATAAGGATCTCTAGCTTGTCCAGGACATCCACAAATATTTGCATGTATTCACAGTGGGCAAACATTTACGAATACCTTGAATAAGCCAGAAGCCCTGGAGGTTGAGGGGATTGCAAATCCTCTCTGTATTCTTTCCACAAGCATCAGTGAGAACAGTAATTACTTCACAGCATGTGATGGAGAAGAAGCAGCTCATTGCTCTGTGCCAAAGCTCTGCATGCAAACTGGCCACAGTGAGGCAGTGACTGGAGGTGCTGCCCTGCAAATGGCAGGACATGTCCACAGTCACTGGGGACAATAAAGAGCCCCGTGCTGCCAAAGTTCACAGGTGCCAACTGTTGCAACTACATACATTTATCTGTTTCTAGCACATGGTACCACTAATGCATCTCCAAATCAAAACAGCGGAGCTGCTTCCCTGCCTGCCCCTCATCTGGGATCACTGTGAGCTGTTCAGGGCAGCTGTTGCTTCTTGCTGTGAACATTTTCACAGCTTTGGCTGAAAGGAATTTTGCTGTCACCACGGTCTCTTGCCACATCTGCCCCGGTGCTGGGCTGTTTGAAGGCAGTGCATCCCTCTCCCGACACAGCTCCACACACAGCAAGGCAGTTCGGATCTCCCCCGATCTCCAGGGCTGCACCTCACCTCCAACCACACTGAGGAAGGAATATTTTATTGCAGCTTTCTACACTGTCAAGGCAGGAAAGTCCTGCCCTGTTGTCTCACTGTGTTGACTTTTGCCTTGCTGAGCTAAAGCCCTCGATGTTTTGGTGTCAGGGATGCCCAGGCAGAAGGGCAGTGATCTGCCCGCCCCAAATAGGCTCAGTGACGACTCCTGCATGCAGGTTGTTGATCTTCTCTAATTGCTGCCGCGTCAGCAGCCACATCAGGCTGTCTGGGATGACGGTAGGAGAGCGTGTAATCCCCGCAAATTCCCCCCTCACCTGAACCCTTTGCGTCCGCGGTGAGGATTTACCGAGGAGCTCCCAGGGGGATAAAAGCAGCGTTGATGGTTGGAGGGTTTCAGACCTCAGCGAAGGGATCACTTGCCTGTGATCTGATTAACCCGGTTTAGCAGGAGCTGCACTGCCCAGAGCTGTCTGAGTGCCAGCTGTGCCCGCTGCCACTCAGCACCGCAGCCTGTCAGGGGACTCACCAGTGCGAGACGACAAAAACCAGGAGAGAGAATTTTTCTGCTCCCAAACTCCTCTGAGCCGTGCTGGAATGGAGGGACCTGCCTCGGTGCTGTGCCTGAGAACCTGCTACATAAAACCCTGCAAACCACCCCGTGCCACTGAGAATCCACCCGAGCTGGGACAGTCCCACCTCTCCAGGAGCTGCAGTTGCTCTCACAGGATGGTGCAAAAAAGGCACTCAAACACTGTTAGCAAGTGTGCCTTGCCCATCATCCCTGAATATCCAGGCTTCCAGGATATTAAGGTTTGTATGCAAAAACTCTCTTTACAATATGTGATAACTGCTACCTATTCTTCTGTTAGAGGAATAATTCCCCAATGTCCTGGAAAGCTGATATTTGATGCGATAAGGTTTGCACTGTGGTTTGGTATAGAAAAACCTGACTTGAATGAGTTTTATTCTGCTACATTTTAAAGTTGATTATTATTTTAGGTTGATTTTATTTTTTAAGCGATTTTAAGAAGTTTTAGTTAGGAAGACTACTTTTTAGTCAGCTTTTAGTGTTCTCCAATTACCTAACTTCTTCCAAAAGTACAACCACTCCAGGCAGGGGCATTTGATTTGCTGGGTCCCTTCCAGAATGAAGTGTGATGGAAGAGTGAGAGATCAAAAACTTGATTGCTTTTCAGTTTACATGGCATGTCCAACCCACTATTTCTCATTTGAGCTCAATGTTTTTCATTCATTACCAGTAGGCAACATGTCAAAGGCTGATGATGGAGTGCCCTGCTGAGACATTGCTGGGCTCTGAATCCAGATTTGTGGCTGGACCCTTAGAGAGTATCCAGCCTTAATTAGAGATTGTCAAAAACTGCATGAGTGATGGCTTTTTTTTATATACCAGAGGCATTGTCAGGCATAATAAATGGTTGCAAAATGTTCCACGATCCCGCTGTGGCTGTCATCCACATACAGTATAGTCTTTCTTTCTATTGATTAGAAACAGTAATATAATATAAACCAGTTCTTCCTTCAAGACAAACTGCTAAGGTTTTCAGAGAAAAAGCCATGCTCTGCTCTGACTTGCTGTACAGAAACCAGCTGTTCCTCCTGGTAGCTTGAGACAGGCCAGGGTGTCTTGGAATACCTGGGAGAAAGGTGGGAATGGCAGAGCAGTGACTTGGAAAACCCAGGGGACATTAAACTGTCGGACATGGAAAGTCAACCTTTTACATGGCTAATTTCCAGCAGTCTATAAAAGGACTCACAGCATGGATGTTCCCCTGAAATCAACCTAAAGACATCCAGTGGGGGCTGGATCAGGTCTTTCTTTGGCTGTTCAAATAACTCAGGTGTGAATTTGGCCTGCAACAGGAAAGGAGGAGAAAAATTTATGCCCATCCATGCTATGATGTGGTGCCACAATAATAAAGTTGGTAGTTTTAAGATGTAGAAATAAATTGTATGTGAAAATTGCAATTCTTGTAAAAATACACTGAAGTTCAGCACAGATTTACCTGGGATTAAGGAAAGGGGGGAAAAAAAATCTCCTAGAAGTGGGATCTGTTTTTACCTTGGGAAAGAGCAGCTACAGGCTAATGGGATTTTAAAAGAATAAATCTAAAGTTCTGTTGATACAGATAGGTAAGAGATTCTTTCAGAAAGTTAGATTTTCACAGAGGCTACAGAAAATTGTGGCAGTACACCAGAGTTGGTAGGAGGTACAAATGTTCAGCATTCATTAAGCTCAGCATTAATTAAGCTCAGCCCAATGGACTTCTGTTCCAGAGAGGGATTGGTACCAAAATGCATGGTCTTCAGGGAATTTGGATTAAGAAGCTCAAACGTTCTCTAACAGTTCTTCACTGTACGGAATCATACACCTTAGACCCTTTTTCTGCTCAAGCCAACATATTTTAATTCAGATTTCTTTCTCTCTTCTGCCCCCAATCCTGCTTTTTTCTCTTCCCCCCCCCCATTTAAAACAGCTATCAAGAAGTTACGTGGGAATTCCAGCCTTCAACCAACTTTTCCAGGATTTGGAAAGAGGAAAGAACTCCTCATCCCAGCTGAACGGTTTTTCAAGGAGACCTTCGTTAGCCCATTGCTTGGGGAGCTCCCCCAGGGGCTCCCTGGAAGGGCCCCTGACAACCAGCCCTGCCTTCCACGACAAACCACTGCAGGAGTATTTCAACGAGAGGCTGCTGGAGCTGGGGAGCTATGGAAGCAAGAGATCCAACAGGAAAACAAAAGCATTTGGTGATCAGAACCAGAGCCCCCAGCGAGGGTCCCGGCGCAGGAGCAGCTGCAGCGCCCTGCTGGTGACAGGGCAGGACAGGGAGGAGCCCTGTGTGCCAGCAAACCAGGGCAGCCAAAAAGGGGTCGAGTGGGACGGTCAGGACAAAATCCAGAACGTCCTGAAGCTCTATAAGAGTGACTGTTTGGACATTTTGACAATGCAGATCACTGCCCCCCTAGAGGCGTTTGTGCAGAAGAAATGACACCGGGGCTGGTTGCAGCTTTCCCAGGAAAAATTGTTCCTGTTCAGCACCACCTCGACTTTAGTTCATTATATGTCAGCCCCCTCTGACACAGAAAGATGCTTGTTTGGGGGAGGAAATAGTCTCTCGTTTTGTGTTCTTGATTTACATCGCATAGATTTGTTTTCAACTATTTTCTGCAGAGAATCAGCATAATTGCCCCATAGGTGTGACTCATAGCAGTGTTCTAAATATGTGCATATATTACTTAAATGCTTACATGGCTTTAAAAAAAGGTGATAAGTGTCAGAGGTGCAGCTTGTTTCCTATTGTGGAGTTTGTGTTAGTTAACCTGAAGAAAGAATGTTGTGTTCTGCCTAGTTGCTTTGCTTGTTTTAAGCCTCTTGGTTTTATCACTGTGGTCTAACTAATTTATGGTCTTATTATGACTTATTTATGACACAGATGCAAATAGTTGATGAGAAATTATTGATTTTCACTCGTTGCCACATGTAATCTCCAGGTGGATCACTGTAAGAGCTTGACACGTGAAGAAGCAAACACAGACAGAAGATTTACTTTTAAATATGATCAGCTGTTATGGTTTCATTTGCAGACTCAAAAACCTTTGAGTTAAAAACCACTACAAGGGCAAAGAGGAAAAAAATGCTAGATTCGAGTTAGAATGATGGAATTAAGCATTAAAGAAGGCTCCTTCTTACTTTCCTACTGTAAATATGAGAACAACACAGCAAATTCCTAATGTAATCTGAGCTTCAAATTGTTTATGGGATTAGTATTTATCGTGGTCATGTAAGTATACAATGTCAGCTGCAGCTGAGTCTTTTCATTGTGGGAAATGTCAATGTTTAATTCCACAGTACACTGACTGAATACCAGACCCAAACTGGGGCAATGATTTTAAGCTTCCAGAAAGATCTACCACTGCCTGTGGTATCATTGGCAATAAATTCATCACAGTGTTGGTTTGAATTGATGTCTTCTCTCTTTGCTTTCAGACTTGTTTTATGGTGATTTAACAATTAAGCCATGCCCCTGGCTAGACCTAATCCCTTCCAGTGCTGGCTCCTCTCCATCACTTTTCCCTCCTTGTTCCTCCTGTGAAACTTGCCCCAAGGTGTGCCTTGTCCCCTCTGCAGGTCATATTTTCCTTCTTCCCAACACCTGTTTGCAGAAATATTTCTTCTACAGTGTCTCCTCGGCTCTTGGGCCACATCTTTCTGTCTTTCAGACTGTGTGGATGCAGAAAGGAGAGGGCAGATTAAGGAACCTCTCACACCCCTCCTGCCAGTTCCCTCAGGAAATAGCCAAGAGTTTCCCCCCCAAAATGGAAGTGAAACATGTAAGAGTCATCCCACATCCCTTCCCCAGTCCTGGGATCGAGATGAGCTAAGGCAACCGAGATGGGATCCTGAGAGCTCCCAGCCCTTTGTGTGTGGGAGAAAGCACTGCACACTTAGGCCAAATGAATTTTTCAGAATTCCCAGTTGCCTTCCTGCTGCAAATGGAGGGAGCAGCCAATTAGGTGAGATTTTTCCCTGCAGGAAAATATTTTTCTTTTTCAGATTTAAATGAAAGTCTGAAACCCACCATGTGTTAGGAGATGCCATTGAGGGGATGCATCTGGTTCTCATTGTGAGTTTGCCAGGGGTTAGTTTCTCCTCTAGGAGTGAATGCATAGTAATAACAGAGGATTATGAGAGGGCATAATAATAACAGTGCATAAGGAGAAGGGAACAATATTAATGGAACACAGGCAACCTTAATTCTTTCATTCCTTAAACATGTGGCTTAGCGCCCCTGAATGTGTGCTTTTGAAGTTTAGTTTTGCAAATAATTTCCAATCTACAAGCTTTTTTGGAAAAAAGGCAAACTGCCTGCCTTCCTGCTCCTGATATTTTAATGGTTATCACACTGCAGTGACCCCAGATTAGCAGGTCTGGAGCATCTTGAGTGTCTCTGCAGACCTCTGCCATATCAACTACCAGAGGTATGTGGAGACTTGCACTCACATTTGCTGACAGCAAAGGAGAAAACTTCTCTTGAACTAAGAAAAAAATTAGCAGTGATAGACCATAATTAAAATAAAACCCAGAAAACCAGGTACTTTCTTCACTGAAAGAGTGGTCAGGCACTGGGACAGGCTGCCCAGGGAGGAGGTGGAGTCACCATCCCTGGACGTGGCACTCAGTGCTCTGGTTTAGTTGACAGGGTGGTGTTTGGTCAGAGGCTGGACTGGATGATTTTGGAAGTCTTTTCCAACCTTAATGAGTCTATGATGCTGTGATTTACCCAAGCATCTGTAAATGGGCTATTCAGGCTGCTCAGCCTCTGGGCAGTGACTCTTCTCCACTCAGGACAAGGCAGAGCACCAGCTTTTAACAAACAGGCCCTATTTTAATTTTATTTTTTACTTTTACTGAACACCAAAAGTGAAATAGAATCACAAAATCCAAAAAATTAGGCTTTGACTTGGCAGCAACTTGTACTGTTTACTCACTCAAAAGAACCCCATAGACCTCAAATTGCACAGTCAGGCCCATTTATGGTATTTTTCATCTGTAAAGCACCCAAGGGAATTAAAAAAAGTTGACATGCTTTTTAAATTGGATTTCCTTCAAAACTGTGTCACGACTTCCCTCTGAGAAGTTGCCCATCTCATGTCAGAGGTAGTGGAAAAGTCTAAGGAAGATTTCATCTCCCAGGAGGGAACATATCTAGATGCTGCTGCACAGAAAAGACATGAAGTTACAGAGAGAAAAAAAACCCCGCCAAGAACTGTTAAGAGAAGGAATAAAATTTCATCCCATCTCCTCTCAGGTTGTTAAAATCTTGTGAAAAATGGCCTGGGTTTGTTTGGAAAGTGAGAATATGCACGACCTGAATTTATACAGCCTATTACCTTGGGTTTCACTGGCTTTAGCTGTTGGATGCAGCTGCTTCTTTCACGCAGATAATCTGTTTTCACAATGTTCTTTCAAGAAACTCGATGCAGACACTGTTTGCCATTAGCAGCCTCATAAAAATATTCTTTATGCCCCTCCGAAAAATTCTTCTTTCTCCTCTCAACAAAAAAAGCAGTGCATCATTTTCCTCCTGGAGATTTTGCAGCCACTCTTTATCTCTGTTTCAGATCTTTCTGTGGGGAATACTGAACAGCACACTTGGCTGGAGGTTGTTTTCCTTCTGTGAGCATATTCTCTCTGCCAGACTGGAGCAAAGTCCTCTGTAGGGCCTCATAAATCAGCGCTCACCTTACTTTAAAACATATTTCATGTCTTCTCAAGCCTGTGTCCCTACTGGTGAGTTTGTCATCCTCTCCTTGGACTTACCTTTAAGGTTGTAAAGAGTTGTGTTGGCTGACAGTGCAGAGAGAGGCTGGGGAGGTGAGGATGGAAAGCAGAGGAAGGAGTTGCCAGGGGAAACATAACCTGCTTTCAAATGGGAATCTGAACCTTCACAGAGTGAGATATAACCTCAGTTTGGCTTTTGGTTCCCTCAGTTTGGCTTTTGGTTCCCTCAGTCTTCCTGAAGATGTGATGGGGCAGAAAATACAAAACATGTGAAGCAACAAAAGCATCCAGCAAGGTATGGACTGCATCCCACTCTCCCAGTAATCATCTCAGGATCCCAAGGACTTCAGGAGTCTCCCGTTTGATTACGTGCCTCATTAAAGCAAAACATATAATTTTCATGTATTTAAATTAAGGAATTTATTAAAAAAAAACCCAAACGAAAAGAAAAAAAAAAACAAAGCCAAAAAACCCAATCAAAACAGTGGTTTGATCTAGATACAGCAGCACTGTGACATTACTAGGACATTATGTACGAAGAATCCAAGCAGCCATAGAACACAGAAGCCTTTATCTTCAGTAACAATCTCAAAATGAAACTAGCTTCATCAAACAATGTTAAAGATCTCCCTGGAAAGAGAAACAAAACCAAACAGACCCTCCCCACCCCAACCCTTTGGATATTAGAATGATTTTTTTTGTACAATACCGACAGCCACTAGCTCTTCTAATTGCTTTAATTTATTACAAAAATGATCTGTTGACTCAGTTATGAAAGACAACTTTTACCATTGCTTTAGAAGTGTCTGCTCCTCTTATAGACTACAGTATTAGAAGTGCTTAAAAACATTTAATCCTGGATATGCTCTTGAAATTGAATCAGGATATTCTGTGTGTGTTTATATACCAAATATGATTTTTAATTTTTAAAGCAGGTGAAAAGACTAACCCTAATATGAAACTGCAATTTTACAATTTAATTATTAGTCGGATATGGGCAACCACATGATAGTTCATGAAATCTTTAGGTCTATCTACATTGCTCAGAAACACAAAATAAAGTTTTTACAACTTTCACCTTCAAAAGGCTCTAAAATGTTCAGTCTTTTTAGAAGAGTGTCCAGTGTTAAAAAGAAATGCAGTTAAGGGAGACCGCATCCAACACACATGAAACAACTCGTTTGAGCTTTGCTAATCAACGTGTCTGACAGCTGTGGGTGGGGTGATGAGACAGGAGAACACTTGCCATCCAACCAACCACCTGA
Organism: Neopelma chrysocephalum; assembly: GCF_003984885.1. Taxonomy (NCBI): domain Eukaryota; kingdom Metazoa; phylum Chordata; class Aves; order Passeriformes; family Pipridae; genus Neopelma; species Neopelma chrysocephalum. The sequence continues at coordinate 3,571,106 of NW_020898011.1, forward strand.
GGTGTTCCTTCTCTGGCAGTGAATCTTCTCCAGAAAACCTGGAGCTCCCCTTTGGAGCCCACCAATCCCAGGTATGTTGTTGCCCCTTTTGTTCCCATGGCTGGGCAGAGCTGACCCAGTGTTGGTCAGATCCCAAGATGCATCTTTGGGATCTCAGCTGGTAATGCAGGGAATCCTTTGCAGGCTCAGCCAAAAAAGTTGAACCAACAAATGTTATTTTGTTCCCTTCCTCGTAACCATTTACCTCCTATCAGAAAAAAGAGGAAGTGTTCATGGGAATGCCATAATTACTGGCCAGCTTTTAAGTAAGAAAGTAATACTTTAACATTTGCACTGTCACCTCATTGTCTCTTAGAGATGTCTCACAGAAGTGCAGTGCTTTCTCTTTCAGTGTCTCTAAGGAACTAAGACAAACCAATAATAAAAGACCCCTAATTTAGAAGAGTCGTCTCCTCAGCCATGTAAATAAGAGCAGCTACTCTAAGCCTATTTCACTTAAATAATAATACAAAGAGTTGATATTGATCTGGTTTATGCACAGACTCCAAAGTGCTTTCAATAGACAGACAGAGAACATCCCTCCGTGTTTAAGAGTGGGAAAACAAAACTGCACAGAGGTTTGCCCAGGGCAGTGAAGAAAAACACGGGCAGAATAGGAACCCAAACCATCACCCCTGGCTCTGGTACATAAACCAAGGAGAAGATGTATGTGCCAGCAGCAATATTCATTATAGTGAATAGGCAGCAATCTGTTTAAAATTGTTTCTTTCATAAAGGCCATTTGTCAGTACCCCAGCTAAGCTGATCCAACAGCAGCAGCTTGTATTTGTGTTATCACAGAGATGTTTGGGGGAGGTGAGTGTATAATACTGTAGTATGTTGTTGGCTTTCACCTTCTCTGATGAAATTTTTTATTTTCCTTAAAGGAAATAACTTTAAAATTCTCTGAAGCAATTTATTTATCTTTTTTTTGTGTTTTTTTTTTTTTCAGTTAAGGACAGACAATTATTACCAGCCAGCACTGTAATATTATTTAGTGTAAAAGACACCGTGTCCTGCCCAGCACACAACAGAGAAGAATTGTTTTAAACTTATGCAGACTTTCTCTCAGCTTTAGCATGAGGGTGTTAGTCATTATTTTTACTCTAAATAATTAGTAGCATTTTCAGTGTCAGGGCATATTTGTGAAAGGCATGAGATAGAAAACTCTGGAATCTCCTGTTTTTCATGGAGCCGTTGAACAGATTCTCCCAAACTTCACTGCCAAATGTACCTCCCCACAGCCTGACCCAGACCAGGACCATCCTTGGGCAGGAAAACCCTTAAGTCTGGACTTCTAAAGCTGCTGCAGGCCACTTTGTGCTTCATGCCACACACATGAAGGAAGATGGACTACATGCCAAGGGACAGACCAACCCAGAGATGTTCCTTGAAAGAAAAATCCAGTCTTTCCAAAGATTGTAAGGGAAATGCCTAGAAATGCCTGATGGATGATCTCCTCTACGCTGAGCAACTGAGCAAAAAGAATGATCACAACTAATCGTGGAGAGAGGTTAAAACACACATATCTTGTCCACAGCGAAGCCAGTTCCTGCAGCCCCCTGTTCCGTGGGGATTGGTGAGAAGAAGCAGCTGTGCTGTAAGGAGGGGCATTTATTGCTCTTCCAGAAAAACCTGTGCAGGGAATTCCTGACTGAGGCTGGGACACGTGGGAACTGAGACCTGTGTGATGCAGGCTGAGGAGGTTCTCACCTGCCTCATCAAACTGTTCCCTCTGACCCTCAGAGAGATCTTGTCTTTGAGCCCCAGGCCAGGCTTTCTGTGTAACATGGCCTGGTGTGTGCAGTTCCCAGGTGACTGAGGAAACTGTGACCAGCATGTGATGGAGCAAGGAAGAACGTGCAGCAAGAACTTGAAATGTGAGGCTTTGACAGCTGGAGCAAAGAATTCAAGCTGGATCCTGAGGTCTGGGGGAACGACCTTAAGAATCAGTGTCTTCAAATCAGATGCTTTACTGGGTCGGCCAAGTTTGATTCCCACTGCTGATGGCACTCTCAGCCATAGTTTCTGGGATGGCTGCAAATTGAGATGGTATTAAACTGTTTTTACAGAGAGCTGTTCTGTCTCTGAACTGCCAGTTACCAGGAGTCTCTAATCAGTAGGGCCAGATGGACACTGTGATATTGAATTCTGCAGTTTCCTAACACTCAGCTTGATCTCCAGCACCTGCTTGGCTTGATTATCTTCACACCTTTCTGAACTTCACAAGCAGGTTTTTGTTCAGAAACAACATCTGAGTCATGGCCGTGCTTGTGAAAAATCTCTTTTTAGATAATCCAGGTCAAGGGTGCACACTCAAGAGCTTGTTATTTTTTCCTTCATTATCCCTTGGTTTAAAAAAAGCCTCCCATCCAACAGAGAGTGGGAAAAAAATGCTACAGGACTCAAGTGAACCTTGAGACGCTGTAGAAAATGGATAGGAAACACCTGACTTACAAAAGCCTGTAAACTAATTAGTGTTCATCTGACTGCTCAGTAAAGATTTAAAAATAAAAAAACACATTTGCACAATTCAGGATCAGATTGCACAATTTCTGATTCTTAAAAAGAGCTAAGTTAGTTTATCTGTCTGTTTAAAACAAGCAACCAGATCCGAAAATATGCTTTTTTTTTGGAAAGAATTTGGATTGTAATTGAAAAGGAGACAGAGAAAATTGATCAACCCAAATTGCACCTCAGTGGAAGTGAGAGGACTGTGGTTCTACTCCAGTCTTGAGTGCAAGGTGAGCTGAATAATTAAAAAAAAAAAAAAGGCAATAAAGAAGAAATCCTGCAGGTTTTGTTGTAGGAAGATCCCTAGGACTGTTCATCAGCACTAGAGATGCACAATATTAAGTCTTTCATTGCTGGGCACTGAAAAAGCCCAACAGTTCTGCTGCCCCAGCATCGTAATACTGTTTATAGTTTGTCATTCAGGATGGACACATTTAAGGGATGCAGCACAAAATCTCCCTCAATTGTCTTGTTTTGTGTCTCTGCCCTTCCTCACTCACTGCAATCCAAAGGGAGTCCATCCTAGGCCTTTGGGTGCACACCTTGAGGATTCAGGATATCTGACTCTACCATAGTGTCCTCCAAGCATCAGGAGTCAATGAATGCAGCTCTCACCCTTCCAGGACTTTGCACTGTCCCTGTGTCTCCACTGGTGGAGTCCCAGAGGTGCTGAGTGAGGAACTGTCCCAGCTGAAAGGAGAGCAGGACGAGGCACAAACACTGTCCTTCACTGTTGTCACTCAGAAGTCATCCACCACTAGTTAAGGCTGGGGGCAGCTAAGATGTATAAGGCCAGCTCCAACCTATCTTTGCAATTTGTTCACCAGCTTTCAGTAAGGGGTTTGTTGTTATTAGATGGTAAAGAGAGAAAATTTTAGTCTTCATGGTGACATGTAGGAGATGAAGCCCTTGGGCCAACAGTTACAGTTTTATCAGACCTATCCAATGAAATATTAATGAGCTAAGCCTGCCCACAACCCTGTTTTTCCCTGCCCCATGGTGGGAGGCATTATCAGTCACATTTTTCTGATGGGGAATACGCTTGTCTGTGCTGCTGAGTAACACAGTGGCAGCTGTGGAAGACAGAGCTCAGTTTTTCACTTTTTCCCTCACATCAGTGTGGAGGACGAAGCCAACTGAGGGTGCACAAACACATTGTACACCATTCTGTTAGAAGGTGATGCCTTAGAGTGATAGAAACAGACTGGAGCTGCACAATATTTGCAGCTCCCTAAGAAGATCTAGGATACCTTGTCTTCTCTCAGTCACACTGATCCACGTCAGTTGTCTGGCTAAGATTTGCTTCTCCACTTCTCACCTGCATTTCTGGGAATCACGTGAAATGCCACTGAAGAAGGCCTGTGAAAACCTCCCAAAGCAAGGATGTCTTCATCCAGAGTGTGATCAGGTGTCTGATCAGACTCCAGGTAGCTTTAAGTCAGGCCATGAGAACAGACCTGGAAGTATCAGCCCAATCTGTGCATAAGAGGCTTTCACCTCTACAATATTTAATTCCCCTCCTATCAGGAAGCTGAAACCACTGCAGATTTGATTTATAGCTGTTTCAGAAAGATAAAATTGCTTATAACTCTCATCCATTACTACCTGCCTAAAATCTTGCATCTTCTGTAAAGATCTGCAATGCCATCATCTGCCATGGGAGAGGGGCTCAAACCTCATCTCCCTTTCTCTACTTTTCTCTGCCAGCTGCTTTGTGCAAGTCCTGTCCCTGTCTTTTCTCTCTCCCTCATGACCTCAAGCTGCTTTACTATGTATTCCAGTGTCTTTCTCACTCAGAGAATTGCCACTACTAACCTGTATCTTCTTCCCCCTCAGCATTGGACACGCAAAACATACACCTGACAGTCTAATGAATTTTGACTACTAAAAGTTCCACTGGAACTTCCTTGTACCCTGGGATAGCTGCACTACAAGCTAACAGGGTTTTAGACACACCAGGCCGGCTTCAGATGTTCCTGATGACCCAAAGGTGTAAAATCATCAGTACAGTGCAGCCAACACTGCAAAGAGCACGGGGAACCAACCTGTTTTACAGAACACACTGGGCTCCAGAGATCCTGCCTGCAGCTGGGGGGACAGAGGTCTTCCAATTCCTGCTGAAGGGAAGTAACTATATTTTTGATGTGGTGTTCTTACCAATAAAATAGGGGCATACTTGAGAAGAGCATGATTCTGATGCCTGAGGTTCTGCTGCTGATCCTGACCGGTCCTGTTTATACCAGTGGGGACAATGTTTTTGTCAATGGTTAAAGGATCCTGGACAAAGGATGATGGAACCAAAGGTGGGAGGGACTATTTCATAACTGATATTTTATTCAGCTGAGGGTCTAATTGAGGGGAGGAGTCATGGGGTGCTTGCATGACACATGGAAGGACTCTAAGTGCAGACACAGCCTTTAGGTTCTGCTGCTGCCACTCTGAACCTCCACAGCTCAGCTCTAAAAGCCATCACAAATCCCAGGGTCAGCACAAACCAGACTGTTGGACTTCCCTTTTGCTACCTGTTTGATATGAGCAACTGTGGAAAGGCCTTGGAATTTGACTGCAGCACGGAAAATACTCGGAGTTTTGCTCTCATTTCAGCAGGTGCAGGTTTGAAGTCCTTGAAAAATAAATGGACGTTTGCTTTCCTGGTCACCTCTCGCTCAGCTTTGTTCTATGTGTCATTAGGAACAGCACAAAAACTAGTGAAGGAGAAGAGCTTAAAATAGGGCTCCTTTTCTAACTAAAAAGTACTTGATGGAATAACAACAGAAGGAAGTGCAAATCTCAGCTGGGCTGGTCCCACGACATCACAAACCTTCAGCACAGCAAGCAGCGTTCTTGAATGCACCAAAATCTTGCCTGTTAGCATTTAATGCGAGACATTACAAACTAATGAAGAGGAGAAATGTATGCAGTGTTGCTGTAAACCAAATATACAGATGTAAAATAATTAAGAATAAACTGTTCCATAAAAATGCATGTCGTTAAACCCCAGTCTGATAAAGTGATCTATGAAGAATTTTCTAGAATTGCTAAAAAGAATGATTTCTCATTTGAGGCTCTGGAAGTCTTGAGTCACATTTTGTTTCTTTTAAAAAAATGTCTTAAAACACATGGCTTTACAGCTGCTGCTTGGAAAATATACACCTCCAAAGTCTGACTTTCATTTAAATACAAATGTACAAAATGTAAACTGAGACAATAGAGAAATTTACAAAACTTTTCTTTAAAAATAATAAAGACAAAATTCAGTTCTAGTATGATGCTATTTAAATACGTGCAAGTAGTCATGTTCATTGAATTTCTATTGCAATGTTCTAAATAGACAAATTTGATTCACGCAGTCTTGAGTGCCACCTCCAAAAACAGACCTGAGTGGAAAATTCTTCTTAAAATGCGAGGCTCCACTGGAAGGAATGGATAGAAAATCTCCATTTTGGGAGATCCCTTTTTATTTTCACTCAATGGTGGAGGCTCTCTCATCCACAGAAGCTCCAGAGATTATAGTGGAAGGATGCAACATGTTGTTTCATAAAGCTGAGCTGGAACTAGCTGCTTCCAGTGGAGTTTGAACTTACATGATTTGAATTTATGTGGTGATTTAAACTGGCCTTTGAATTTGGAGAGCTCTTTGAATTGTTCTGATGCTGTAGAGAGAGGAAGATAACAACAATTAGATTTCCAAAATATGCCATGCTTTTTTTTTTTAGTCCAACATTGCTCATTTTATGGTGATAAGGTACTGACTGGACTGCAAGATTTTTTTGTTTGAAGATCTTTGGATGCAAAATATTCTTTACTTTCTTACCTGTATTCCCTCTAGGTCAGCAGGACCATGGCAGCTCTTGAGGAATGAAGCAAAGAAGACTCACTCGAGCTCCAGGAGTCAAATCAATTCACTGCAAAATGTCAGTATCTGCTAAATCTGGCTAATACAGAGGATACCTGCCAATGCTTAGGCATGGTTTTAACTCTACAGAAACAGATCAGTCTAAGAATGCTATTGAGATTTGCAAGTGGTGCCATGGGGCCTCATGAAACCTGTACATCATGCATGATCTGGTCTGCTCTCTTCTTTACTGTCTTGGCTTCCTGCCATGACTACCTCCCTCAAAATTTGCATTTTCTTTTCTTTCTTTTTTTTTTTTAACACATAAATCAAGGATTTTCACAAGGAAATTCCTAAAACTAGAGAATTGCTTCAAAAGGCATCTCAGCACACCACTGAAAAATAGGCTGGGTAAGAAGTTTTTCAACTGCTGGAAACAAAACTCATGAGCAACACCAGAACTTCTGGCAGTAAAATAAAAAAAAAATAAATCACATGAGGTAAATAGAAAACCTGGGACATGCAGGATTAGCCAGGGAATTACCAGGTAACTGTGACAGCCCTTTCTAAGACACTCTGCCTTCCTCCTAACAAAAATACCAGCAGAACATGGCTGTGACACTGGCCATCTGTGGGAGTTCCCTTGTCTTGGCCATAAAAGATCTCACCTGTCGCTTAAATATTCTCTGTAGCAATCCTTTCTTGGGTGGCTCTGGGGGGTAGCTTTTGTTTAGGTCTGGTGAAATAGTACCATTTGGTCCAAACACATTCAGCTCCTTGAAGCACTCTGTTTCTATCATCTAGTGGGACACAAGGAGAAAAAACAGAAAAAAAAAAAGAAATTATACAACGGCATTAACCCAATTCCAGTAGCTCTGGGTTGTTCAAAGTCAGCAATATGTTGGGAGAGTTAACAGTTGGTTCCTGCTGGTGCTTATGGAAGGCAAACAGGATGTGTGAAAAGGAGAGGCTGAGTCTGCTCTGCACCTTTGCACATCACTCTTGTCAAAAACTGCCCCGTGAAACTTCCCGTTCTTTTCTTTAGCACTGTGGAGAATTTGGGGTAAAGACAGGCACACTTACAAAAGCCCAGTTATTAGCACCCCTCTGCCCAAGTGGATCTGCTGTTTGATACAGAGGTGGATTGTGAAATCTACTGCTGGCTGTGTTTTGACAGCAAACAGAAAGGAAGACTCAGATCTGGGAACCCCAGAGCAGTTCAAGGTCCAGAGTCAACGCTGGGACCCACTGCAGGTACCAGACAATGGGTGACATCAGGATCACCAGTGGAGGAGCCTTCTACTAAGACTTCCAGCTATCCCAGAAAAGCTCCCGAGAGCCGTTGTCGGAACACCTCTGCAGAAATCCAGGAGAAGGAAGTACAGTAGGATCCTGGCCAATTTACACAAATATACAGAGCCAACAGATACATCACCTGGACCTGACATCTGTGGTACATTACAGAACTTGAAAGGGGCCATTTGTAACTCATGAAGGCATTAGAGTCTGGCAGGTTCTCCAGTAGCTATATATTACTGGAAACATATTGCTCCTCTTAAACCATCTGCATTTGGGCTTTCATTGGAGTAATTTTACTATGATACATCCTTACCTCATTTTGCCATGGGATAGACACTGATCCTGTGGAAAACTTGGAATAGAAATCATCGTCTGTTTGGTCCAGGTTAACTCCTTTCACTGTGGAGAATTGCTCTATGTCTAACACATCCTTGCAGTACACTGCTCTGGGCTGTCAGCAGCAAAGAAAAGAGACACAGCAAGAGAAAAAAATATTTCTGAGTCGGATCATGTGCTTTCATTCACAGATTCAGTCAAGTGAGAATGTCTAACAACAAGTGTGTGTCTGCATCCTCTTTCTCTAGACTTGCTCTGCCTGCCTGTTCATCATCAAAGGCTGACTTCACTTTAGGCACGTTAAGCTTCCTATTTCCAAGTCCTTAAAGCATCAGTCAAAGTAGTTCTTAGTCATCCATGTGCCATCTGGTTAAGAGGTGAGAGGAAAAGAACAGAGAAAGCAAGAAAACAAAAATCAAATCCTTCAACAGTCTTTTTTTTAGAGAGGAAACAACAGAAAACCAGAATGTTTATGAGACAGCTCTGAAAAGAGGCCTCAAATAGAAGTGCCCTCCTGGTCAGATAGCTGTGGGGTTTGCAGCTTAAAAATTTAAAGGAATGTACACTAATTGCTAAAGAAAACAGAGGAGGTTTGGCATTTTTCCATTGTTTTTATTAATAGCTCTGCTGCTGGAAGCTGTCCAGAAGCACCTCTATTAACTCCTTTAACTTGTCTGCATTTGTTCAAAGAAACAGTCAAATGGCTTTGCCTTTTTGAACTACTCAGTTTTCTGGGGTGACAGAGACAGAGCTCTTTGCAGTGACGTGGTTTTTAGCTCATGTTCCAGCAGTCAGCTGCAGGGAGCAGAAATGGTCATCACTGGCTCCCTGTCACCGTCAGTGTGGTCACCTGTGTGCCCAGAGAGTTCCCAGTCACCCTCTGATGTGCAGGAATAATCGAGGGGTGGCTGGTGGGACCAGCCCGACCTGCTGAACTTCAGCACATGTTCAATCCTACTGTCTACAGATGGTACCATGACTGCACAGCCCAGGGCTCCAACAGGGCAGCACTTTATCTGAGCACTGTGGCCAAACAAACAGAGCTGACTCCTGACAGAGGTCCTGTGTGCTGAAGGCTGGATCCTTCTGCGTTCCAGATGGCTGCAATCCACAGCAATTTTGTGGACACAGAGTAATCTAGAAGAGGATGGAGAGACGTGGGTTGGATTCCAACCTCTGCCATTGGCTACATGGCTTTGGGTGATTCAGCTGACTTCAGTAAAGACTGGGAAATCTATGGATGAATTGGCAAACAAATCAAATTAGGGGCAGCTCTTGAGCTCCTGATAAATAGCCATAAAAATTTATGTGCCTTTGCTTTAGCAAATATGTCTCTAAAAGGTGCCTTCTAGGCCTTTTGTGCCTCAGCTAAGCTTTTAACACACTCTGGCAGGTCCCAAATTCGAGCCCAGAATCTTCTAATTTTCTACATCAGAAAGAAATAGTAGCTTGTCTCCTGTTTCTTCCCACTAAAGCAGGTCGTAACACCATGGGCTAATTGGCAGGAATAACTAGGCCACATAGTAAAATGTAAAGCAAAACCAGAGCAGCTAAAGTAAACTCTTGTAAGCATTGAAACCACTTTGGTTTGGTTGAGTTTGCAGCAACGTGAATGAGAGCTGCCAAGATGTTACTTTCCTTAATACATTAAAATGGCAGTGTTTACTTAGAACCATATGGGAACTTTAAGGGTAGAAGGTCTAGCCAGAAAGAGAGCCCTGCGGGAGGAAAATCATCAGATAACTCTGTGCACTGGGGTAGAAATTAATACCACAAAAGAGTGGAAAAAGCTTTGTTGTTGCCAATGCAACAAAGGCTTTGAGTATGTGTGAGTCTGGGGTGTAAACCTCAGTAAGGACTCAACGTTGGGTTTCATGCCCCGTGAACACTAAAAAGTACAAAATGCTCTCTCAGGTCCAAGTCACCTTCTCTGCTGGAGGAGACACCTGACAGATTTCATGATGACCAAGTTAATTCCTTGGCTCCACAGAGCTTTGGACTTTGTAGTTCTGGTTTCACTCAGCATGTATATCTACAAATCTGTGTGCATACATGTGGCTTCCACTGCTGATGGTTCCAAGCAGCACCTGGTCCTGAGCACACTGATCCTCACACCACCACCATGGATAAGGGAATACAAAGGTTTCCAGTGCCTCCAGTGTCACACGGGAATGTTGTGGTAACATGAGTGGGAGTGAATGAAGGCCCAGGTGACCATCCTGTGTGGAGGCTCACCCACCCTGCACACACACACCTACAGAGCTCCCTCTCCTCTTCCTCCCAGCATCCCCACTCCAGCCCTACCATTTCTCACACCTTCCCATGCAGGGAGTGGTAGCAGCCCTAAGAGAGAAATTATTTTAGAAACAAACCTCTAGAAAGAGGCCACTGGGGGTTCTTCCCATCGTACTTACATCAGGGACAAAGGGGGGATCCAGCATTCCTGCTTCTAACCGCTTGAAATTCATGCTCTTGAAGAAGGGGTGCCTCTTCACCTCTGCTGCACCTTCCCCCTGACATCCCAGCCGCTGCTTCACGTCTTTGGTGAGGAGCTGAAACGTGCCAAGAGGAGTGGGGAGGATGTCAGAAAAGCAAGGGCTCCACAGAGATATTTTTACCTCCAGTTGTTTTTGAACGTGCCCAGAGGGAAGCACAGAGGGGAGGTGGAATTGCTGCTGCTTAAAGGCTGAAGTTAAATGGATTAGGACTGCACTGTTCTACATGCTGGCAAAACCATTTGAAAATCACCTGCTGTAAAGTATTTACAGTCAAAATAGAGGCTGTTGCTTCTGCTTACTTTCAGTGAACACTTTCAAGAAAAGATCTGACATTCCTTAATAACTTATATAGATGCACATTCATAAGCCCCATGTGCTTTTTCTCATTTTTTTTTCTTTTGTGTGGATGGACTAATTGATCTGCAAGGAAACAATTCAATAATTCTGGCACAGACTAGTTGGTGGATGAGTAGACAACACGTAGCCAAATCTTCACAAAAATGCCTCTACTTTTAAACCATATGCATAGGATCAAGCAGGCTAAGAGATCACAACTAAACAGTTGAAGAGAGGCAGAGCTTACTGTGCAAGTGACTGGTCCAAAAAGACCATCACTTGGGACAGGGACCAGTCTAAATGTACCACTGACCTGAAAGGCAATCTGCTGAAAAGTGAAGGTTCACAGTTTTGCTTCCCTGTTTTCCCTTCCATTCATCTCCAAGGAAGCCTGCATTATGCCCAGATAAAGATGGGAAAATACAGCTCCAAAATCACCATTATCTGCCCAGAGATTTCAGCTGCCTACTCAAGAGATGTGCAACTCGTGCCTCAGCTCAGCAGCAAACTAAACATGCAAAAAGGCAAGGCTGGCTTTGCTGGGTGCTCTACATTTTCCACACCGGTGGAAAATGCTCCAGGGAGACACTAAAGCCCCTTCCAGTACCTAAAGGCACTGCAAGAGAACACGTTGCCCAGAGAAGCCGTGGCTGCCCCATCCCTGGAAGTGTCCAAGGCCAGGCTGGACGGGGCTCGGAGCAATCTGGGCTGGTGGAAGGTGTCCCTGCCCATGGCAGGGGGTTGCACTGGATGTTCTTTAAGATCCCTTCATCACAAACCTCTCCGTGGCTCTGCCAGTGACCCGGCAGTGACAGGAGGGGTGTCTGTCGTGCGGGTGCCGCCGGGAGGCAGCAGAGGAGCGGCAGCGCGGCCGGGCCGGTCCCGGGAGCATCCCGGGAGCATCTCCGGGGCACGGCTCCCGTCCCACCCCCGGCTTTGCTGCCCCGGAGCCGAGCCGGGAAGCAGCGCTCGCCCCTGCCCGGGTGGGCTGCGCTTAGTGAAGGGCACTGAAAGCCCCAGCGAGAGCCGAGGGCACTGCTCGCCCGCGGGAGGCTCGTCCTGGACCGCCCCAGATGCGGCTGTTTCGCTTTCCAATTCACAGAATCATAGAATCAGCTGGGTTGGAAGGGATCTCTGAGATCATCAAGTCCAACCCTTGATCCAATCCCACCGTGGTTGCTAGACCACGGCACTGATGCCACATCCAGTCTCTTAAAAACCTCCAGGGATGGAGAATCCACCACTTCCCTGGGCAGCCCATTCCAATGGCTGAGCACCCTCTCTGCAAAGAAATTCTTCCTAATATCCAGCCTAAACCTCCCCTGGCACAGTTGAAGACCCTGAGCCCTCTTGTCTTGCTGAGAGTTGCCTGGGAGAAGAGACCAACCCCCCCCTGGCTCCCCCCTCCTGTCAGGGAGTTGCAGAGAGTGAGGAGGTCTCCCCTGAGCCTCCTCCTCTCCAGGCTGAACAGCCCCAGCTCCCTCAGCCTCTCCTCACAGCACTTGTGCTCCAGTCCCTTCCCCAGCCTCGTTGCTCTTCTCTGGACCTGCTCCAGCACCTCAATGTCCTTCCTGAGCTGAGGGCCCAGAACTGGACACAGCACTCCAGGGGTGGCCTCACCAGTGCTCATTGTTGCATGAGACTTTGAGCTCCCCCGGTCCTGAGGCAAGGGGTTTTATTGCGAGTTTTTCCATATTGGGGTTTTTTTGTTTGTTTGTTTGGGGTTTTTTTGTTAAATCCCAACAGTTATATGCTCTAGCCTATGTGAAGAAGATAGCTCTAGAATTTCCAGTCAGAATCTGGCTTGCTCTATTGTGGTTGGGCAGAGGAGGCAAAAGTACCTTTGATCTTGTATTCTCATGCTGATAGGGCTTTCCTGACAGGTGGAAAGAAGAATCTGAAGGCAGAAAGACCATTTTTATGGCCCCTGGCTCTGATATACTTTTGGAAATGATACTTTGAAGCTTTCAGGAACAGCACAGCTGAGGAGCAAGAGGCAGGAGGAAGGGGTAGGTTGGAATTGCCTGGAGATGATAAAGGAGATCTCTGCAGTTTCTGCTCTCAAGTCAGCTGTGAAGGGATGAAAGGGGGTTACATCCTGTCTGTGTAGTCTGGACTCTGGATTAAGTGGGAGGACCAAACTAATCTGTGAATTTACCCTTGTCAGGCTGTAAGTTGTTTGGAGTGTGTGGTCAGAGGACAGGGTAGCTGAGGATAGAAAAAGGCTGCCTGGGTATTCCTGGGCTCCTCTGTGATAAACAAGGGAGTATTCAGCAATTTCAGATGCAAGAAGGAAGTCTCTGGAGCGTGAATGCAGTTGGTTGTGGGTGGTTGGAGACTGCAGGCTGAAAGACACAAAAGGGAACAGGCCAGTGGGAATAGGCTGGGACTGGAAGACCACAGAAAGGAGAGGATTCTCCTGCAAACCCCTGCCTGCCTCTTGAGGAGAGTCCCAGGGGAGTCCCAGTGGAGAAAAATGTAAGAAATTCATGGAATTTGATAAGCTGTAGATGCAACCAGCTCTAGAGATGGCAACAGGTGAAACCAGGCAATTTTTCTGGCTTCTGTTGTGGATATCAAGAGATAGCATGGACTATAACATTTTCCAGAAGGAAAAACCCTTCCTGTGTCCGAGGAATAATGAGTCTTTTACCATTTCCTACAGCCCCAGAAACTTTCTGCAATAGTAAACCCGTGCAAGAGCCTGAAATATGCATCCCATTTGGGAATCTGACCTGGAAAAGAAAATGGAGATAACAACTGTATGTTTTGAGCCACCTCTACACTTTTGTTTAATTCACCTTCAAAGGGTTTATTTAATATGAACAGAGAGCAGAACAAAAGCAACTACATCAGGCTGGTGACAAGCCCTCCTGGGACAGCAGTGCAAGTGACCCCATTAAACATAATTTCAGTGTAATTTTACAGCCAAAGCCTGCAGATAATTCACAGAGTTTCAAATCTGAAGACGTCTTAGGCCACCCAACCATGCATGAAGTTGATACCAAGCAGCAGAGCTTTATGTTCTGGTAGCAAATGCTCCAGACGACACTGGACATTCAGGGTTTAGTCTACAGAGTTATGGGCAAAGCATGGCTAGAACAGGACTTTCAAAGAGAGTCTGGAGTAGCAGCTGTGAAGTTACATCAAGATCTTGATATAAAGAGCTTTCTGATACTTTCATGTCACTCATTTGATCCCCCCTGGGGATTCAAACTCTGCGATGCCTGAGACTTTTTCCATGACTTTGTTTTGCTTCCTTTGCAAAAAGAAACAACTGTTGTGAGGATTGCTAAAAAAAGCCAACAGCCCCCAAAGCACTGCTTTATCTTCTTGTGATCAATCAGTTCATATCCAGATCATACCATATAATAATTCCCAGTCCTAGGATGTTAGTCCTAAAATTACAGGAGTAAGGGGAAACAAAAATTGCTGCTCATGAAAAGAGACAAGGGGAATGGTAAAACCATTTCCATCGACCCAGCTGATCAAATATTTTAAGGAATCACCTAGATAAATTTCAACCCTGACACAGAGGTAAGCGTATTCTTTTCAGCAATTTTTAGACAACAGAAAAGCAACCCTATGGTCCCCTCTCAGTTACTAAATGAGAGGAGAGAGTGGAGTGGGAACTGGAGATGCCAGAATGACATGAATGGCTGTATATCATCCTGCTTATGAAATCACAGCCTCATCTGGCCAGCTGAAGAGACAAAACCCTCTCAGGCGTGGGTGACAATTAAGCTCATTGCAAAGACTTACTAGAGAAGATTTATTATTATTGTTGCTGTTGTTATTCTCGATAGCAATGATAATCATTCCAAGAGCACCCTGACGTGTACGAGGTTCCTCTCAAGACAGATGGAAGAGCAGTTATCCTCGGGCAGCACTGACAAACTTGAAGGTGTCATTATGTGTGAACAAGCTGATTTCTAGGGATGAAAGCAGAGAAGGGGGATGAAAGCAGAGAAGGGGGATGAAAGCAGGCAGGAGTAGCTGTGTGATGACGTTTTCTGGCGGTGAGGTTGAGAAAAAAATTGCTTTTAGGGGAAAAAAAACCCATTACCTTTCAGTTGGTTGGGGAGGCACCTTGGGAAAGGAATGGAGATTAGAATGGTGGAACAGCTCAAGCTGGAAGGCATGTCTGGAGATTGCCTAGTCCAACCCCTCTGCTCAAAGCAGAGGCACTTAGAGCAAGTTGTTCCAGACCTTCTCCAGCTGGGATTTGGATAACTCCAGGTGTGGAGACCACACAGCCTCTCTGGGAAACCTGTTCCACTATTTGACTGCACTCACTGTGGAAGTGTTTCCCAATGTTCAGAGGGACCCCCCTGTGTTTCAGTTTGTGCCCTTTGCCTCCTGTCCTGTTACTGGGCAGCAAACCAAGAGTTTGGCTCTGTCTTCTTTACACCCTCCAACCACAGATCCCTTTTGTGGAGTAAAACGGGAGCTGCAGGAATAAAAGGCACGAGGGAAGACACTTTGTGGGAAATGTAGAGAAGCAGGACACAGTGTCAGAAGAACAGAGAAATATGGGCCCATCCAATTCTGCTGACTTGAATGCACTTCAAGTCACATCTCTGGATGCATGACTGCACTTGTCAGGGAAAACATGCATGTACATCAATGAAGTACAAGTCATAACAACAACAAACAGGGAGCATTTCCTAGAAAGACTGGATTTTTTTCACAGAAAAAACACACCATGAAGCAGTTATGTTATATGGGAACTATGGGTTGGGGAGCTTCCCAGAAAGCCAGCTGCCCCTGTTCCTAATTATTTATTATTCATCTCTGTTTCAGTCCAAAATGAGGTCTGATTTATGGGAAATTGCTTACAAAATGAAACATGGAAACATGGGATGGATGATGATTAATGGGAGCTATGATATGTGCCTGCAAAAATGCAGGAGGGCACAAACATCCTGGAGGGGAAGGTTGACATGGAGTGACACTAGAGGGCTTTCATATGAGCAGATGAATAAAGACAATATATTTCCTGATGGCGACGCTATGAGCTCATGGAGCAAGCTTTGAAGAGAGGGTTAGGAGACATGGTGAGAAACATGTTGTTCCCCACTCCTACCCTGAAGAGTCCGCTGTGGGAAAGCCTTTTTGTGTCAGACCTTTGTGAAGGCTCAAGTCAGATTCATGTACTGAAACTTTATGTTTCATTTTGCAGATATGACAGATAATTAATTGTTACTTTTTCATGTCCTTTTTAAGATGCTGGTACAAACCAACAAAGTCCTGCTTTTCAACACAAAGAGCAAAAAGAATTTGAGAAAATGCGTTTGAATAACGGATTTTTAAAAATGTCGCTTGATAAAATAAATTACTTTGGGATGGAAAACCACAAATGCCATCACACTCGGTACCAGAACTAAGGCACTTCCTGCCTTAAGGCATTAGTGCTCAAAAAGGGAAGGGTTATCTTTGGATCCATTAATAGTTTGCAGAAACCACCTAAATAAACATGCCACGTGATTGGACAGGGAAGCAGTTAATGATCAAGTTTTCAGGATGATTTATATACAGTCCATGCTTCCCTGAGGCAAGGGAATGAACTAGATGACCTCCTGAGGTCCCACCTCTGTGAAACCAAAGTCTCCATGGTTTGAAGATGACAATGACCACTACAGTGTAATGACTGTCTGAGTGGTAGCTCATCTACAGCACTATCCCATCAATGCTGCATTTAATTCTTCTCCACTTTAAGTTCTTCTGGGCTTGCTTATTTTCAACCTATACTTTCATTCTGTTGTGCAGGAGACATAAAGAGTAACAAGAAGGGCTTCTACAGGTATGCCAGCCAGAAAAGGGGGTTTGGGCTAGATGATCTTTAAAGGTCCCTTCCAACCCAAACTGTTCTGATTCTGTGCCTCATGCCTGCAAACAAGTAGGGAATAAGCAACAGGATATAATTTTTGCCCACTACATTTCCATTGCATACTAACAGCAGGATATGCACAAACCCTCTGCCACTCCAGCAGACTCTACTCCTTACCTGGAGACAGTTAAGATGCTACCTGAGAAGAGAAAGCTGTTTGAGCACGAGATGGTTTGTAAGAGCCTGTGACTGTCCTAAAGTTTCCCATGTTGGCTTCACTGGGGGCTCTGAATCCCCAATTAAGGGCAGTGAATGGCCTAGAGTATCTGTCAGGAGTGATGTCAGCTAATTAGCACCCAGGGATTCAGCAGTGAGTTGGTGCACTGTGAGTTAATAAATTCCAGGCACCATACTTGGCAATGCCACCATTATTATTTGCAGGGAGACTTCAGTGTCTCTTCCTCAAGCCCAGCCAACCAGAACGTCCTCGATCTGCTGTTTGCTTGCCTGTTGCACAAGACATTGGTGAAACTCTCACTACCTATTTGCTGACCTTTCTTTCCCTTCATTCTTCCTCCACCAGCATACACAGATATGTCATTGTCTCCAAAGGAGACTTCACTCGTTAGCAAACAACATCAAGAGAAAGGCCACGTCCCTTTCCAAACTACAATTCCGCCTTCTAAAGATGGATGTCAACAACACACTGATGAATTCAGACACAGCTTTGAGATTTCTCAGAGGGTTTGAGGATTTCCATTGTCAGACATGGCTATTGTGCTACAAAAATGACTCCCAGCTGAAAGAGTGAGAAAACATTTTGAAGAACAGCTCAACAGTATTAAGAAAAGCTGGATACCCTGCACCCCAGGGGAAAAGCTGCTAACAAAGTCAGTGAGATGGGCTGGGACAACATTTGAGTGTCACAATAATTTCATTGCATAATCCTTGTCCTGCTTACCCCCAGCTCTCACCAAAGACAATGGAAGCCTGGGGTTTTCAGTTCCTTGCAGGAGACAACCAGAGTCTTGCATCATCAAGTCCTTTTTATTTTTTCTACAATGTTATAAAAGACAGAAATGCATTCCTGACTGCAAACTAACATTCAAAGCCTCACGAGAATTAGATACCGCTCCCTTGGCCTTGAAACTTTGGAAAGGGCTCAAGATGACCGTGATGAATCTCATGGAGAAGCAAGCCCAAAGAAACACAATTAGAATCAACAGAGAATGCAGTGACCCCATCAACAGATGAGCTTGGTTAGCCCTTGTTTCTGCAGCCCCTCTGTGGGACAGTGTCACTGCTCAGACCGTGTCACACACAGCTTGTTAATGGTGCTGCCACACTGGGCCTTCCAGCCCCTTACCATTTTACAGATGGACTTGGCCTCCTCAGAGAACTTGTGGGAGTACACCTCTTCTGTCTCCAGCACCCTCCTGTCCACTTCTTCCCTCTTGACCTTCTCCTTCCTTCCACGAAACGGTGATTGCCCAGCAATCATTTCATAAATGAGACAGCCCAGCCCCCAGTAGTCAGGGCTGAGTGTGTATCTCTGGTTGTTCAACACTTCTGGAGCTGTGGAGGAGAGCGATATGTCTTGTGGAGATGCTTTGATATTTAGATAGGCAAAACAAACGTCTAGAACTTTCATTCTGGTGACTGAACACACATGCACAGACAATGGTGGGTAAAATACAAAAATACCTCCTGATTTCTGCTGATTGCATCCCAGAGAATGCAGCATGCTACATGCCATGCTGTTTTCTCTCCATGCTACATGCCTTGTGCATGCTGCCTTCTGACTCCTCTACCAACCCAGTCCAATTAGGAAAAAACAAAACCCAAACAAAAAAAAACAGAAAGAAGTTGAAGCTAAATATTAAGCAGAGACCTAAACTTAAGAGTCCCTCCATACTTCTCCATTTAGGGAAGAAATGAAATGCAAACACACGTCCTGCAAACGGCCGTGACGTTTCTTCAAGAGCAAATTCTGTCT
The DNA here is from genome assembly GCF_003984885.1 of Neopelma chrysocephalum. NCBI lineage: Eukaryota > Metazoa > Chordata > Aves > Passeriformes > Pipridae > Neopelma > Neopelma chrysocephalum. Next base: position 3,589,789 of record NW_020898011.1, read on the forward strand.
TTTTGGTCAATTTGTAACTTTTTTTTTTTTCTCTCCCACTTTAAGAGGAACAATCCATTTATTTTGTGTTGCAACCACACGATGCCTTGGGAGTACAGTCACTGTCTTGCAGGCCCCCTCACTGCCATGCAGGGGTACAAACACACACACACACGTGCTCACAAGCACAGAGCCTCAGTGTGCACGCAAACTTACACTGGGATAACAAAATTTAGACATGACAACTGATTTGCTTGCTTTCATTAAAGTCTCCATATGGTGTAACAGTGGCTCACATCAGCTAGTTTCTATTTAGTCAAATAAGCACAAGCAAATTTTTACTCCAAGAAATATGCCCACCCAGAGAATGCATGAAAATAATTACACTGAATTTAGAAAACAGATCTAAGTTGAAGCAGGGAGAGTGTTTTCATTTTACCAGTGCACAAATCTCTACTCTTTTTTTGTGCAGCCTCCCCTGCACAGAGGGGAAGACTCAGGATGACTCTGGTCAAGATGACCATAGGTGTGGACTTACCCATTTCATCACAAACTATCATTTTATAACTTACTATTATTTAAAGCAGCAACTAAAAAGAAACTTTTCTTTTAGCACATAACCCTCCTAAAATAAACCTGTGCTTAAATCACTAGAATCCCAGTTGTTGTCTCCCCTTTTCATTTTCTTTGCTGATTTAAGGTTACAGACCAGACTCACTGAGAGCTGCTGTGGTCAATCCTTCTGATTTCCCCTGCCATGATTTCTGTGTGGGTTGCTGCAAGGAACTGGACCCAGCCTAATGTGAATATTTTTTATGCTTTTTCTCAAGCTTACAAGGCAGAAATATCACTAGAAGTCAAGTAATGATATAAAAGATGAGCTGTAGAAGACTTACCCATATACCCTACTGTCCCTACTCTTCCACGGATTGATTCACCCTCAGGGATTTTAACAGCTAGACCCAAATCAGATATTCTAATATGGCCTGGAAGGAAAACAGAAACAAAAAACCAAAAAGCAGCTATAATAACATGACCCAAATTAGTCCAAACCCCCCAGCTGTGGTCATTGCTACAATACTCTTGCAATTTACTGCTCAGATGTTTTAAGAGAAGAGTGTTCTGAATCACTGAACTGGAGCAGTTTCATTGATAAGGAAAAAAGGAATTATTAAGGAAAAGAGGAGTTATTAAGGAAAAGAGGAATTATTAAGGGCACTGCAATGCAGTGAAATTAATGTTAACAGTGAGGCTACGGACGGGAGTGGGTTGCGTTAGACATTTTAAAACCAAGGAAAAAAGGCAAGGAGAAGCATGCTGTGGGGAAGTATCTTGAACTGATCACAGAGAATGGATGGGCTGACATAATTCTGTAACCCTCTGATGGCTGAAGGGGCTACATCTGGTCTGTAAGTCAGCATGAGATTCGATTATCAGTGCCTTCAGCAGCAAACGGGTACCTGGGTCTGCACAGAACGAGACTCGGCTCAGCAAAGGATGAAAACACTTTTGAAAACAGAGCGGGAAGCACAGATTTAGAAATCAGAACTTCCTTTGTATTGCATCAGCCTTGCAGCAAGGAGGACAGAAAAACAATGCAAAGAAGGCAGAGAGCCCCAGCAAAGCCGTGCTCTGGAGCACAGACCCCGCTGAGCTCGAGCACAGCCCCGGCTGCTCCGCTCCATCTGTGCAGGAGCTCCAGCAGCTCAGCCTCCCCAGCACGGGAACATTAGTGTATGCTGAGCCCCTTAATCACTTCAGAGCATTATTTGTCTTTGTGCAATATATATCCTAAAACTAACTTAATCTACTTTACTGTGAAAGCATCTCTGTAAACCTCTGAGACTTACCATAATCATCCAGCAGGATATTTTCTGGCTTCAGATCTCTGAAAATGAAAGATAGCAGCCATTGGTATGAAGCTGGTTTTGATAACATAACCATACAACTGTGTGAGTGCATTTATTACTAGTAATAAACCAACTGAGTGTCAACTCAAACAGCAAGGAACTCCTGAAACCAATACAACCTTTTACAACTCACTTCACAGAGAGACTGAAACCATATGTCTTTTTCTAAACCGGAGTTAGAATTTTTCCCTAAGCCAAGCTTTTAGTTCCTAATCCACTCCGTAATGGACTCATCCATCTAGTGCTGTAAGCCCTGTAAACCAAACCCTGTAGTCCTGTGTGTTGTTAAATCTCTGTAACATTTTCTGTTGTAAAATCTTTTGTCAAAAAGAAAAATATTTTAAATTTTAAAATGCTTTATTTGCATATGAAAATGGAAATAGCAATCTGTTGGGCTCGAATTTTCCACGCCTGGCATCTGACTCAGACCAAATATGTGAATATGTGTCCATGCACTTCCACACGTGTGTAATAATTTCACCACGTTTGGAAAAAGAGGGGCAGGGGGGGAATGCTTTGCCCAGATTAAGACTCTTCATACAAACATTTGTGAAACTCTAGTGCCTATGTGGTCTGGAGTAACGCCACGAAAATTGGCAAGGTGGTCACTCTGATGTCAAAGATGTGCCTTTTACTGCTCCTGTGAAAGAAAAAAAAAAATCCCAAATCTGGCCAAGTTATAAACTTCTGAAATAAATAATCTCAGTTTTCATATATTTAGCAGAGCCTTGGCAGATCATTCTTCTGAAAGGTTTGTCTGCACGAAACCCACTCCACCAGCTGCTCCTCCTAGCTGCTGCCCAGGCCAGCCACGCTCCAGCCCCCTCGCTTGGCCACGGCTGTTTTCCAAACCTGTGCCAGCCACCGCTGCCCTTCTTGGGCTGCTGTTGAGGTGGGAGCCAGACAGGCTCCTTCCCTTCCTGCTCGTGCCTGGGAGATGGGAGCAGAGGTGTGAGAGGGAAGGGAGACGGGCAGGGAGTGCCCCAGGAGGGCTGTGGCTGGGTGAGTCAGGGAGAACAGCACTGCTGCCATTCACCACACCGTGCCCTGGCTTTTATCTGAACACAGTGCTCAGCCTGGTGCAAATCCAAGCAGTGCTTGGCCTCTTCTCTTTGTGAGGCCTCCTTGCATTTGTGAACCAGCTTGATCCTGTTAGCTTCCCAGCAAGAGGCACTGCTTTGCAAAGAGCCAAGAGAGGGGGTGCACAGGAGAAACCCTTGCACCAGGGAAGCAGGACATTGCACAGAGCCTGGGCAGGAGCCCCCCCTGTGCCTCCAGCTCCGGTGTCATGAATTTTCCTGTGGATGGAGAGGGGTATTTTTATAGTTCTGACAATGCCAAGATTAAAATTTCAAAACTTCCCTTGTTTTTATTTATTATTTCAAGCAAGAACACAGCACTGTGAATAATCTCCTCTTCTTGCTTGCTTCAGACCCTCTCGACCTCTCAAGATAAACCTCCCTGGGTGCCCAGTGGTACCAAGCCTACTTTTCAAATAAACAATACTGAAAGAACTCAATCACAGTGGACAAGGCTTTACCCTAAATCTGTGCAAAATGCCTAGGACAATGTGATCTTGATGCTGACTGGAGCTTCCAGGCATGGTTATAGCACATATCAAAATTATTTACCTATATGCATGTATATACATCTAAAAAACCTAAAAAAATTTTCATATACATACATATTTATATATATAAAAATAATTCAAGGAGAACCAGCAGCTTTTTTATGTTTGCTTTCCACGAACAATCGACCCGTTGACCTTCACCCACATGATGCAGTTGAGAAATGCAGCACAAGTGCCACGTTTGCCAAGGGAATTCTGGATCAGATAAATCTGCCTCTGAGCCTGGCTGTTCTCTGGGGTCACGTGTGCAGCGTGCATCACCACGGCCCAGGAGATGGGGATGTGTTTTCCAATGCTGTGATTTACTCATTTGTTTATAGAAAATGAAATTAAGTCCGAGGAATAAGTGTTTTGTGATGAATTATTCGCCCTGAGAAAGAGGCAGCATTTAGCTGCTACATTTTATTGACCTATATAGCACTTCTCACAGGTCCCAAAACACGCTGTGGTATCACAAATTAGGGGTCTCTGCAGAGGCTCCTAAAGCACTGCTAGAAAATGTCACCTACAAGGATATAATATCATTCATCACCAAAATGAATGTGTCTTCTGAGGTGTAAACTAGCAGCTCTTGTAAGAGTAACACGAAAACAACTGCTTAAAGAAGTGGGATGCCATTTCTCTCAGAGCCATGGACTTTTTTAGATGGCCAGACCTGATTTGTTCTATTAGAAAATGGCATTAGGATGGCATTATATCAGCCATGTTATGAATGTACCAGTACTTTTAAAAGAAACACTCTATTACCTCCTAATTATTTTTTTTTAAATGTGGTAGGGTGTTTTTCAAAGAAAAGAGAAGTCAGACACTTCACTCACAATTTGATTTTTTCAACTGACATTACACGCTTAGTTCCATTTTGCTCCTTGGGAAAAAAAAAAAAGAATCTCCTTCTTGGGCCAGCACCAACTAAATCAGCATGTTATCTGTCTGCCCTCCATATGCCAGCTAGCAAGAGCTGAGGCTCAGTGAGGGAACCAAGTGGCAGTTTGTTAGAGATCTCCTCCAAGGAACAACAATATTGTAATTTCTATCCATACAAGCACACGCATCGTGCATATTGCACATGGGCCTATCAAGTGATTTAAAGCGTGGCTTGGTTTTTAAAAATAACATCTTATTGCCTATTAATCATTGTCCTTGGAAGTCCTTTCTTCAATTTACAGGCCCTCTTCTGCTGTGACTGCCAGCCATAATGATTTCACAAGCTGGGATGATGAAGACAAACATTAACTGTTGTTTACAACTACGCTGGTCGCTGATTAAAAAAATAAATCCTCACGGAGTCACACAAGAACTCTGTCTGCAATCAGCCTGCTTATCCAGCGAGTGAGCCAGCCCCGTGGTGCCCTGGAAAAGTGCTTGCTCAGAGCTGGAAGCCAAAGTGGAAGCTGAGAAGCTGCAGCGTGTCCTCCTCGGGGCTGGTTGCCCGTGGCGGCGCTGGGCAGAGCTGTGCCCGCTGGATGCACCCACGGCGGGGGGGATGCTGCCAGCATGGAGCCTCCTTCCACGGCTGGCACGCTGTGGCCACCACCATCCAATCCAGCTAATCACACCAGCTCCCATCCCAGGGTGTAAATCCACGCCCTGCGCCTCAGACACCCTCCTGGGAAAAATCCAGGAAGGAGGGTTTTTCCAACATCTGACGCGCTCCGGCCCCTCGTGCAATATAATCTGAGCAATTAGGAAGAGGCTTGGGTAGAATGATCTCCATTTTGTGCCAACTGGGGACGAGATTCCTTAATGAAATTTCTTCAGAGGAACTTTCACAATTTTCTTATGTCACCCAGTGCACGCCAAGGTAGGGTTTGGGGAGCTTTGTGTCAGTTCTGTATAATTTAGACAGGATGTACTTAGTGGAGGAACTGCTTCCTTCCATGATTACTGAATCGTGCTGTATTTATACAGGGCTCTGCGAAATTTCAGCCAAAGCTGCACAGCACCACAATGAGCAGGGAGGTTGCAGGCAGCACCTTCCTACCCAGAAAAGACTTCCCAAGGCTCCAGAGAGAGCGCTTACCTGTACACAGTGTTTTCTCTGTGTAGGTCTTCCAAGCCACAAAGAATCTCTGCTGCATAAAACAAAGCTCTTTCCTCCTCAAAGCCTGGGTTTCCCATGTTGTAGATATGAAACTTCAGGTCACCTCCGTTCATTATGGTCAGAACTAAACACAGGGCGTCCTTTGTTTCATAGGCATAGGCTAAATTGACCTAGAAAAACAGTTGTGACAGTTCAGTTAGCTGCTAAGAAGGAGGAGCTGGTTTTTCATTAAGGAATTTTTTTCTAGAGAAGTTGAAAAATACACTGACTGAATTCGATATGGGCCTTATTACCACGGCAAACACACAATTTAAAAGTACAGAAAAATCAGATGTTAGGATTCTGCAGATTAATTTGTTCAATCCAGCCTATTTATCACCAGAAACCCTCAAGGCTCAGATAGCCTCACAGGCTGGACAAGCATACTAATTCCGGGCATATTTTTCGATGTAAGAGAAACCTTAGTAATGAAGGGAAACTACACCTCCTGCTGCCCTGTTTTGCATCTCAGTAGGTTCCCTGGAAGGCCCAAACAGACCAGTCCTGGAGGACCCAGTGGACCATCACTGAGACATGAAGGTCAGTGTTATTCCTTCGAGGCTCTTGTGAGTGCCCCAGGAAAAATCAGAGAAGCCAAAACGTGCCCTCGTCTTGGCTTCTGCCAGAGGTAAGTAAACATCTTGTAAAGTAAATATCTATTGTATACACAGCGTTTCCTGAAATAAGTGTAAAGAACATGGCAGATGCTGAGATTATACCTTTCTCTTTTTTCTTTTTTCTTTTTTTTTTTTTTTTTAACTAAGGGAGGTTTTAAGAGAGGCACAAGAGCTGGTGTGACCCAGGAAAGCCCTACAGCAGGCAGACCAGCTCCACTTCACTGCTTAGATGCTTCTACAAGGCAATCTCTTCTGATCTATTCAGGCTGAACCTGCTTTAGTCTCTCCCGAGCTCCTCTCTCCCAGACCCTGGGAATTCAGGTAATCACGCTGGATAAAAATAGCTCAGCCTGATGCAGCTCTGATGCAAGTCAAGGCTGCAAAACGCATCACGTTCCCATGGCAGGCACGGGCTCCTCGGTCGGTGCTTTTCTCACGCACCAGAGACCAAAATGAGACCCGGCAAAGGTGCAGGGAGCAGGACTGAGGAGCAAAGGGCACCTTCCCAGGGGCGGGAGGTGGAGGAGGCACCGGATTCAACCAGAGCAGGTGAGCAGGGAGAGGAGCTCGATACTCACTACAAACTGACTATTGACTTTTTCTAAGATCTGCTTCTCGTTTAGCGCCATGGATTCGCCTTTCCTCTTCTTTATCCTCTTCTTCTCTAATCTCTTGCAGGCGTACATCTTCCCCGTCGCCCGCACTTGGCAGGCGCAGACCTGCGAATTAGAGAGAACAATTGCTGGGTAATTCGAAGCAAACGCTGTGTCTGGGCTGCACTTTGCTCCCTCACAATCTCGTCTGATTTAGTCCTTTTAAGGCGAGAGACCGAGGCTTAGCGAATAAGGCTTAGGCGGGGGCAGCAGGGGGAACCGACTACTGTTTCCAAACCTGCTGTGTAATATTGGTTCAATTATTTCACTTTCCTCCGCCTGCTTCCTATCCCACCTCCTTTTGTCTGTGCAGATTGCGATCTGCTCGGCCACAGCCCGCCCGCACCTCCCCTGCCTCTCCAGCGACCTCCAGCCATCAGCAAAACACAATTAAGGGTGTGACCCTAATTCCGCTGTGAGCTGCAACATCCAAACGCAAAATAACCCTCAGAAGTGTTCTTTTGAGATCGCGGCGTCCCGAGGGGTTAAGTAAAACTGTCAGCAATTAATGAAAATCAGCCTCTGTCGCATCAGGCTCCTGTACCTGAAGCGCCTAAAAAGTAAGAAACACTCTTAACAGAAAGTTTCGGAATCACTCACCTCCCCAAAGCCGCCCTTCCCCAGTACCCTGTACTGCCGAAATGTGTTTTTCGTTACCGGTTGCCTGGAAGAAAAGGAAATAAATAAATAAATATATAAAAGGCACGCTACATTTAATGCACTCTCTGTGATTTATTTATTTCAGAGCATACTTCTGAAAAGCAAAATAGATAAATATTACATAATCACATTATCTCAGGGTAATCATATAATATAATGTAATATATAATTATGTAATTACATTACTTCAATACTATGTATGGCTTGAACTTTTCAATTCCAACATATTAAGCTGTAATAAAATACAACACATTAGTGAGTCATCAGGATAATTTCTGCTAGCATCTTAAGACCAAGGAGGGTTCTGAATCTCCATTATATATCTTTGGCTTTTGTTAAGCAAAGAGGAGGCCTCAAAGCTTCCAACAAGATATTAATTCCCATGATATATAGGATGGTGTAACACATGGCTTTGCTTGGTGTGCAAGATGAGAAAAAGAGATCCAAAATTCAATCCACTAGAAAATAAAACATGAAACTGATGTGAACCAAGGAAAGAAACAACCCTGGGAACAGGAGAGGTGGATTTATGTGGGAGAAGAGGAAGACCAGCTCCAAGCCAGCCTGTCCCCCTGGGCTACCTGCCTCCTGGGGGGGTGTCACAGGCAAGAAGGGAGCAAAAACCAAATTAAGGGTTAAATAAGTCTGTCTCTGAGGGCAGAGTGCTCCCTAACAACCACGAGACATGATCTCTGTGCAATCTCACAGGCTTCCCACAAAATCTGCTCCACCAGAATGGCTCCAGATCCACATCTAACTTTTACTTTGCTACCGCAGAGGTTTTATAACATGACAGAGAAGAATTCTAGATTCGTAGAGATCTGATTTTGTATCCACCACTCCATCTCCAAAGTTTTACAGCTGTCTTAGCAGTGGAGATGGATATTCCTCCCATCCTTGTTCCCCTCTGGCTGGTGGCCAGCCTGCAGAGGGAGCACAGTAACGTGGCTGTTCCCACCACAGGGATGATGAGGTTGATGACAATGAGGAATAAATGTTAAAGTGAATCGTTTCATTAATGTCCATTATTGCTTTTCGAAGTGGAAGAAGAAAAACATGGAGAAGGTCAAAGTTAGAAGAGGAAAAGATGCTATTTTCAGGCTTCTGTGAGGCTGCTGCAAATGCTGTTGGGGTTAAAAGCAACAATTAGCAGTGATAACTACATGTTCAGCAATGTACCTGGAGTAAATGGACTGTGTGACTGCTCTGTTGGAGCCAGCAGGCTGTCAGAAGGAGCTGGTGATCACTCCATGCTGCTAACATCTCTGTGCTAACCCTAAAAGCAGTTCTCCCAGCTTCTTAAGCCAGGCATATCTGATGCCTTGTCATATTTGTTGGGGGAATGGGGAAAAAAAAAATCCTCAAAGCATTTCAGAAAATTCCTTATTCCAGAGGTGAAAACAGATAGGAAATATTCTGGCCAGATATCAGAGATGAATCTTCTGATTTTTTTTTTAATTGAAATGGAAGAGTAAATGCTGGGCTCTGTGAAGATGGCATGTGGAGCATGTCTTGGCACAAAACGCCCCCTCTGCCCACCCCTCCTGTGCAGCAGCTCTGCAGCTTTCCAGGGAGAGGAGCTGGCACAGCCCCTTTGATCTCCGAGGCCTCCCGCTGACACGTGGCTCCGGCCCTAACTCATCCACTCTAATTAATTCCATTTGTGGAAACCGGGTCTCCTCTCAGCTCAAGGTCACTGTCACCCAGCAGTGAACGTCTGCTGCAGCCCTCCCTGACCAGGAAAAGGCAGGACCCCCTTTCCCTGCAAATTAATACCCACTAAGGCTGCTCGGTTATTCAATGTGCTCAGAAATGTCCAGCAGATATATATGGTTTGAGGACCTACATGCTGGATTTTTCTCTGTTTAGAGTGATTTAATAACAGTGACAACTGGTGCAGAGAAAAAGTCACCATATTCAGAAAAGACAGCTGAAGTTGCTGAATGTACATTAATCATACCTAACACACCTAATGTACCTAATACCATTAAAGGGCCAAACACTCGAGCTTTAGAAGCAAATGCATCAGATTTTGAGTATATTCTATGTATTTTTCATGGAAAGTAAAAATAAACATTTTTATTTATTTTCATTTTAAAGAAAAATCTTGTGACACTTACCTTTCCAACCACTTCCACTGAAGAAACCTGTCGAAGTACATGCTGCTCAGGTACTCTTGGAATGGTTCCCCACTGAGGTGGTCAAGGACAGATCTATCTCAGATGAAAAGGATATATAAGCATTTTATAATCCTGAACTTGGAGCAAAAGAGAAACAAAACAAGAGGAGAAAAATCCAGACTTCTTGTCTGCTAGGATTATTTTACTTTCACTTTATTTTTTACTTTATTTTACTCCTAGTTTCAATCTGGGAACAAAGTGATATGTTTGATGTATTTCATAACAGGAGGCCTTATACCAGCTGAGTAGTAATACACACTGGTTATGCTTGCTGAAAATTAACAGGGCAACTCCCATTGGCTTCAATGGACTTCTCCAGAGGTTGTTAGCCACTAGAACAACAAATGTCTTTACTTCTGTTACTCAATTAACACTACTCCCTCAGGAACTGAGCTCCTAGACCTTGGGGGATGTTTACATCTGGATAGAGGATTTCTGGCTGAAGCCCATCTCTGCCAAAGAGGCTCCCTCAGAGGCACCATTCTGAGTAAAAATATTAATTTCAATTCCTGCTATACAGAAGAAGGAGTACATGTGACTGAAGTCAAAGGGGTTTTCCTAACAGCTATGTGCTTTGTAGAGCAAAACAGAGGAAAGAAAAATCTGAACAGGGATGTGGGTTTGTTTCTGGACAAAGAAAAAGCATTTTGGGGCTCATGCAGTGGGTGCAAAATCTTTTGCATAATGAAAAGGAATAAAGGAATAAAAAGGTCAGTCTGCAAATGTGAGAACAAAGTCTGTTGCTTATGAAAGGCAGCCAGAGACCATCAGGCATCCCATCAGAGAGGCCAAAGGTTCAGAACTAAGCAAAGAGGGGCTGAGCTGAGCCAGCTGACTGAAATGAAGGTGGTTGCATTGTTTGCCACGGGCTGTTCACCTGCTGCTGTTGGTCCTTGCCTTGCTTACCCACCTCTGCCAGCAGCACTGGCAGGACAAAAGTTGGTTTGGGGTGAAAAATGCCCACAAAAAAAGGAGTATTTCTGTCTTGATGTATACAGACACTTTTGTGTCCATGTCTAAGGGTATACAGACACATTTCCAGATTTTGCTGGAAGGAGGAAATCCTCTCTGAAGGACTACTCTAGTTTAGGAATGGATAGACTATGTCTTACCCTGAGGCAGTTCTAGACCTGAGCAGACAAGTCACCATGATTAATGTGTCTCCCCTGTTCCTGAGCTACTATTTTTGGAATTTCTCAGCTCTTAATTTTTTTCTTATTTTAATTCTTGCACCATTAGTTTGGAGCAGGCAGGTAATTGCACACACTCAGCAAGTCAAATTTTTGTCTTCATTAGCTTTGACTGGACACAGATAATATAGTTCTCCTAATGGATTCAAGCTTACAAAATAAAATAAAAAGTAAGTCTTAAATGTGCAGTTTTAAATGGAGGCAGGAGCAGACAGTCAAACTATTAAAGGTCAAAGCAGGAGTTAGAGTTACACATGAATTTTTCTTGCAGACTGATTTTTACTTATGAAGATGTGAATGACACCCATCCCTCTCCCTGCTCGTACAGGACAGCAGGCTTCATATTTGTATGTATGCCTCCCTTTTTTGGTCTGACTGTGAACTCTTTCAAAATTAACATTATTCAATACCAGTAAATACCAACAGCAAGTTTTTAAAACTTCCTTTTGACCTCGTTTTGGTCCGTGTGAAATCACCAGCATATTTATTACCAAGGCTTCAAACCTGGCTCATTTATCTGTTTCAGAGATGAAGGAATGGCTGTGGGTGAATACGGGGCTGCATTAAGTGGTGTCCAATGCTCGCCTCTTCCATTCAGTTAATTAAAAGCCGCACGTATTTTAGAAGAACAATAGCTGCCTTTCAGCAGTTGTTTGCTTTTGAGTTCCCCCTCTTTGGCAACAACAAAGCGCATTTTAGAGGGAACCGTCAGCTTTCAAACCGATTTGAGGGCTGGAAGGAGGCATCAGGGGGGTTTGTGTGGAGCACAGCTCTGCCTTTGTCGCTGGGACTGGCACACACCACTGGTGTGAGCTGCAGAGCATCTCTACACGGCACCGGCCACGCTCTAAGAGAGGGCCAGAAATAACCCACAGCTCCTACCAACGCAAAGAATAACTGAAAGCAGAAAAGGTCAATGAAATGAGTCAAAACAATGAATGACAGCGGAGCGAATGTTACAAATCCCCATTACATCACCCAGGGAAAACAAACCGCGCTCGGCCAGAAACCACATGGGCCGGCGTGTGATGATCCCTCCTTTTCATATTTCTGTGGGTTTATGATCTACTGGCCAGCGTTTGCAAAGGCAGATCGCATACCTGGAGCTTTAGCACATAATGGCCCAAATCGCCTCCCCGCTGCAGGAATTGATAAGCCTTTTCCCAGACAAAGGGTGAAATAATGCCCTGCTCGTTCGAACGCCAAGGGCAGACAGAAAGCATTAAAAAAGCCCCATTCTCCTGGTGAAGATTTTCTGGAAAAGCCATGCGGAGCAAGTCTGCACATTCCTCTGTCTAAATGGACCGTATAGCCACTTAATTTTTATTCACTTTGAAACAGAGATGTTTTCTTTGGATACATTATCATCGTAGCTCTTTTCACACAGCATGAAATCCATGGCTGGTTTACTTGGCTAGAACACTGTCAAATACCTGAAACAGTGAGTGCCTGTGTGTAGTGTATATAATGGCATGGAAATATTTATTATATTTTGTTCAGATGAAATGACTTCACTGCTTGTCAGCTATGCCTCCAGGACTATGAGCAGAAGCCAAAGATACCTGCCTCAGGTTCAAACTGCAGCGTTTCTCCCCACCTGACACATCCCTCACGAGCTGCAGCCCTGTGATCTTTGGGGATCGAGTTATACTTACTTTGTACAGTGAGAGAATAGCTCTTTGCAGGGGCTGTTTTCGAGTTTCTCCTCTGTCTGCTGGATAAGATCTTGACTGACTTCGGCAACGTAGGCTGGAGACTGGGGAGAGAAAAGAAGGGCACGTTAACTCAGTGATGAGGTGCAGATTCTCCTCTCTTAACGTGTAAAAGGCACATTCATTATTTATGCCCTGAGCTGCTTCCATTCAATTCCAGCGGTTGTGTAAAAGCAAAGGAGCTTTTTACGTCAAACAGCAGTAAAATAGGATACCGTGGTAACTCGCTCCACATTCCACTCTATCCTCACATTGCTTTTCTGCCTTCTCCCGTACCTTCACCTCCTTGCCCAGCCTCATGAATATGCAGGATACACTCCTTGCCAATTCTTTGAACTGCTCCCTTGCATCCCATGAAAAATGTGCTGGCCTGAACTGTGCACAGGCCATTTTATTAAACAAAAGAGAATTTGCCCAGTGTTTTCACTTCACTTCATTGTGCTGTCTGAAAAATCCATCCTTATTTTTTTTTTTTAGCCAGCAAAGCAAAACGAGAGCAGAGCACCAGTATTTATTGATACACATATACATATATATATACATATATATATATATATATATATATATATATATAGATGTTCACCGAAGTGTCTGGATGAACACCTTAGTTATCCGTAAAGGGAAAAAGAATAATTCAGCAGCTTTAAAATAATATTTTCAAAGAGGAACTTTGCCAACCAAGCACATAAACTCTTTTCATCCTCTCCTCCCTTTGGAGACAATGTACATTCAGCCCCTTCAAAAAACCTTTACCAAAGAGAGGTCTCTTGCAGTATGCCTTGATGGTTAACCAGTTTAAGACGTTTGGGACTAATTATCTAAAAAGACACTTTTTAGGCAGTCCACATTCTTACTCATTGACTGCACACTGTAATTATATTAAAAAGTGTATATTTGTGCGTGTATGTGCACCTATTTATAGACGATTCTCCCATTTACATGAAAGTCCCTTTATATAAACGATTTAATTTGGGTATTTACAATAAATCCAGCCATAGATGACAAAATCCTCTTTCCTTGCAGAAGCCTTAACACTCTGTAAGGTCCCCCATCCGTGGCCATGACCACCAGATGTGCTGAGTGGGTGGGTCACAGAGCATCATCACTCATTCCTGGCCAGATGTTCTCATTAACTCACCCCTAGTTGGAGATGTCTTGGCAAGCACTGAAAGGCAGTGCAGGCAGAGTTCAAAAACACTGGGAATGAGGACAGAGGAAGGGGCAGAGGTGGAGCCACAGAAAATCCCCAGCATGGGGAAAGCTGAATTAAGTCTTTTATCTTTCCCTTCCCGCTGCTGAAATGTGAATCTGATCCCGGTTGTGACATGAAAAAGTAAGTTTGTTCCACTTGAATGTTTTCAAATAGGAATGTGGTTTAGAGGACTGTCTGTGCATGCTGTGTAATGCAGCCTCACTGTTCAGCCCTGACAGACCATCTGCAGAACGTGCTGGGGATACCTTTGACCTCACCAAAATGTTTCCTCATTTCCTCAATATATTCCTCCATTTCCTCAGCAAAAGATATCTAGGGAACTCCTACTTTTAATCACAGAGTAGATTATTAATAATTAAGAAGTCTCATAGTTTCTTGAGAGGCAGATAAGCCCCCCATGTTATCGTCTAGAAGTTGAAGAGACTGAGACAAAGTCAGATATTCTCAGCTTGATTGACCACTGAGGCTGACAGGAACTGAGAACTGCAGAACAAGTCTCAGTAAATCAGAAAACTTACAGAAATCCTTAACTAGAGATGCCTATGATGAAATCTAAGTCCCAGTTTTAGTTCAAGAGAGTAAGTAGAGGCAAGAGTGAAGCAGTGAAAGAACTTGGAAAAAAACTCAGAAGTCTTGTTTTCCAGTCCTAAAGCACTGAATCTACTGGGGGGAAAAAAGAAGGGAAACAGATTTTTTAAAAAAGCCTTTTAAAGCAATACTGAGATATGATCCAAAGCCTAATGATTAGCAGTATTTCAGCTGATTTTGGCTAGAGATAGATGAATTAATACCTCTAATGTATAGTTTGTGTACTCAATGGGTAACATCTGCACACACAAGCCCATGGGCAGCCCAAAGCTGGTATGTGCCTGAGTGAATCCACTGGTCCAAGACCCAGTTCAAGATGAACATCTCTCTGATTTACAGGGTCCTGAAACACCACTGAACTCCACAGTCTTTGTGCTGCTGTGAATCAGGAATGTTGTCTGAGGTGAATGGAGCAGCACTTCAGTAAAACTGACACTAGAACCTGTCACTGAAGTTACTAGTACCTAAATCTAGAACTTGTTCTACATTTATAGGTCAAAGCTGGAATCCAAAAGCTAAGTACCACACTGCATAATTAGTCATTTAGACCAAGTAACCTGGTTCTTACTCATACCAGGCAACTTCATGTCCCATTGGGAATTCATTTCCCAGTGGAAGGTAAGCTGCCTTGAGGTTAGTGTTGAAGATCATGCCCAGGATGCATTACTAGAGTACTAAATCCATCAGACTTTGTCTGAGATCAAAGTACATTTTAAAAAAAAATTATAAGCATCAGCTAACTCTTATTCATAATGAAGAAATTAAATTCTTAGAGGGAAAAGGGGGAAGAATGAGAAAAAGAAATGGTAAGACAATGTGGGAAGTATTTAAGAATGACACAAACTGTGATTCCTCTCTCCAAGTTTGTGGGAGATACATTCACCACTTGGTTTTTCAAAACCAGTCATTGCTGACCTTTGAATCTTTGCTTCCTCTGAACAAATGGAGAGCCAGCTAACAATACCAAGGTAGGCAAAGACACAGCACACTGACATCCTGGACATGGACTAAAGCCTTACAGTGTAGTGCAAACACTTTATTAGACCATTTCATTTTCTATAACCAAAAAAATACTTTTTTTTTTTTTTCTTCCAGAGGTTGATAATTTCCAAAGGTTCTGCAGGCCCAGCAAAACATTTTATGTCATTCTGCAGCCCTTCCTTGTGTTCAGGGCATGAGAGGAGCACACCCAAGCCTTTCTGACCCTGCACACGGTTCTAGGGAGCCTTTGTATGATCCTTCCTGAGATTTTCCTTGAGACTTCATAGTTCCCACTGCTCCCATTAAAGAGCCATGGCTGCCATTTTCCCTGTGTGAGTGCTGTGCATACCTACAGCCTTCAAATGTTCAAACAAAGCCAGAAACAATTACAAGCCCAAACCCAACCCACCGACCGACTTTTGCTCCCCTGGAGAACAATTAGGTAGCACAGGTTATGAGTGCAAGGAAGCATTTGGATCCCAAGAGTGAAAGCTTCCAAAGGTAACACTTTGGCCATTTACAGATGAAAAAGTTGCTTCTTCCCTGGAGAGGTGCAGAAGATTTCTGCAGCCCCAGTGAACTGGTTATTAACACCATTCTCCTGCTGCATTATGGGCAATGGCTGTAAAAGCAAATTCAGCTTTTACAGGGGAACAGAGACACCTTTTCCAACATATTAAATGTCCTGTGGCAGCTAGGAGAGCAGTACACCACGATTAGGACCATTACATCTGAGCTTGTGACAAAGAATATTCTGCTAACTCTTCAGAAACACCTGCAGAAACCAGTTACATTTTCTTGCATTCAAAACAAAACACTGGGGAGTTTTAACAAGTACAGTCCCATATTTCCTCTAATGGCTATTCTGTTTCCTGAAGGCAAAGAAAGTGATTCTTGAACTCCTTTACAATAACATAAATCAGAAATTGTGCCAGTCAACTCAACAAAGGGTAAAGCTGATGGAACCTAAACCAGATTAATGGCCAGACTCCGGCAGCACAAGAAGTGCTTAAATTGATCCTACAACAAAAATTTCTCTCATCACATTATCCTCTTTGACCAGACAATTTAATATGAGTCCAGAAGTCCACACTACTTTCACCAGGTTTTAACCAAAATCTCCTACCTCCTGTATCTTCCCCTTTACGACCAGAAACTGAAAACCTTTGTATAAATATTTTGCTGGCTAAGCAACATTTCAGTTTTATGACGCCTCTTGCTTAATTTTTAAGAAAATAATGTAACCAGGAATTGCATTAGTGGTTATCTGAGAAAAAAAGAAAAGGGTGCTCAGTTACTTCTGAGTTACTTCTGCACATACAGCACAAACCTGCACGAGCAGAGTTGGTTTATTGTGTGTAACGCCGCTGTTTCCATGGAAAAAGTGCCCAAATGACAAAGGGAACTGAGAGGGATGTGTTGAGACCCCAGCTAAAGACACTCACTCACCATTTCAGAAAGCTACAGAGAGCTGACAAGAGCACCAAGTGCCTGGAGAGTTGAGAAACATGTTCAGGGAAAGAAAGCCCCAAAGGAAAGCACTGAGGAATTAAATCTGTTTAGTCTGGAAAAGCAAGGGTGAAACATGACAAAGGTCTTTTAATATAAAAATGGTTTTAATAAAGAGGGCAGGGATCAATTATTCTGCATATTCTGCTCTACACTGGGGGAACGATGTGAAGAAATCCACTTAATTGGATATGAAGGCTTTTTTAGAAAAATTTTCACACAGGGAAGCAGAAGAACAGGCATATGAATGCTGTGGAATCTGTTCTCAGAGGTCTGAAAGACCTCCAAGGGCACTCAGACATCTGTTGATCATCTAAGTGTATTTGATCTCTGTTCAGTGCAAGAGGCTCTTGAGCCCTCTCCCAGTCCTTTGTATAAATGATTTTGCAAAACACTGGGCTCCATAAAACACAGGCACATGGCACGGCCCTGAGAACAGCTGAGGAAGGGAGTTTGTGTGCTGAGTGCTCACCAAAGGAAACCTGAAGCTCTGAACAAGGGAATAAGTATCTTCTTTGCAAATGAACAGTCCTGCTTCAAGGACACTTGTCTCCATCGTCACTGTCTCCTAAAGCAATAAATGAAATAGTTTGCAGAACCCTGAACTTCTGATCAGAAAAAGGGAGAGCTTCGAGTTCAGTCAGACTGACTTTGCAAGAAAGAGAACGTGGTAATTCTTTATCCTTACACAGATCCTTTCATCTAAGAACCTGCAAATATTAAAGCTTCATTGCCTGATTAAGTCTTCATGAGCTAGGTGGCAATCTCACAATATCTTACAGAGCAGTGAACGGGAGGTTAAGAGATGTGTTTTGCAGAAGGGTTGATCATCACCTAAATGGAATCAAAGAAGCCTCACTGAGACAAACGAAAGCTGGAGATGCTCAGATTCCACAAACCAGTCCAACTGTAGCTTGCAATTAGTGAATAAGGAACAGAAACCTGGAAATCCAGGCTTTCATTTTCTACCAACTCTTGCCAGTGGCTGTGAGTCACCACAGCACCTTAAAGCACAACTGTTCATCACTACAAAAGCCATATGAACCAGAAGGACACCACACTCTTTAAACTGAATAGACCTCATGCAAACTTTTGTCATAAACACAATTGCTTTCCTGGCAAGTTTCAGGCATGCAGCCACGACACTGAAACACGAGGAGTTATTTTAAAAGTCACTTGCGTAAAATAAATAACGTGCAGCATATGTTATGTTTCAGGTTATGAAAACATTCCACAACAAACTAGCTTAAAACAATTAAAAATGTTTCATCGATGGACAAAAGTTCAAGGGCATAACTTTTCTCGAGCTGCCTCTGGTTCCAAGCATTTGTCTTAATGATGTGTGTATTTTCAGATGTTGACAGCAACGTTCCACATATAATCTATCTACAAATCTCCACACAGATTTGCTACTAGCAGAGCCCTCAAAACTATGAAAGAAACAGGCTGAAAAGAACTTTCATGTGAGATGGTGCACGATGGGACAGGAAGAGCTCACACACAAAAACCTGGAGGTTCTGCCTTTCTCCAGCTGCTGTGTTGCTGCATTTGATCTGCACCCACACGGCCGTGACCCGAGGGCAGCTCTGGGGAGCACTGGTTTGTGTCCAGGCTGGGAAGTCTGACACATGCAATGCCATTGCTGCTGCTGCTTTTGCAGAGTCACATCGTTCCCCAGATGCTGCTCAGCTGGCAGGGGGAGCAGCTACCAGGACAGGCAGCAATGGTGTGACTGTCAGGGGGGACCGTCCTCAGCCCTTTGAGGCAAACCCTAATGAGTCACAAGGAGGGCAGTAAGCAGAGAGGTTACTAGGAAAAGGGAGACTGGGTAGATGTATGAAGTCATGCTGGTAGGCACAAAATCAGGGAGAGACAAGCTCATGTGCTCAGATAATGCACATTTTCGAAGGGGAAAGACAATGGAAGGCAAAACAGAGGCCACAAAATTGTGCATCTTTGCGCCTCCGAGGCTTATCTGCTCCTTGTGGCAGGAGATTCACCCCAAGAGCTGGCCTGTGGTGTCTCCACTGGGGTCTGCACTGCTGCCCTGAGAGCAGGGAACACACCAGTGCAGGGCACAGCGTGGGCTCTGCTCTCCCCACTGCAGGGAGACACCTGGAGCCACTCTGGGTGCCCGATGTCACCTCACCTCCCCACTCTGGAGGGTCAGGGGCAGGCCAATGCCAGCTCAGATCCAGTGCCATTTACAGCCTGGGAAGTTCTGACCACGCAGCCAGGGACTGACAGAGGGGAAGCACGAAGGGGCTGACAGGGAGAATCCAAGAATGCTTTAGGTTGGGAAAGACCTGCAGGATCACCGAGTCCAACTGAGAAATGCAGAGGAAAGCAGGGGAGGAGGAGACAGAGTGTCTTGGTTGCAGATTTTGGGAAGTCCCTGGTGAGAGGAAGGATCCCAGCACTGTCACAGCACACGCAGTCTCCTGATGCTTTTTGGTGTTATGCACAAATATGTTGGAACATTGTTCTGCCTTGCCCTGTGTCTGATCTTATCTGCTCAGTTTTAGCTCTGTTTGCAGTAAACATCCAATTCTACATCAGGAGCAGCTGCAACACTTTAGGTCATCAACTTCTGCATTTTCTTCTTACTTTTTTTTTCCCCTACCACAGTCATTTGGGTCTGCATGAGGCAAACCAGTAAAGCAAAAGGCTTCATAATTTCAGGATATTTGCTTTGAGATGACAGATGTAGGAATTGGCAGTGAGGTGGATGGGGAGCATGGAAGGCAGCTGTGTTATTAGTAGCAATTTATCCATTATGACAGTGTGTAGACATGACACCTAAGTATGGGGGCCTGTAATGCCAGGCACTACGTACACAGGTCATGAGAGTTACAGCTTCCAAAGCAACCCAATCTCACCAGCCCTGAGAGTGGGAGTAGAAGACAAAGACATGAAATACCCCATCCAGGATTACAGAGTGGGTCAATGGCAGAGAAGATGTTGAGCCTGGTCCTGCTCTCTGACCAAATGGTATTTTCAGCACCGAGGGCAGGATCCCTTGCTGGCAGATCAGTGAAGCGAATCAGCAGTGCCTGTGAACTCTGGGGTTTGTTTGGCAGCTGCAAGCTGATCTGGAGTCATGACAAATCTGTTTTCCCTCATATTCTACTAAACTATCAAAACACACGTTGACACACAGAAAAACACAATGACTGGAGACAACAGAGCCCTGAGCAAACAGCTGAGCTGAGGTGTTCCTCTGCCTGGAGGGGTTGTGCTAATCCATCACAAAGGGCCTTGCTCAACACCTCAGTTCTTGCAGGAGATCTGATGGAGCTTCAGGCCCACTCACCTTGATCTGGACTCCCCAGGGTGCCTCTTGTGCCTCATCAAACCCACCAGTAGGAAAAGCACAAGTTTCCTCTCTGGGTTTCCTTCCTCTTTGGTGCTGGGGTACAAGTTGTAGTCCAGAATTATGCCCTTCCTTGGAGAAACTCTGCAACCACTGAGGTTTCCTTTCTGCCAAGTGCATAGGAAGTATATGAAATATTTTTCACGGATCTCCTGTTAGTCCAGGGCCTGCTATCTGGCTATACCTTGTTTTTTCTCTTCTCACTAGACATTTTTGTAGCTGCTCCTTTCTGGAAACCACATTTCTGTTCCTGACAGTGGCACACAAGCAATAGCCATACGAATGGTGTGAGTCAACATGTTTCCTACAGAAGGCTCTTCAATCCAAAGTGTGGTTTCCTTGGAATCTCGACTTATTTGATTCAGGGAAATTTGGGGGGTACAACCACAACATGAATTTTGGAGCAACAAAAGAAGAGAAGAGACTGCTTAGATCAAGAAGGAGAAAATTCTTCCTGGCTCCTATAGGTGACCAGAGCTTAAACACTCAAAGCCCCATAGAAAATAATTTTGAAATAACAAATTGTCCCATGAGACAAAATTTAGTTGCTTCATCATCTTCTTTTGCAAGTCCAGTGAATCAGCTGCAGACTTTATACTCCTCAATTAAATAGAAACACTTACCACAGTCCCAACCAGCCATGGGTTTTTTGGTACAGCTCATTTTAAGGATCTAAACTGGTCAGCACAGAAGATATGCTTTTGACTTCTATTAGTGAGAAATTGGGCCTCACAAGAAGTGCTTGGCAGGATATTTTTCAGTATCCTTGAACCCTACTCCTTTCCCACACATACTTTTTAAATAATTCTTTAGAAACCTGCTTATAGAGGTTTCTTTGCCAAAGAAACACATTTTCCCTCCTTTCTGCAGACAATAGGTTTATTGGTGGAGGGGTGCTCATAAACCAGCCAGCTGAAATGGTTTCATGTAAACTTGCTTTAAAGCGGGGGAAGGGAAACTTTGTTTTACTTGCTGCTTTTTTTTTTCTGCCTTAAAAGCACTTTGCACACAGATTGAGGGATGAAAGTAGATGAAATAACCTGTACCAGTAGCTGACAGCAGGATGAGGAGAGTGGCTCCAGAAACAGAGTAAAAGAGAAGCAGGATTTTCTACCTACCCCAAAGTTAGGCTTGGAAGTGTCACATAACCACCTTTTTTTACCAACCCAGAGGAGCCATGGCTATAGTGCATTACTACAAGCAGCCAGATGTTTGATAAAGCCTTTTTGGAAAACAACAGTATTCTCACTGTTAGTAGCAACAAAGATGACAGGACCATTCTGAAAGCTTCTGTTGCCAGGAAGTTTTTTTCTCTCATCACGTGTGCTTAATAGGTTTGGAGAGCATCCAGTGTTCAGCCTCTTATCAGAATCTTTCTACCTTTTAACATGCTCCTGCACTGATGGATAGCCTAAACATTAGCAAGCAACCTTATATTGCAACAGTCATAACTTGGCTTCCTCTGGTAAACCAAATGTCATTTGTTCCATTAAAAAAAAAAAAAAATCCCTAAATCTATAAACACTCATTTACAACCTCAAGGTTACTGAATGGCTTTCTTGCAGGAAAACAAACAGATCCCTGCTTGAATTCACTCCTCTGAGACCTACAAGCCTGTAAACATGAGTAACCCTTCCCTTGCAAGCGATCCTTGGACTGAAGCCCACGAGCTGTTTGCTTTGCTTGAAGGCAGCTCATGCACGAAGCCTCATCCAGGCTGTCCTGCCACCAGCTGTGAGGGGATTCTGGAGAATTTGCCTTTGTCTTTTCCCACTAGCAAATGGTCAAATCCCGAGGAAACGCTTGAATGAAGAAACGGAAAATCCGAAAGATAACCCAGGATGGTCTGGAGAAGAATTAGGAAGAGAATTGAACAAACATCAGGCAGGAACCAGTGGCCCACTCACGGAAAGACTGGAAACACCCAGGAAAGCAAACAAAATCACTGCTGGAAACAGGGCATTCCCTAATCACCTGGGTCACACGGCCCATTACCAGTCATATGGTAACAGCCATCTGCAAAGAGCTGAGGGGGAAGGCATTTATTGTAGGGATGACACACTGTTTGCAGTGGCATAGTCCACTCTTCCCCAGTTTTGCTTGTTGGACAAACAGCATCTGTGCCACGATAATAAAATCGCTATATGCTTGATTTTTGACTCGGGTCAGAGTCTGACTTAGTCAAAAAATAATAAATTAACATACAAGCTGAGGCTTGGCATGCAGGTAAAGTGACTTTTGTAAGTGTTGTGGCAGTACCAGGAAAAAATATTACACACCAATAGTTCAGAAGTGCCACATATCCACAACTTAAATATGCTGGTTATGTCTAATCTAATTTGTAATCAAAAGATTTGGTTTTTAAATCTTATTTTTTACAGTTATCTAGTGACATTTTAAGGAATGGAAATACATTTGTTTTCTGTGAAATTTAAAGCACTCCCTGTGGTAACCCCGCGATTCCTGGTTCCAAGTTAAAACCCCACGCTCTAACATTATCAGCTTAGTGATTCTTCTAGTTGCATCCTCCCAGTCAAAGGTGTCAGCCTCAGGCATCTCATCTGAATTTGCCTGGCCCACTGTTGTGAGGCTACTCAGATCCTGAAGCCTACAGATGTTTATCCAGAATTCTAATTTCCTGTTACAAGGGAATCAGGTGAGAAATAAGCTATGTTTTACTTCCATTCTCATCATGTGCCTCTTCAGCCTCTTCATTCTCCTCTTTGTTGGGATCAAGCATGTGGTTCCCTGTTACTGCTTCTGAGTTTAGCACAATGGATCCTGAGCTCAGGAGACATTTGTTGACCCATCATGTTTTTAGCTTAAGAAATCTGAGACTGAACCAACCAGGGAAAGCTGCTGCAAGTCACAGGCAGGGATGGAAGGGCTGGGGAGGTCAGGTCTTCAAAGGGCTCCTGTACCACTGAGAAATCGTGCACAGAAACCTGTGTGGATACACCATGCAATGTAATTTAATGTTTTCTGCGTTGCACCAGCATGGAATTCACCTCATCACACTTTATAATCTAAAAGCTGAGACACTTAGAGTCTTCCCAGGCTCCCTGTAGCCAGTGGGGAGAAAGAGCCACGTCATCTCTCCAATCCAGATGCCTCCAAGGCTGCAATATGTGTGCTGGGAGCACAAGAGGCTGGGCTCACCAGAGGTCTATTTTAATGTCATTCTGTGCAAACACACAAAAGCCATCTCCTGCAGATTTCTGGATTTTCTGCAAGCCAGTGCTCCAGACAGTTGGAAAAGGCTGATTCCTTTTTTTCCCCACGTGGGCAAAGTTTTCAGGCAGAAGAGGGAAGCTGCCTGGACCTTAAAGGTTGTTAGAATTAACTGCCCTGGCCACTGGGTAATCCCTACAAACTGAAGGGTAAGTTGTTAGTGGTATGCAGAGGGGATAGGGAACTGATGACCCCTGAAATGGAGAGGAGGAAACTATAATGAGCACATTCATTAGCCAAGGGCAGACAAGTACATCCTTCCTGTTCCCAGATAATCCTGAGCAGACGGCTCTTTATTTGCAGTGTCCTTTTGGACGCCCTGGTTTATTTGCAGTGTCCTTTTGGATGCCCTGGTTTATTTGCAGTGTCCTTTTGGATGCCCTGGCCGGGCTGGGAGTGGAGCTGGAGCAGCCTGGGGGGCCTGCCCTGCCTCAGCAGACAGATGTAAGCCAGGTTTACTCGTGTGGTTGACATCAATTAGCAGAAGCAAGTTTCCATTTTCTAAAGGGTCAAGTCAGAGTAATTCCAGCAAACACAGGGAAGCCAGAAGGCTCCTGCCCAATGGCCAAAGCATCCCACTGCTTTTCCTGACCACAAATGACAAACAGTTAAGAAGCATGTGAACTGGAGAGTGTAACCTCTCCAGAGCAACAAGGAAAAGCAGAGCTTAGACTAATAGCACTGATTAGCATAAACCCAGTGGAGTTAATGACTCTGGTCTAAACTTTGAACCAGTCTGAGCAAATGCATTGCAAATGCAGCCCTCTGTGAGCCTGAAGAACAGGACACGGGGCTCCCAAGGACCTGGGCAGCATCCTCAGGACAGGGCAGGCTCCCTGTTGTTTCCATAGGCTGTCCTGCAGTTTGGCACCATTGCAAGAGACAGAAGCCCTCAGTAAGTGTTTAGTTAACTAACATTTCTATTATAAACAGTGGGTAAAGGATGAGGAAACAGGACTTGAGCAAACTGTGAGAAAATGCCTTTTTGCCTGAGACCACAGCACAGGGACTCCTAATCGAGGCAGATTGTGATTTTTCAGATTCCTCTGCCACACTATATTACAGCCTAGCCCCAGTGACAGACAAATGTTTATTAAAACAAATTCTGACTAGAAAGCATTAATGTGAGTAACAAGGTTGCCGTTCTGCTGCTCAGATACTTTCCCAGAATTGAACTTGGGGAAAGATGAGCTTATTCAGAAAGCACAGTGAGAAGGTACTTTGCTGGACTAAGACACAGTGATCAGTGGAGATATTGATCGTGCTGTCTCGGCAACAACAACAAAATTATGCATTGATTTCTCTGGAGACTGGATTACGTATCGATTCTGTGAGCTGCAAAGCACAGGCCTAAGTAATGCTATCATCCCTGCCTAAAATGCTGCTCAGAGAGTAGTGAAGTCAATAGAAAGGGGAGATGAGAAATCCATTGAGGCAAAGGGTGAAGTCCCAGGGTAATTAATTAAATGGCAAAATTCTCCTCGGCTCAAGACACGCCAGGATCTCTACTTAAGTATTTAGCATCCTGAAAAGTCTCCTAATAGGAACCCAAAGGACACAGTGAATAAAGCTTTGAGCAAGTAAATAATTCTAGCCCATCCCGAGTCCACACAACACACTGTGTTCAGACAGGCACTTCATTCATTGCCTACTTCAACTGGGTCATTAATGAAATGCATAGGGCTTAGAAAAATTTGAAAACTATCTGTGGAGATAACTCTTGGACAAAGTCCTTAGGGACCATCCACCATAGCCAGTGAAAAGCAATATTGTGTTGGCCTTTTATCAGCAAGATAACAAGTTTACAGGGGGACAGACTCTCTGGATATAAGTGATATAAGCTGAATTTGCAGGAGAAAGGTAACAAGGTAGAAAACAGTCCCTGAAGGCTCACCTTTCAAAACACAAAGCTTCTGTCTCGTATTAAACTCTTCAGATTGCTTTACAGAAATTTAACGTTTCTGTCTTCCAGTGCTTCCCCTCAGAGTGACATTCAGCTTTTGTTTTGGCCATTCCAAAAACTAATTATAACATGTTCCCTAGAAGGCTTTTAGTAAAACTAAACAGTTAGAGGAAAAGGTCTCAGCACTTGAATCCAATTCTTGGTACGGTGTGACCTGCCCTTCCAGGTTTCAGCCAGAATCATTAAGAAGTGATACTTTCCTTCTGGGAGATGGAAGGATTTGGTGATCAGCAAAGATGACTCACCCAAAAGCACAACTGCTGAAGTTTGCACTTATTTTGGTGGTGAAAACAAGAAGGGGGAAAGAAATCTCAAGGAGAAAGCAACGAAAGGCAAAGATCCTTGTTGCCAAGATTAAAGCAATGGTGTGCAAAACCAATGCTCTGGTGATGCACAGAGCTGAGAGAGGCTGTCTGGGAGCAGGAGCCCCACTCAGCTGCGTGGCTTTGCCCAGCAGAAGGGCTCAGATGTCATTTTAGTTTCATCTCGCCCATATTACATAGATCTTTTCTTCTCCATAAAGAACTGATTTGAGTGAAGAGCACGTTTTAGCCAGGCCAGGCACTGCTGATCAGCCAGTGTCCCTTTCAGGGGACCTTTCCCTCCCTTCCTTATCCTATAATTGTTCATAAAAACAAAGACATATTTTTGCTTATCAAAATACCCATTGCTAGCCTTAGACTGGAGTAAGGAGGTTATTGCTGTGCCCAGCTAACCTCTTTCAGCAAAGAAAGTGCAAACATGGCCTTTATTCCGTGCATTTCCTGGAGGAAAGGAGACCGGACAGGAATTCAGATAAGAAAACTAATGCTGTTGCTGTTCTTCATATTCTGTGAAGTATTTTAATGGGGATAACAATACACATTAGACATCCTGTTCAGTAACATTTTTAGTACCCAGCTGAGTCCAAATATAAACTATAATGGCATATGGAGACTGTCTTAAGAGCCATTTCAAATCAATTTAGTTTTATATAGCGTCTCTCCAAGTCTCTCAAGGTGATTTACAGTGAAAAAGCAAATAGTGGGCTAGTGATTTAGTAGAGTAAGGCGTGGCAGCTGTCAGGCAGGAAGGCAAAAATGCTGCATGGAGATGCAAAGCTATAATTTAAAAGCAGGACAAAGCTAAATATATCTCTTTGCTCCTTCCAGTACAAGAAGCAGCCAGGTAACGAAGCCAGGTTGGGTTCAGTTTAACTCAACTTTTCAATGGAGCACTGAGGTCATTTACAGACAGACCTGGAACCTAAACCTTTTCCACTCAACTGCTGAGATTAGAAAAAAAACAGGGAAGAAATATTTGTGACCAATTCATTTTAGCAGTTTTACCATCATATTTCACAACCTCAGAAATTTTAGACTTCCTGTGGGTTGGACTTTTGCCTTATGGGCTTATTAAGTCAAGAAGGCAGCTTCAAGTGCCTTTTTCAAGGCAATTGTTAAAGCATAAAGCAAATTGCTTAAAGGAGCAAGACTCCAGTCAAAAAACCTTTGACCTTGCTGGTGTGGCAACCACTGAGCTGCTCCTGTGCATGGAGAAAGAGCAGCTCTTCAGAGAAGGTTTCAAGGGTGTGTCCAGCTACAGGACAACTCTTCTGTGGGTTCCCATTCTCCTGCTCACCACTCAAGTGAAGGGGGCTAAGGAAGCTTTAAAACTGCTAATATTTAGGCATCCTCAGCATGAAGATCACATGTGCTCCTTACATTTCCCTGCCATCAAACCCTCCAGAATGGGCTGGGGGATGAGAATTCTGACTGTGTCAGAGAATTCTAGACAAGAGAGAGGGAATACTAATGTCTTCCTAGGTGAAGACCTGAGTACCCAGAATTGTAGAACAGCTCAGGGTGGAAGGGACCTTTGAATGTTGTCTGGTACAACCTGTCATGGGAAATGGGGTCTAGATGAGATTATCTAGTGCCCTGTCCAATGAAAAGCTCCAGTGGTGAGGACTCTACCTCATGCTTAGGGAGGTTGTTCCTCTGTGCCACCTCTTTGAGAGGCCTGAACCACCCATGTTCCCTTCCAGGTGCCAGGACACGTTCAGTATTTGTAGGTCAGGGAGATGGTGGAAGCCCAGCCTGCCTGTGCCATCCCTGGTGTCAACTGGGACAAAATGTTTCTGGCCTCTTGTCAGCTCCCCAGCGAGCACACGGGAGCAGTTCAGGATGTCAGGGCTGTGAAGAGCCTGAACTGTGATCACTGGAAAAAGCACCACCCCACTCTACCACCTTGGCAAGTGCTGGCTTTGTTTAGTGGCCTCGGGGCTGATGGTGAATGTTGTCACCCAGAGCTCTCCAGGTGGGAATTCACTGCTCCCAGTGGTTGGAGCCTGGTGATGGTGCAGTGTGGCACCATCTCCAGGCAGTGACTCCATGAGTCACATGGGCTGTAAGTACTGGTGTTGTGTCTATTCACCTGGGAAAGGACCTTCTTGTCCTCTCTGCTGTGATTAAATAAAGTTCATGTTCCCTATGCAAAGGAAGGCACTTTAGAATGATGATACACTGACACATTGTATGTTAAATATGTATGACATTTAAAAACCTTAGAAAGAACTAAAAATCCTCTATAAATACTAAAGAGCATGAAGTCTACTTTTTGTTTTCATTTTGCTTCTGATCCTGCACTCAGAGAAAAATACTCTTCACATTCTAAGACTAAATTATCTGTCCAAGAGCTAAACCTATAATTTTATTCTATCAGTCAAGCTGTATGTCACACTATTTTTATATTAAGACAATCAGGTTCTTTGAAGCACAGACATACACCCACTTAAAAGAAGTGTTCAGCTGAAAGCAGAAGCCTGTGGAATCAGTGGCAATTTGTGTCTTTCAAGAGACTGATAACTAAATGGAGAAATGCAGATCCTAATGAAAATAAGGTTTCTTTGCTGGCCAGGATGATATTCCATTAGGGTATTTGGATCCAGATTCATCCCTTTGGACTGCAAGCATCTAACCTGGCTTTGGATCACTGACTTCTGCTGGCTTGAAATGTGTTCTTTGGAGATACTTATTTCTCTTTCTTGCAAGAAAGGGCAGTAGGCCATCTGCACTCCTGACCTGAGCACCTTAGTCAGGTATCCAAAACAATATTAGATTAATCCAGGCCTTGCTCTAGTTTTTTAAGCATTTGTTGTGTGGGAAACCTGTTAGAAAATCTAGGATTCAACCCACTGTCATGGGACAGTCAACCTCGCCTCTAGGAAGTATTTTCTGCCATGCAGGGCTTACACATTGCTCTGGGAAGATGCAGAAGTTTCTCACTAAGGAAAAAAAGTGCAGCAAGACCAATCCAGACATTAAAGCCCCATCACCAGGGAGGCAGGTTTAGATTGCACATGAAGGAGCATGTTGGAAGGGACCACTGGAGGTCACCCAGTTTCCTTCTGCCCAAAGTTGTGAAGGCAAACTTGCAAGTACCAGGAAAGTTCCAGGACTGACTGTAAATGTGCTGTGCCAATTTTACATACTGAAAAAAACAGGTACAGGTCAAATAAGAAGTACAGGCAGAGAATGGAAACTCCAGCTCTGTAGCCTCAGTATTTTTTCTTCCTGTAACACAATTTACTATCCAGTAACCATTTTTTCTGGATGAAGAAGCAACTGTTCTCAGATTGGTCTTCACTGCACATTCACTAAACTATTCCATGTGCTTCTGGCTGCACTAGGGGTGGCAGGAGTGCCATGGGACAGCAGGGAAGGGCTTTGGCATCTGGAAACCCTCACCATCACTGGCTGAAGTGAAGCAGTGCTATCCTTCTCTCACTTCACTAGCTCTGCTATCAGCAAAATGCCTTTCCCCGTTTCCAGATGGGAACTGGAGCAGTGGGAAATATTTTTCCTCAGTATTTGTCCCTCGTTCCTCCGCTGACAGAAATTTTAAAACAAAAGGTCACTCTGGTGGATTTAAAAAGCAGTGGAACTTCATGCCCCTAAATGAATGGGCAGCAGGAACTCATACTGGCAGTGCTCAGTGGCTGCACATGAAACCAGCCAGGCTCAGTAAATGAAACCAGATCCCAAAGTGCAGCCTGAGATAACCGAAAGTATGCACCGAAATTTATTGTAGGAAAATGACTGACTGGAAAAAGAGTGGTCTGCTCTGCCCCTGCACCTCCAAAAACACATTGTACCATTTAAACACTCGAGAAAGGCATCTGCCAAAAATGCCATTAATTCTCCTGAAGGTCAAACATATTTCTCTTGTAAAACAGTTGAAGCAGCAGTTGTGCATCTTTGATTACTCTTACGAAAGCAACTTAGGAAAAATCCTAGGCTTGCTCTTGTGTTTGAAGTCGGATGTTTACTGCTTCCTGGCAGAGAGACTTTTGTTGCAAAGGTGAAACGCGGTCAGGAAGTGATGGTAACCGCCCCAAAACAGAGCCGGTCCCAGCGCAGCCTGTCCCAAATTCCAGCGGCGGGTCTGTATCTCTGTTTGGAGTGCCACCCTGTGGACACAGCCGCTCCCACGGGCTCCTGTCCTTCCCACAGCCCCGAGAGGCAACACTCGGAACCAGCTCAGTGGACACAGGAGCGGGTGGCAGCACCTCCCAGCTCCAAACCCTGCTGTCTCCCCCAGTCCTGCACGCCTCTGGATACCCCGGGGAAAACGGCGCTGGGGGAGGAGGGGGAACTTTTGTACCAAAATACAGCGTTATGAAAGAC
This sequence comes from Neopelma chrysocephalum, assembly GCF_003984885.1. Classification (NCBI taxonomy): domain Eukaryota; kingdom Metazoa; phylum Chordata; class Aves; order Passeriformes; family Pipridae; genus Neopelma; species Neopelma chrysocephalum. The sequence continues at coordinate 3,619,925 of NW_020898011.1, forward strand.
CCCATGTTTTGCCAGTCCTTTCTACCCAACAGTACATGAAATGCCACCACCACTCCTGAGCTGGACAGGAAATAATCGGGGCATCTGTTGGTAACACTGAGGTCTCTTGCATTACACCACAGACACAGAGCTTCCCACACTAAGGAACTAGAGAAGTCCCCTGCTTGTCCACGGATGAATTAAGCCCCTGGTAAGCTCAAGTTCATCCTCAGAAGTCAATTTCTGGATTGCATTATAATTTTTTTTGTCTCTGACTATTTGTATAAGACTTGCAGGTTTATTCACTGGAGATTGCCACCATAAATTTTAGGAGTCTGGCTTACAAAGCCTATAAGAACCTTGTTTAGCAAAGGTGTGCCTTGCAGCATTCCTTCAGTAATGCCACTTTGGCTGCCCCTTACCTCTGGGGTGAGGTATTTCATCATGATTTCCTTTCCTTTCTCTCCCAGCTTTTCATCTGGAGCAATTTCATATTCTGCCTGGAACAGACATATAAAAAAAATAAAAGTCAATATTTGCACTCATATTTCACCATTATAACTTCATTTTGGATGCGGCCTTAACAGAACACTCTGTATGAAAAATCCAAAGGATAAATATCATTTTCTGGTGGAAGTACAAACTCTATACACAGTCCTATTAAAAACCTGCCACTTTATTTTGACCAAATCCTAGTGGTGCATTTTGTGAGGCTGTGTCTCTTAATTAACACCAATACAATTTAATTCATTTATATTTCATAGCCTTGCCAAGCCAGCTTTCAGAAAGCGTTCAGTGACAAGAGACGTCAACTTCATTTGGTTTTGCTCAAAAGGAAGGTGGGCACAGAAGGTAAAATTATTTCTCTGAGTAGTAGAGAAAGTGAATGTTTGTTACTCTTGCCACAGTGGTATTTCAAGTGCCAGGTGAACCCCTTCAATATATTGTCTTTTGGGTTGAATGTGTCTCTCCCACGTCTTCCCCTTGGTCCAACAATACTTGTGCAAAGCAGAGACACTTTCAGTGCCCATCACTTTCAGTGATCCTTGACCCATTCCCTGCAGAAGGCAGATTTTTTAGGATCAAGAGCAAACAAGAGAGGCCATTTAGAGGAATGGACACTGTGAGCCAAATTCTCTTTGGCTTCCCTAGTGCATTAAAAAAAAGGGAGCATCTCACACACAAAGTTTGCCTACATTTTAAAATTCTGACTATCCTATGTATTGTAGCACTACTGACTTTTGATGAGTTTCAGGAGAATATTTACAGAACAAACAAAAGAAGCACTATTTGTGCACCATTAATCACTTCAGTTAAAGCTTTGGATCCATGGCAGGCATTGGAAGGAAACACGTGCTGCATGGGACCCCAGTGGCTAAATGACAACAAGTTCTTAGTGACATTCCTCCTTGGCACTGTCCAGAATATAAAGCTTTAGCCTTTGGATCTGAGTATTTTCAAGGAAAAAAAAAAAAAAAAGGAAAAGAAGAGAGCCTAACAGCTTTCATGACTGTATTAAAAAGAGGATCCCAGAAAATCCTGCCAAACCAATTAAATAACCTGGTCCAATACAAGCTGTCTGCAATGATAAATGAGGAGGAAGTTTAAAAAAAAAAAAAAAAAAAGAAAAAGAAGGTAAATCAGCCTGAACTGGCAAACACTTGGAAGAACAAATTTCAGAACTCTTGCCCACTGGAAGATGTATGTACTGCTCTGAGCTGGGTGCAATAAATCTGAAGGCAGGCTGTAATGGATACCCCAGCTAAGCAAACCCAGGAATGACATGGAAACCACAATGTAGTAATAATGCTATTCCCCATCTATCCAGCCAGTGCTCAGCTGGCCATTGCAGCTCCAGCCTGAAGCTGCATGTTTACACACACACACAGAGCAGGTTGCCTGAACAATCCGGAATAATGACCCGATTTTGTCTGGGAAATGACAATGGCCACAAATAAAAGACAAACCTGTATTACTGATGAAAAAATACACCAAAAACTAAAACCCACAAGCCCAGTACTTCTCTTTTAGTGACCATTTTGGGGATGAAACTGTTTATGTTCTCGTAAAACTTAATATAAGGGTTTAAAAGAAAAAAATCTTTCATCCTATTTCCTGTCCTTTTAGATGGTATCTGAGTATGGGTCATTTCAGCTCTTAGAGCACAGACACTCAAATGTTTACAGCATCTTAACAGCATTTTTCTCTGTGATTCCTTGCTAGGGAATAGAGGAATGGCAAGTGAAACAAAAGAATAGATTTTTTTAAAGCTGAAAGTTGCCTCTTATTTGGACCTTACAGTTTATGATTAGGTTCACAGACAAACTAGATGCTTTTCATGTAAAAGAAAACAGAAATAATGCATTTTAATGAAAGAAACTTAAATGTAACTGTCCGTGCAGAAGACTGCAAAGAAAGGAAAACTGCTTGGCACTGCCTCAGCATGGAAGCATCTAGGAGATCTTCTGAGTGTTCCACTCAATGCTATTTACAATTTATCCAATAATGACAACTTCTCTCTCCTTCATTTGGTTTTAAACTCTGGATCCTGGTAACACATTGGCTTCCTAACAAATAAAACTTGATTGTAAGTCATCATCTGCTGTTTGAAGTGCACCAGGGAGATGTCAAAAAATTTGATATCCTTTTTGCCACAGATAACCTACAACATTTACATCCCCACCCAAATTGTACAACGGGAAACAAATCAGGACAGTCCAGAAGAAAGAAATTCTGCAGGGATTGGATCAGTGTTTTGAAATACAATTCCTGATGGGATACAACATATGCATGGCTAAATGCACACACACACACATATACTGAGTGTCTCATTCTGTCTCAAGATAGTTAGGAAGGAATAAAAGGAAAGTTTAATTATACTTGCATTTGACATTCCCAGAAAATGTGACACAGTGGTGGTGAAGGTGGGAAGTGACAGACAAGTGAGGATGTGAGAAGGAATCACAAGCTCCAACTGTGAACAGTGTTGATTTCACTGCAGTTCTGTACTAGAAGCCTGTTTCATTTTGTTTCTAAGTTCATTATTATTTCTCCCTTCAGTGCCACTTTCAAGCTATTCAGCAACACATACTGGTATATTTTCAGCCATGAACTGTTATTACAGGAGACAGACAGGGATGCCCCCTGCTCCCTCTGCCACCTCCCTGGGAAGCCATCAAGGTCCTCAACTCTTGAGTCCTGTGCTTAAATCACAAGATACACCCCTTCCCTCCACAATACTCAAAAGCACAGCTACAGTTTGCAAATCCCTAATTGCTAGAAATAACAGCGTTACTTAAAATCCATGTGGAACAAAATATTTTCCATTATTCCTTTGATGAATCCAGGCATGTGTTTCAAGGCTCCTGCTCTGAAGTCTAATAGCTTCTCCATGCCCCAGTTAGGTCAGACAGGGCCCTATTCATGGCCCATAAACGAGAGGAGGATTTACGATCACCCTGACTCCACGGGACGGGCTCAGGGAAGGCTCTTTCTGTGGGCAGGAGCAGATCCTTCAGTCCAAATGGCCAGAGGATGTGGGCTGGCTGCTGTTTGCTGCTAACTTTTTCTTTTGGCTGCTGTTTTTTTGAGGTAGTACTTACTTTGGTGGCTCCTTCTCCCCTAAAAGCTGAATGGGGGCATTGGGGCACGAAGCATCCTTCCCTTTGAAGCAGATGGTCTTGGGATGGGCTGAGTGGGATTGGATGGGAAAATGCAGTTCAGCTGGGAAAGGGAGAAACATCTAGCCTGTGACTGGCTGTGGGATGGGGCCACAGGCTCAGGGACAGCTGAGCAAGAGGTTTGGAGGCTGCCTGTGATGGCTGGAGAGCTTCCAGGGCAATGGCACAGGGACCCCTCAGGTGCTCGCATCAGCAGCTTTAATGCTGGCACATCAATTTATCTTGTATTTTATTTTCATCTTAGTATTGCTTGAGATCTGGAAGCTGCGTGGCTTAAAAATATGTGCAAATTGACAAACAGAGCCAAAGGGATGTCTCTGCAGATCTGGGAGGACACTCTCCCACAGCAGGCAGCTGATGGTTGCCTGCAGCAGCGTGGCACAGCCACAGGAGTTGTCCCTTGTACCCACCAGGAGATGGAAATGGGAATAGATACTCCCACCAGAGCAGTTTTGGCTTCTTGGTCAAGTCAGGAGCAGTGAAGTCACCTTCTGAGCACCTACAGGAGGCATTTCAGTCCCAATTTTACACCTTCACTTTCTCAGCTCCCTCCTCTGTTATCCCCAGAATCTCTCTCTGCTCCTGCTCCTGCTCACTCCCTCCTTGGACTCCAGGCTCTACCCTGTTATTGCTCTGTCCTCAGTGGCTGTCCTTGCACTTGCCTCCGCTGGAGATTTAAAATCTGTGACTAAAAATTGGAAGGCAAACCCCAGACAGCTGGGATTCATAATAACTCGCATTTCTAAATGAAAAGTGAACTCGAAACCACATTTTTCATACTCAAAGGCTGGGCAAAAAGAGCCCTTTTGACTGTTTAAAAACACGTTTTGAGTTAATGAGTTTGTTGATATCAACAAACTGGCATTTCTGATGGAAAAAGCCTTGAACAGCTTTAAGACACACATACACAGATGGTTTATACACCATGTAAGGGACTTAACCAAATGAAATCTCCCTAACAGCAAGACAGGGTTTTTATAAATGGCATTAAATGGATGCTCACTCATCCTTTCACCCCAGATAAGTGCAATGTCTAGTGAAGCGTTCAGCTGAAAAGTCCACCTGAGGAGATGTGCCTCTCACCCCAGCCCCTGAGCCCAGACATCACGAGCAGGGGCCATTTTCCTCCAGAGGATGTATTTCTGTGTGACTTCAGTGCAAAGAAATAACATTGGTCAGGTTAGAGAGAAAACTATGTCAGGTTATTTTTTCCCTTGACCAAAATCGGCCACGTTCTCCTCTAGTCAATCTAAATCTGGTCTGCATTAAAATGTTAAAAGCCCTCCCCTGGAAAAAATAAATAAATTATGCATGTGAGTAGATGAAGCAGGAAAGGGAGTCCAGAAGCTAAAGCCTTCATTATAATAGCAAATAAAAATCACAGGAGAGGAGAGGGAAATGTCAGGAGCTGGCACCCCGGGAATGTGCTGTTGAGGAGGGGACAGGAGCAAGAAGTCCTTGCTGAACTGAACTGCTGCTCTCCTGTCCTGGAAGCACTGGCTGCAGAGAAGGAAACATGTCTTGCTAGCACATTCCCTGCTCACTGATCTGCCTTTCAGCACAGGAAACATATCCACTGGCACTTTATTTTGATGGCTGTCTTTCAACAGCTCCAAAGTTGTACGATGTCGCTAAAATATCTGTAAGCAGAGCAAAGTGGGCTTTAGGGCTGTGCATGAATTCCTTGTGAAGGGCTTATAGAGGAGCTGATTGAACTACAAACAGTCTCTGTTTAATGATAGTAGTTTATGTTCACGTAGTTCCTTCATCTGAATGGCTACATGTGGGTTTGGTGAGCTATCCATGGGATCTTTGTGGTTACAGGCACACAGATGAGTTTAGAGGCACGAGCTGCAGCCATCAGTACTTCTTACTCAATATTTTATCTCTTAGTTTTGATCTCTCATCATCTAATGTCGGGGCCTCCTGCTTACAGACCACGTATCGTCACAGTCTGTGCTACAGCTGGTTTTGACTTATTACTCAAACACTCTCCTCACTCTCAGGCACAAACTTTGTGCATCTGAGCACTTTCATCACAATTACTGGTTGAAAGTGGCCAAGGCATTCACAGGTTTCAGAGGGAACTGACAGCTACACACCCACATGCACACAGAATTCAACGATACAAACCCTTTTTCTTCAGAAAGCAGCCTAACCACTGCTGTACTGCACAGACAAAAAACCCCAGATGCTGCCATAATTAGATTTTCAGGAGACTACATCAGACCAGGTTAGTTATTTCACACAACAGCTCACATAAATGTCCAGCCAAGATGGATTTTTTTTTGTCTCTTTACGGATTCTGGTTGATTTTACCAGCCTTTGGAAGCACAGGTGTAAGAGAGCTTGCAAAACTTAGTCTTCCATAAGGATGTTGGTGGGTTGTTAAGTGTCTGACTCAGCTTCTGGTTTCTCCTCATAAGTCCTGATCATTCCTTTCTTTGCAGGCAGTTGAGTGCATGGGTTAAAAAAAAATGTATTAAAAATGGGGAGGAATCAATTACTGTCTTTTGCCAATGACTAACTGTGTGACCTGGTAAAGGCACTTAGATGGGCTCTGAAAAAGAGAGGTGGTCCTACCTCTCTATATGCAAAAAGCTCTGTGAATCTCTCATGAACAGCTAAATATTATCCCCTCTTATTTTTTCTTTTTGTTTGATATTACACAAAAGCTAAGTATGTTAGAAAAATAACTAAGACAAAAGAAAATTAAGGCTCTTGGTTTCTCCTGCTTGGGGCTTGTTACAGCAGGTGGTCTCCGAAAGGTTTCACGTTCCTGGTGGTCTCAGAATAGGGCTGTAAAGTCAAACTTCTGGTCTCATTACAGGACTTTTTTGCCTATCACAGGGCTTGGCCTGAATCCCTCTGCTCACTCAACACAGTGTGACCCTGCTGGGCAAATTTCAGTAGCACTCATCCAATTTAATGGCCACGGGCTGTGTTGTTTGACCTTAACATTGCCTAATGCAGGGATTTTCATGGGCTGGGAGCAAGCCTGGACAGAATCCGAAATCAATAAACAAAGGAGACTGCTGTTAATTAGTGTTAAAAAGAAGAGAGAAAGATAAATATTCAGACCTCCACACAGCCAGGCATTTTGTTCATCAAATCCTCAAAATCCTCCTGCCAGTCTGAGCCTAACTGGGAACAGACCACCAGCCCAGTAAAGGTATACGGGGCAGCTCCAGTCTGAAAAACCCACATGGGAGCGGGTGCAAAGCACCCCCCTTGCAAAAGGATTTGGGAATATCAGCCTGGCTTTGCTTGGAGACAAACCTCTAAAACAAATCCAATCCCAACTCTAGCTTTTGCAGGACCAGTGTTGCCCGTGCCGCACGGATGAGGAGAGGACAGAGTTTCAGCGCTTGTCAGTGCTCCACAGGGCTTTGGGAGAAAGAAATGACACAGTGCCCTCAATTCCCGGAGCCGGAGGGTGGCCGGGCAGCCGGCGCGACGGGGAGAGGCGGGAGAGGCTGCGGGAGAGGCTGCGGGAGAGGCTGCGGGCAGCGCTGCAGCCCAGGGGATCACGCGGGGCACCGGGGGCGACAGAGATGTCTCCTTGTGCCCAGATGTTATTGCTGCTGTCAGTGGGATGCCCCGAGTGTGCATGCAGGGCTCACACAACAGGGGCTTGTTCTCTGCAGCCCCTGGGCGCTGCTGGAACCAAAATGTGACGCCTGCTGCTGAGAGGAGGCGTGAGAAAAGAGCAGAGCCCTGCCAACCCTCCCCAAACTGAGGGCGACGCCATCACTGCTGTCTGAAATTAGAACCACTTACAAGCAGCCTTTTGTGGCTGTCTCCCGAAGGATTCCTGCAGCTTCCTAGAGGGATGGCCATCACCCACCTCCTCGGGGCTGCAGGTGTTACACCCTGTGTGGCATTTCTGTGGGGTGCCTTCCCCGAGATGGGTGGGTGGTGTCTCATGCTGGCTTGGTGCAGGACAAACACATCCAGGGGACCTGAAGCACTCTGCTGCCTGCTGGCCTTGAGCACAGCCGCACAGAGCATTTGTCAGACGGTTCGTGTACCTTGGTGGTTACACCTTTCACTGGAGAAAATCACTGCCAGTGCCAGGAATAACAGGTGGAAGTCATGACTGGCTAAAACTGATTCGAATAGGACTTTATCCAGCACTTTCTGTGACACTGTGGATCTAGTTCCTGCAGTACTGACATAGACCTTAAAAGACCACATGTCCCCTTCCAGACTGTTACTTTTACAACTTAAGTGCAATCCTCACATCTCCCTATACTTCAGAACACCTTCACCACAGTACAAACACAGCAATTTTATTCCTGTTGGTGTGCACTGTTTTGGTTTTGCCTGTCAGTGTTAGCCAGGGAGTGAAGCCCCGTGGACACTCACACTCAGCAGCGACAAGTTCATCTTCCTCTCTGCTGTGATTTAGCCTTTTGGCTGATCAACACCTCCCCTTTCACAGGTTCCCAGCAAGAAAGTCACTGAGAGACTTTTCCACTGTGAACAGCTGGCAGTGCACATGGCCAAGTGCTGCCAGACTGGGAAAGAGCATCAGGTCCCCCCGGGGCTGGGGGTGTTCCTCAGTGGCTCACTGGGTTGGAAAATGGAGATTTGTTTCTTGGTGATCTCAATCAAGTTACTTCTATACCTTGTGCCTCTGCTCTCCTATTTGAAAAAACTAGATAATTTTCAGGATATCCTTTGTAAATCACCCTGAAGTCTGCAGATGAAAAGACTTGGTAAGAGTTATTAGCATTATCACATTCCTCATCCTCTCTTGTCAGTCCATTCATCACCTTCCCTTTCCTCCCAGTGCCTCCCAGCACTTCAAGCTTCACACACATCAGAAGATATTAGTCACAGCAGCTCAGCTGCTCAGGAGTTGACATGAAGGGAGGCCACACCAGCACTGGGGGGGTGCCTGTCTGATCCTGCTCTGGTGTCCCTCAAGGCTGGCACCAACCCTGCGTGCAGCACTGCCCCTCTACTGCCAGTGATGCTGGGCTGTGATGGGGCCAGCCCTCACACCCCACAAAACAGGGATTCCTACGGGTCAGAGGAGTCTCCTCTGTCAGGAGAGCATTGGGAAGCACCCCAAAATATCACAAGAATTGACTTACCACCGAGTCAAGGAACCTAATGCAGCACTCGAGCTCGGGTCGAGTTTCACAGAACTGCCGAAAGAGAAGCCTTCCGATGGGCTGCTTTTCACATATGCTGCAGTAATCTCTCTCTAGAGGCAATAAAGAGAAGAAGAAAAGCATGAAAATGAGAAGAGCTTTGTCTTCTGGACTGTTCAGGAGTTTGGAGAATTGCAAATGAGTGCAGAACTAATGACCTCAAATCAGAACAACATCCTTCTCCCCGCCACCACATTTGAGGTATCCAAATACAAACATAATGAATGGCTTTAAGACTCAAATAAGAGGGGCTGAATTTTGTAGAGCTCATTTTGGCAAAAGGCAAAAGCCATTCAGGTCTCATGAAAAAATAATTCCGTATTTTTCTGCGGTGGAAATGCATTCAAAGGTACTGGTGATGTTTGTGAGAATGTGGGGAGCAAATTACAAGACCTCGAAATGTGAGTCATACATTAAAGGGCAGAAAAATTTGTAATTTGTGGAGACCTTCCTGGATGCTTTCTAGATACGCACTAAAGCACCCCTAATCTCTGGAGATGCTCAGCTCACTCTCAACTAAACAATTACAGTATAAACCATGCATTTTCAAAGGTTTTAAAATTTCTGCTATTTACTGGCTGAGCATTTAGGAATGGATGGAGCATATGGCATCTGGCTCGTTTCAGTTTCACACAGCACTCCTTACAGAACAGTATTTCCCCTTAAACTCCATGTTTAAATGCCATTCCCCTGTGCTGGTACATCCAGAACCATCACTTGCAGTAAAGCAAGAGGTCCTTTACCCATCCCAAGGACTATCTGCAGGAAAACAAGGACGAAGGGCAGGCGTCATTAGCTGGCATTGCACCAGGACAAATGCCGAGGGCTTTGGATATTTTTCTGGTGAGAGCAGAAAATTCCCCCAGCCTGCTTGGAACAGCAATACTTGCTTGAGACACGTTATTCCTCTAGAAGTACACACATGTCAAACAACATACTGTGTTTCCTTAGGCGTTCTTCTCACCACCCTCCTCGCTGCCATATGGCACTTGCTGTTATTATGGAAACAACCAGCTTCTAAACACATAACACAGCCCTGCAAACAGACATACGAAACCCACACAAGTTGTCAGTGCCTTGGTTACTTCTCTCTCGGGCCTGGAGTGGCTCCTGCAACGTCTTTTATTCCCCCTTTGCCCTTCAGCTCTGTGCACTCCAGGGATGCAGGCACATGTCTGTGATGGAGCTCACCTTTGCCATGGAGGCACCCAGCCAAAGGGCTCACTTATCACAGGTCCCTGGGGATCATGTTCTGCAAAACCAGGACATCATAGAACCATGGAATGGTTTGGGTTGGAAGGGATCCTAAAGATCACCTAGTTCCATACCCTTGCCATGGGCAGCAACACCTTCCACTAGACCAGGTTGCTTGGAGCCCCATCTAACCTGGCCTGGAACACTTCCAGGGATGAGGCATCCACAACTTCCCTGGGCAACCTGGTCCAGGGCTTCACCACCCCCTGAGTACATCTGTCCTGATCACAAAATGCTGTATGAGATGTTGGACTTGCTGCCCTGTGGGACCCTCCTCTCGCGAGAGGAAGGAGGGAGTTGCCCAGAGCTGCACCAGGGTGCAGGTGTGGCTGTATGTCAGGAACTGGCGCCTGAAGCACTTACAGGGTGGCCATGGAGACATGGGATGGGACCAGCTGAACTGTGCTTTTAATTCAGGGTGGTCCTGCTCTGGTCTGGTCTTCTGAAGCAATTTGGGACAACATACCAGCACCATTTTTTTAGCTGGCGTTGCCAGTCCATTTTGGATCAGGATATCACCCAATCTATCCAGAAGGCTGCAATGCTTTGATACTCTCTTGCAAGTAAAACTGGATCGAAATCAGTGTAAATCCTACCTTGACCTCCAGTCTGTCTATCAGCAGCAACCCTGTGGCACTGGTTTGTTTGCACGAGCTGGAGCCTTCAGCTCGGAACATCATGACACAGATCCACGTGGCAAGAAAGCCAGTGGGCTTTCAAGGAGCCTTGGGAGTGTCCTTGGGAGTGGTGCAAGCTTGTGCTGCTTGACTGAGCAGCATTTCTAGCAAGGAGGTGAAGGGGTGTGCAGACACAGGCGGTGCTGAGGTGAGCGAAGCAGATGGGGACGAGTCAGCAGATCCAAACTCACAGTGCCCCAGGGGCCAGCACGAAGCCAGAGGCTGAGCAGCTCAGGTGAGCTCTCCTGGGAGGTCTGGAGATTTAACCACATCTGTCTGATGATGCTTTCTGCTCCCTTGACTAACTCTTGAGAGGGTAAGAACGAAACATACGCCCTGCCTGCTCATGGCAGGACTCAATGCCTCCAGGAGCCCCAACCCACAGCGAGCTTCCTCCTGCTAAACAAGCAGAGCAAAGACTGTGACTGTCTGTATTTGTAACAGGAGTAAAACAGAAAGGAACAAACACTTTAATCAGCTGGTTTGCTCTATATTTTCTCTTGTACAGCACTATTTGATACACAGTGACAACGCTCGTTGTTCAAAATGCAGTCAGTTTATCAAAGTTGTTTGACATGGTGACACTCACTGCAGCAGAGGATGATCCTCTCACAAAAGGGCCAGTGATACCAGCTAAATGAGCGTGCAAATTGCACACCCATAACTGCACTTTGTAGCACGGCAGGAAAAGAAAACAAGCAGCTAAACACTATGACATATGTGGGTAAATGCACCATAAAGAAGACGTGAGCACAGACTCCCTCCTATGGCCCAGAACTTGGCCAACACGTGAGAAGGGTGACCCGTTCCTAACGAGGAAAAAGGAAATACCAGAAATAATCTCTGAAAACACAACAGCCAGAGCAGTTCCCTGGAGCCATCACTCCTCCGTCATGTGCATGTCACTGCTGGATGTACCAACACAGACAATAAACACGGGATGAAAATGCTTTCATTCCTTGTAGGTGATACAAACTATTTTCTTAGGCCCCGATCTCGCTGTTGGCCTCACTAAGCCAGCTAAAGCAGTCTGTGCTCAACTAATTCCTTGGGATGCATGGGCCCAGCGTGGACTGAGAAAGAAAAACATCTCTCCCAGCTAAAGCTGAAAATAGGAGTGGGTCGTTTTACTAGGGTAAGGAAAGCAGGAGTGTTTTACCAGCGTGCTGCACCCCAGGGACCTGGCTGAAGCACCCCCAGCCGTGCTCAGGAGCTGCTGCAGGAGGGGAAGGATGGAGAGGCTGGTGGGTACCACAGCCAGGGGCTCCCTGGGGCTGGGGCTGGTCGCTGTGTCGCTCTCGGGTCTGCCTGCCAGCAAAAATATCCACCCAGTTTCAAAAGTTTAAAAAATAGAAGGAATGATTTCCTGAGGAAATGGAAATGTTAAACACTTGGAAGTGAAACCATATGCTTAAGATGATGAAGTGTAACTAAAACAGCTCTGAGAGCGATATCTTTGGTAGTCAGACCCTCCTGCTTCGGTGGAATCCTGTTTAACACCTGCAAAGTCACCCAAAACATGGGTGAAAAGCTGGGTGGGTCAAAGCCCTGGGAAAGCAGACACTTCTCACTGACGCCAAACTCCTTATTTAGAAAATATCACTGGCAAACAACGTGCACATGCAAGTGAATTCTTTATCTTTCTGACAGAGTAACAACACAGATTAATATAGAAAAAGTATTACACAAAATGCCGTCACAAACATTCGTAAGATAAATAAAGATAAATAGTGTTTATTCTAAATTCTAATGATTCATTTCCCCCTTTACTTCATAGCTTAGGTATTGAAATGCTAATTTCTTAGAGCACCCAGCACTGAGAACATACCAAAATAGTTACACCTGCCCAGAATACTCCATCACCATTCAAAGCCTATGGCCAGATCTGTTCCCCAACAGATACCCTGGAAAGGTTCAGAAGAAGATCTGAGCACATGCCTAGGAAAAATAATCCTATTAATAAAATTTCAGACTGATCAAATATACCACTGATGAAGTGAAAAACACCACACAAGGTAACAAAAGTTGCTCATGACAAAATCCTTGACTTTCAATTAAAAGGGAGGAAAATCTAATATTTGAATTAGATAAAAACTACCCTGTGCCTCGTGAAGATTTTTTGTCTTAATTTCCCATTTGAATACTTTGCATTTTTGGCTGGCTTAAAGTACCACCTTAGCCATTTTGGAGATAAACAGTGATCTGCAGAGAGACCAGGTCCCCCCTCCTCTTTCACATCTGCAATATACCCGTGGGTCTTGATGGGTTAGTGCTGAGCTACAAAACCAGGTGATGACTCTTGGCTGAAAACCAGTCTTTTCTGATATTCAGTGTAAACTGCAGGTGTCTAAGTGAGACTGCCATAAAAAGTTGCACTTCTGCAACTCATTCTGAAGGGCTGCTAATCCAACCCCTGCAGTCAGCTGGTGAGGCTTCCTCCTGTACACGTCTGTGGAGAGGGATGAGCTCAGCTTAAATCTCACTTTTCTGGTTTACAGGAGCCAGGAACATCTTTTTTAGCTTTTTAGCCATTGCTGGTGTGGCCAATGATTGTTCCTCTGTACTATCTATTAAGTACCATTTTATTTTCCAACACACTGGAATCCCAAGAGAAGATATTTCAAAGAAATGCATGGAGAATGGCCAAGAAGACAAGGCACCATGCTGCTGCACGGGAACATTTGGTCTCTCTATCCTTCTCTGCTGTCTTTGGCATTAAATCAGCCTGGAAGAAAACTAAGATCCAAGTGCAAAGTAATTCTGCAGCCTAAAAAAAACCACCCAGAAAACAACAACAACAAAACCCCACAAGCAAACCAAACAAATCCTCTATAACATCTGGAAACCCCAAAGAGGATCTAGGAAGACTTAATTGTTCGTTTCCTGCTCATGCTCAATGACCCGAGACAAGAACTCATCTTCCCACTCACTATTTTCTTTCTTTAAGGTGGATCAAAGTCCTTTAGATGTTGTTCCAAGTTTATTATTTGTCTGCTGCTCTCTTCCTCTCACCTGCTTTGGTCCAGAACAACAGAAGCCACACCAAATTAATGGAAGAAGAAAGCATTTGAATAGGAATTCAGGCTGGACAACAGGAGCAGCATCAGAGCCTGAGGGGCCAGCAGTCAGTTCCCAAGACTGCTGGTACACTAAAAGAAAAACTCTCTTTTTCCAAGGGGCTGAGGCCTGTCAAAGTGGTTCCCACCATTCCTGGGATGGATGGAAACCTCAGCTAGAGGTGTCCCAGAATTGTGTGCCTCCCTCCTCAATCAGCTCAGGGGGAATGGTGCTAAAAGAGATCTTAACCAGCTCAGCCCAAATCTAAAACCACTTCTGGATTTTTTTGCCCATCTCTGCCTTCTTCATGTAAGCTCCCTTACAGGGGCACACAAGGAAATGGAGGGCAAAGGCAAGAACTAAAAGCAAGATTAAAAAATATGCAGCACAACTGAACTAAACAGATTCTCACAGCCCATCATACACTGTGCACTTGTAGCAATTTCCTTCTTTTTGTCAAAAAATGAACACCAAAGCCTTTAGAGTTTGCAGAATTGCTTTGTGTCCAGTCAGAGTACTAATGGAAAACAAATTGCATCTTTAAACACTGAATAACCCCATTTAGAGCTATATTAATATAAATGCATTTTTCATTTAAAACCAGCAAGTCTAACAGTGGTGCTTATAAAGATGTCTTATAATTTACTGCTGCTCTTCTCCAGCCAAAAGTGGAATTACCACTTTCTACGTATAAACTTAATAAACAGCACATACTAAACTGCCTGGTCTTTCAGGCTGATGAAAGTTGCTTCTTATCAAAGGACCCTTTGTGGATGCTTTAAAAGGATTTAAATTGCTTTGATTGCATTATTAACAGTGTCTGTGTTGCTCTTGTATTTCAGAATAATCTGGAAAGCAGGAACATCAGCTCTTGCATTCTACAAAAGGCAGTTTTCCATCTCTAATAAATGTGCTTCAATACAAAAGATAATCCTTGTGTTCAGAAGCAAGACCTGAAGATGGGCCGTGTTAACACTTCTGTAGACCCACTTATTACCCTCTTATTCTTCCTATTTTTCAATGGTTTTCAGCCCTGGAGGTGCCATGGCCAGTCAGGATTTCATGAACGTTGCTGGGAACCCATGTACTTGCAGTGAAAAACTGCAATTCTCTTTGAGAAACTGCCAACACAGGACCATTTCTGATGAAGAAACATGGATATTGCTGTTTAAACTGTAGAACCTGACAAGTATGATTGAGGGATCTCTTTTTCATCGTGCCTACTTGGGAATGTTGCAGGACTGGGTTGAAGCAAAAAGAGAGAAGTTTCTTGTCCTTCTTGTCAGTTTTTCTGGGTTTGTTTGCTTTGGGTTTTTTTGTCGTTTGTGGGTTTTTGTTGTTGTTGGGTTGGGGGGGGTTTGTTTTAAGGTGGAAACCTGTTGTTGAGATGCTGAGGACTCTCCACTTGCCCTGTCTCCAGCAATGCATTTAAGAAGTGAGGCAAGCCAGATGGTCAGAGAACACAAGGCAGGAATAAAAACGTCACATTTCAGCTCATTCAAAAATTCCTAGGAACTGTGGCACTAAGTCATGTTGTAAAAGCCTGATACAAGCATCTGGGCTCCCGTGGGAATTCAGTTACCAGCACAACTAATATTCTGTGCCCTGAGGATCTCAGTGGCACATTGTGTTTATAAAATGGGGCTAAAGGCACTGCCCTCCCTCAGAGCAGCGTGGCCAGAATAAGAACATCAGAGTGTGTGAGCCCAGAGTGCTGCTGGACAGCCCCGTGGCTCCTGGCTATTTGCTTGCACTGCAAACTCCCGGAGCGGAAATTCAGTCCAAGAGAGCACAGCAGAGCCTTTTTATACATTAACCACTGTGCTGCTCCAGAACTTCACCTGGCACTTCGCAGAGATTAAAAATGATGGCGTGGCCTCTGTCTTGGAGAGTGTTTACCTTGGCAGGTCCAGAGCCCTGCAGGTGCCGGGCGGGGATTCTGAAGCCAAGGGCTGGGATGAAGTTCTCTTGCTGGGGGCAAAAAAGCACACTCTCTCTCTCTCTCACCATAAATATTTCATCTGCTTTCCTTATTTTTAATAAAATACGGAAATTGTTATGACTTATGACAAGATAATGGCTTTTTAAATTCCTTATTCTAAGTCTGCAGTTCAAACCAGGCCTTCATCGCTGCAGAAAGCTCAAGACCTAGGAAGTCCTGGGGGAGAACATGTTTTTTGGCTTTGGTCTATTTTTTCCCCTTTGCATTTAGGATTTTCTACAAAATACTTGGAGACCCTCGTCTATGCTGTTACAGCAAGTGTTGTTTTGGCACTGACTATCCAAGTTTAATTAATTAAAAATACAAATGCAATCAAGCTTACTTGAGACAATGGAACTACCCCAAACTGGTTTTAAGTCCTGCCAACTTAATTTTCTCTGCTTGTCAGCTGTTTTTTTTTTAAAACAAACATAATTTAATCTCCTGATCATCGAACATCTAATGTAATTATTCAGATGCAGACAGCGTTTGCTTTGTATAACTTTCCTTATTTCCACTCTTTTCATGTTATTAGGCTACAGGGATAAGCTCCACACATCACAGCAGCATTACACTGGAGATGGAAACAGTCCAAACTTTAGAGTTGGACCGATATGGAAAAAACGTTTGGAGAATATTGTAACAGATTCACAGTTAAATACAGTTTGGTGATATATATGGGTCTTCTGATTTGTTTTCTGAAAGCAGCTGCATTGAAGCTTGCTCATGGAATTCTATTTGAAAGTCAAATCCCACAAACAGTTGCATAAATATGTTTGCACTTGAACCAGAAGGCGTATGTGGCTCTGCTGATTTTGGACAAAGATTTTGGCAGGAGGGATAACAACCCACCCACCCTTTCTGTAGCAGCAGCAGCAGGAGGATCAAACCAGATCCTGTGAGCTCAACATTGTCACCACACAGAAAAACATGAGTGGGGTCCAGAGCCTGGGAGGGACCCTCAGCTCTGTCAGAGGAGACATTTGGTCACCCAGCCCTGTGCCAGGAGCACAGTCAGACAGCAATGGGAGAATGCTCTGCCCTGAGACGGGCTATTCACCAGTGGGAGACAAATTCTCATCCTAACAAAAGCTGAGTTACTCTGCTGAGTTATTCCAGCCCTCCCCAAGCACTTATGGTATCTTCTGAAAGTTAATGTTTCAGGCAACAGCATCCTTTCCATATGGGGCACTGCCCCAGCCCCCTGTTCAAAGGCAGACTGCAGATCCTGCAGGGTCCAGAGCAGGTTTAGCAGGGGGAGATGGAGCTTGCCATTAATGCTTGAGCCTCTTTAGATCACAGAAGCAAAACTTTCTTGTGTGAAGTGATGGGGTGCAGGGAAAGACAACAAATAACTGCTACAAATAATGAAGACGATCTTTAAGCCTCCTGAAATCACAGAATAACAGAATCTTCTGAGTTGGAAGGGACCCACAAGGCTCATCAAATCCAACTCTTAAGTGAATGGCCCATACAGGGATTGAGCCCTGGACCCTGGAGTTATTAGCACCATGCTCTAACCAGCTGACATGGGTGCAGATTCCCATCAATTCCAGGGGATCAAGCCTAGTTTTCCCACCTCTGTCAAGCACAATTTACATGAAAAACCACTGAGTCTGTCTCTCAGTTTCTCAGCACCAGCACAACAGTGGAAATGCACGCACCAGGATTAATTGCCAGGAAATCTGGGTTGTGAATGTGCAATGGGAATGTTTTAAAAGCTTTTTTTCAACTGAAATTGTTAGGTACCACGTTCTTAAAACACATCCTTTCTTTTCCATTTGGTTGCCAGTTGGAATAACAGTACAGAGAAAGGGAACTAAAAGCAAAATAGAGCAGGGAGACAGACTGACTGGCTGACAGACAGACAGATGGGCAGGTGTGTTACACTTCTAGTCAAAAAATTCACATTACTAGTAGTAAGCTGGTTTCCATTCCCATAAATGACACTTGAAAAGCACATGCCCCAGGATCAATGCCTTTGGTGAGGTTTCCCGGGCACAGTGCCTTCGTGGCCAGTCACAAAGGTACCCAGGGCATGGTGGGCTCCAAACTACTTCACACTGATCACAGAAGATGCTCCACCACCACAATTTCCCAGCACTTTAATGTGGTGCTCGTGCAGCCCCAGGGGAAGGGCTGCCCACAGCACAACCCTGGCCACCACCCCCTCTGGAAAAGGAGTTTGTCTTTATCTTCTCGAACGACTTCCAACAATGTCTCTGTGGCGAGGCCAGAGGAATGGAAAAAAAAAAAACAAACCCTCAAAGCGATGTGAAAGCTCACCTCAGAAACGCCCTGGGAAATTCGGGGAACAAACACTTGGTTGTTCTCATTTTGTTCTGCTTTGGATGGGAACGGCAGAACCGGATGAGTCGCTCTCAAAGACAGCAGCTACTGACATTTTTTCGTTTGGAACTTTCACATCCAGCCTGAAAGATTCGAACTGAAGCACCAAACTTATTTTCTGTCTAGTGCTGTTATTTAGACTGCTGCCTGGTGAGATTCTGGGTAACACTCGCCGAAAGAAAATTTCAGCAGAAGTTGCGATTTGAATGTTTAAGGTTATGAAATCTACAGAGCTGTTGCTGTTGTACATAGCACAAAATAAACACCTCGATTCCAGGAAACCAAGGGAGACATCTTGTGAATCGCTTTCTCAAGGCGAAAAGACTTCTGCAAAACTACTCTTTGACTCCTAAACTAGCCCAGGTAGAAGCAGCTGTCAAGACTAAACTTTTACCAGGTCAGCAGGATGGCAGAATGCACAGAGCCACCAGCACTCACCCTGTGAGGGCACATTTAAGCAGCACACGTTACTCCCAGGCACATAATAAAACTATTCACGGGGATTACTTACTCTGCATGCTGTTCAATACTCACTGCAAGTCCTAAGCATCTCAGCCCTTTTATTAGTGATTCCTCTAAAAAAATACCAGATGCTATTAGTTGTTACTTCGTTGCTAAATTTTCTTGGTTTTTTTTTCCTTTGTTTGTTCTTTTTTGTTCCAGTTTTTCTGCTGGCGTTTTGAAACCCCAAACCTCAAGCACAACAAAACTCCACGCTGGTAAAACTCCACTTATTTTGTAAGTGTTTGTCAATTCCAACCTTTAAAAAAATTGCAAAATAAGCTCAACCACCAACCTTAATAATCACAGAAAATAATACTCTGGAAAACATAATCAACCCGCACCAACTTTAAGGGTATCACTGACCTCTGACAACACTGCTGAATTACCACTTAACTGGATATTTTGCTCAACTACAAGTGGTTTATTTGTTATAATACAGACACTGATTTTGCCTTGGTTTATATTGACAGGCTGATTTCACTGCCTGCTGAGTGACAGCCCCCTCTGAGTGGGCGTGAAGGAGCTGAGCTGCTGAGTAAAATTGATAGGAGGAGTGGAAAAGAGATTTTAAAGTCATTTAGAAACCCAAATGCACTGAAAGGAACTCGTACAAAAGGGTATTGCCAATGGTAAGTATTTTTTTCTCCTTGACAGAAGCCTGCAGTACCAAGAACCATTTCATACCAAATTATTGCAATGGATGCAGAGTGTGGCAGGTTGTGTCCAGACACAAAAACCACAAACAGTCGTACTTAGGTCTACAAAAAAAAAGGCAATTTTTGAGTGAACTTCCACTTTATTCTTATGAAAACTAGGTTATCATCGGGAAATTACCCGAGAACTTTTGCAGTTTTAAAGGTTATTCTACTGTTTGCATTTTTCCAGTTTATCTCTTTTTTCCCCCCTGTTATTTCTCAGTTTAGTTTCACGCTGTCATATGAAAATCATCTTACCCTTGAATTGTTTTTTTTTCCCCTGTAACATTTTGTTTCCTACATTTCAACAGCCAGCCACAAGTATTCGAGAACACAAAATAATGGTGTTCAGATCTGCAAAACAAGAAGCCCAGTCTGTCACCTCCAAAGTTACTAAAAGAATTTCAGCACACAGAAGACAAAATTAACAGGAACTCCAGCTAGGGTTACCTACCTCATAAGTAGTGATATGGTATTTAGATGCTGGAAAAAAAAAATCAGACATTTTACTTCTCACTTGGAAGAGGATACTTCAACATCTCCTTGCATTACATGTTAGATCTGAAGAAATACATCAAAAACTGAGATCCTAATGCTTGCCTGAAGTGTTCCCAGCACCCTTCCTAAGGCACTGCTTCACTCAAGCATATCAACAGGAGGTCTGCACACACTGCTTCAGAAAATAAGCAGAGTATTAAAAAACCTACTAAAATTAAATGTGTTTATCTTATAAACTTCTATACCAGAGTGACACATGGCAAGGAGCAGCTCTGGTGTGGTAAGAGCAGCATCACAACTGGATGCCATTAGTCCTTTGAGAAACCCCTCCTCAAGTTATTCTGGTCAAGAATGCACAGGGAGGTGGGGTGGATGAGGCTAAAACTAAGAACTCTGCAACAGCTCCCACTGCCTCTTAACACCTGGGTGACGCTGCCTTCTCCGTGTGAAGCATCAGCTGCGTGTCCATAAATGTGGAGAGGTGCTCAGAGATGGCAAAAAGGATCACTTATGGGGCAGCCACTTAGATTTGCCCTTTCAATTCTGCCAAGCAGAGCAGCCTCTGTGCTCGTACCTTCATGCTGACCTCCAGATTGGAGAGGGTAGGTGCTGTATGTGGCTTTTTGGTGCTCAGGTGTTTAGAGCAAGCTGTGGCTTCACCAGCAACATTCTGTGTCCCATAGTTAGGCTGCTCCTGTTACTTCATTGATCAGTCCAACAGCTGGGAGGAGTTCTTAAAGTATGGAAGTCAGGACTGCCATGTGCAATTATCCCCTTAGAGGTGTGAAGGTTCTCCTATGGAAGTGAGATAGGAGAACACTAAGTCCAGTGAGCTTGGCTGGAAGAGAACCATCAGCTAAGGGTTAACAGCTCCATCCCCAGGACTGAGGTGCACTGTCTCGTGGGTCCTCAGCCCAGGAACCGTGCAGAAGACAGGGATTTCCTCTTCAGCAGACTCATAAAATGCACTTCTATGAAGGGAAAAGGCACGGAAAAGAAGAGCCCCATGGCTGATCCGAAAGGAAAGCATGCTTGCAACGACACTGAAACATTAGAGACATTGTTCGAGGGCAGTTCATCCTTGCAAAAATATTATCCTCGTCTCCATGCCAAGGGCGGTGAAAGTATGGGCTACTTGCCATGGAAGTGCTGGGTATTTAGGCTGGACCTGTCATGGGGCTTATTTACTCTCTGCACCCAACGTTTCAGACACACTCAAGCGTAGTGTTCATGTCTTGGCAGGAACTTCTCATTCATGCGTTTGCTCCTGGTCCCCTTTGAGGAGTCTTCCTCCTCCGACACTGCAGTGGTTGAAATTTCATTGCTTGCTGAGAAAACCAACACTGATTAATTCCATCCTACTTGCATGGAAGAGGTAAAGTATGCAGGTCTCCAGCCAGGGACAAGGAAATCCCTGCTGCTTACATGCCACATGGAATAAGCAGCCCATGGTTGAGGCCATTGGACTTCAACAGTCTTCATTCCACCCGCAGGAAAGGAGCAATTATCCATAGCAGCATGGGGAGCAAACAGGAAGTAATGCAGCACATTCACTTTTGAGCACAGAATATGTTTTTTTTATAAGACATCATATTCCACAAGGAAGGATTCAGCCGTGGCGTTGCGTCGACGCACCCCAAATTATTAAAGGAACGTGATTGAGGTTGTGAAGTGAAGCCTCAAAACCCAGGAAAAACCTAAATTAAAGCTGCAGGCTGGTGCAGCCTGAATGCCAGTCCTGACTGTGTGTGCGTTCTGGTGCAGCCTTTAATTACATCACTGCAAACTGCTTTTCCCCCCGGACCCTCCCCTCATTCAAAGCCCAGAACGGACAGTGCTTGCTTAATGAGCAGCTATTCAGGACTCCATTCTCTGCTCTGCTTCAATGTGTGCCCCTGGACTGTATTTACTGCACCCAGGCAGGCCTGCTCTGAACACAGGGATTCATTTCCCCGTGGACCTTGCTGTGACATTCTCCACTGTGGCCCCTGAATACTTCACGTGGATCTATTTGCACCCCACCTCTGGCACACAGAGTCCAATTTTACAGATAGGGAACTTAAACATAGAAAGAGAGAGGTAAAAAGTATCCACCAACTGGGGTGGCTTGATTTGCTGTGTATTTATGTGCCACTCTCTCTGCCCAAGGCCACCCTTCTGTTTGTTTCAGTTGCAGATGTTTGTAACCAGGACCCAAAAATCTCAAGGCAACTACAACTACTCAAAAAAATGAAAAAAAAGCACAAATAGAGGCCAACTGTGAAAAACTAATTTCAAGTGACTTGCCTGTCATCTCATAAGATCTATCCCTCTCCAGTTCCCTAGTGAGTTATTCAATCACTTTGGCTATGAGACCATTTTCTTTGATGCTGCAAATCCCCATTTAAATTTATCACACACCTTTTACCTCATGCAATAAATGAGTCAGTCATTCTATCCTCCTTCATTAGAAAACCCAGTTCCAATCCCAGACTCACTCAGGCTTTTGAACTGACTGCATTAGGGCTCCTGGGGAAGAAAATTAAGCATTTGATATTTACAGAAACGTGAATTTAAGCTGCACAGGCAGCCTTAATTCAAAATTTATTTTAGGTGCTCGTTGTTTTAACGCATATTTTTGCATGTTTAATTTCCTAAGCTTTTAAGGAACTGGAAAACTGAAGGAAAAAAAATTGCTGTGGATCAAGAAAAGGTTTTGTTCATCAGGAAGAGCTTACACAACAGGCTGGGAACACTGAACTTGAAGAATGTCCTTTCATCACAGCTTTTCCTGAGTTTTTTCCTAAGTTTTCTTTGAAACAGAAACTCCATCATGGTGACTCTCATACTGATACCTATACTGGCAGAGCTGAGATAGGGATGTCAGGGTATCCATTTGTCCTGCTGGGAGAGGAGCTGTGAATTGTGTTAGCTGATCCTGCTCAGTTCTAGGGTCCCTGTGGGCTGGGACTCCCCATGTTTTTTCTTTCACCTTCCCTCCCTAACTTTCTGCTGTCTTTCCCAGCAGTGCTGCTGCTCCATTCTAGCTCCCCTAAGACGAGCAAGTTCCCTCCACTTCTCCAGTAAATCTCAATCTTTCCAGATAATGGGTCCCAAATCCCCCATCCATCTGATCCCAGCACTTGTCCTACACAGGAAAGATAATATGAAGCAGCACAAGTGGGATATGGATTTACTGCATACCAGCAGCTCTGCAAGAGCTCTCCAAGTGGACATCCTTTGGGAGACATCTGCAGAGACTTTGCATCTCAGCCTGAAGTGGCTTGTTTCCTTCACTGGAAGGAAAAGCACTGAGAGGTCCTCAAGGTGGGATCCCTCCCTGAAACACACCCTAGGATGGCCTCTTTCACTTGTGACTGAGAGCATGGACAGGTGCATGGGTTGCAGCAAAATCCTGTCAGCCTTTGTGAACTCCCTCAGCCATGTGCAATGCAACCTCTGAAAGGGGAATAAACTATCTCACACTTAGCCTGGATGTTTAAGGAATAGCTATAGTGGTGTTAATTCACCAGTGCTCATTCCTTCAGTGGAATGACGCCGCTGCTTTGCCTTTCTGATCAATCCTGGCTCCCACCTTCAGCCTGTTATTTTTAATTAAAAAAAAAAAAAAAAAGAAAAAAATTAAAAGAAAAAACGTAGCACAGAAAGCATCCAGCATGGAAAATTTCAGTCTACATAACTCTGGCAAATTCTTAATCTTATAATGTGCAATATTAGGCAACTTTAGTCATGGATGGTGCTGCCCAGCCCACTGGTAACAGCAGCCCTTACTCAGAAGGTTTGGCTCCGCGAGACGCGTCCTTGTTATTTATTATGTGTTACAGGGCCAGCTCTGCCCTGCCTGCTGATGTTTTAGGGCCTTGACCTGTGAGTAGTCTCACTGAATGCTGAAGGCTTGACTGGAAAACTCAAGAGGATGCTATCTTTGAGGGTTATATGGGAACCAAAACACAAGCAACTTTCTTTTCCAGAGGCAGATAAACATAAACCAGCAGAAGATGAGGATAAAGAAGAGAGGCTGCATAAGCTTCACGCAATGTTTTGTTCAATTCTATGATTTTTAATAATTAAGCATCTCTGTCAGCTTATCGGGGATTAATATTACCTTACTTCCCCTGAATTCCATTTAGTTCTTACATTATACATATTCCACATGAGCGCTCTCCTCTCTCAATATTTCTGGCACCAACATGAGCCTCTTTGGTAAGGACTCATAAGGTTATGAATGTCTGGACAGCCTGAGTAATGAAAGGCCATTTGGGGCCGAACCATTGACCACAGGCTTAACTTGCCAGGAAGCATAAAGCATAAAATGTAAATTAGGTACTAATAACCCATTTTTCTTCTAAATCCTTGGTACAGATACGCAGCATGAAGCACGGATTATGTTTTGAGGGAGATTTTGGAATAATTCGCAGTTAAAAATATTGTATGGGACCTTGTGTTGTGGCCTCAGAAGAGACTGAATTGTGAGTTGTTACTGCTGCCCTTGAACCCACTTCAGTCAATGGAAAGTTTCATTGGCACCTGGATTTGTTGCTTTGGGTAGCTGCCTAGCTACCAGCAAAACCCAGCACATAATACTGTCATCAGGGAAAGAGGAATGTGCAGCCCAGCAAGCAAGACATGCATGGAAAAGTACATTTCTCCCAGCATGTTTTGCAATCTCCATGCTATTCCCTCCCCATCCTCCTTTCCACTGATCTCATCTGTGGAGATGAAGTCAAGGAGAAAACTCAGGAAGCAGCACTTGCATGGCAAGATCATTTTACTGCCTGTGCATGACCAGCATCATCCCTAGCACAGCTTTGACCCTCTGGACGGGGCCAACCCCGTGTGAAAAGGCAGAGATGCAGCTCCACTGTTCCCAGACAAGGGATCTGAGGGCAACTTGAGGTTGGTTGGGCATGTTTAGTTCACATGTGAATTTGCTGGTACAACTGTGGTCCTGGATCCTGCTGGTGACAGCATGGACTGAACTGCTGGGCAACAGAGCTACAAGTTATGCAAGTTCCATCACAGCTTTTCTGCTGTGCTATTTTCAGAACACATACAAAGACATGTTCTTCATGTGTGAGCTCCAGCCTCCAGCTGCATTATGTAAGAAGGCTGGAGCCACCAGTTACCCCCTAGAAACCATTGTTCTTGTTCTGTTTGCTGCAACAATGAGGAAATGACCAGCTTTTCTCTTTCTCATCCGGGCCCAGGACTATCTAAAAATACAACGTGTGGAACAAGCTTCTTGAATTAATTATGCTTCAGGTAAAAATAAAATAAACGTACTTGGCCTTAATGAGATCTATAACTGCTTCTCCACCCTATGGCACACATCTTTTTTAGGCAAAACCTGGAATATTGCTCCTTTTCAACAGGTCAGTACACCTGACACAGCCCTACAGCTCAGTAATTTCTACCACTCTTTGCACCGAGAAAATAAGATATTTCAACCAATACTTTCAAAAACTAAATAAATACCTGGTTTTGGCTTGCAAAGAGGGGAAACCTCTGGCTGTGCCTCTGATATAAGTCTTAAAGAGAAGACAGGAGTGGATCTCTGCTCCACCCCTGCAGAATTGCCTTGCTGGAATAGATACCTTCTCCCAGAGAAGCAACACAGAGAAATCAAAGTCATATCTCCTCATTCACTCTTCCTGTTATTAATTTGTAGCATAACTACTAATAAAGATTATTTTACTGTGCTAATGCCTAATCATGGCACAGGACCAAGAACATATGGAGGGGAGCATGGTGCTAGGCACTGGATAAACACAGAAAAACAAGGCAGTCCTACCCAGGGAGTGGAAAGGTTTAGAGAATACGAATAAATATTCATTGCTTTTGGACACCAGTCAGAGACACCTTCCAAGTCTGCTCAGGTTCAACCACTACTATTGATGTAGCAAAAGAGAATCATGACTTAAACGGGTGAAGGAGGAGACTCCTCAAAACACACATTCTGGCAAAACAGGAACAGACTAAACAAGCCTCTTGAAGAAATATGCATTTGAGAAACTACCCCGATTCAAAAGGTCTGGTTTTTTTTATCCTTCCCCTGTTGCATGGAGCTGGGGTGCAGCAACGTGCTGGAGATACATCATGTGATAATTCAGGGCCACTAATGCTGGAGAAAAAAGCAACAATACTGCAAGAGCAAGAAAATAAACCTTGAGATTACAGAGAAAAAAAAAAGAAAAAGGATCCACAAGGTCTAGTCTAGTGCATGCTATAATTATTAATGAGAATCATGACTTGGTGGTCCTCAGAGTAGAGCAGATGTGCCTCTCCACAAAGCAGGTCTTAAGGGTATATACATTACTAGCAAAGGACAAGCACCACCATTTCCTCTCATGTAATGATCAAGAGTGCCATTTAATTGAGAAGAATATAAACACCCAGGCTGGAATTTGGCCAGGACACTACATTTAACATCCTACTCTAAATAAGAAATGCCATATACAAGCTGCAGTGTCCAAGCAGAGCAGACACAAGCTGAAGTAAAAGATCTCATCTGATAATCCTCCTCACAACAAACTACATAGACCAGAATTTACAGTCCTGGGCAACATCAAGTGTTGAGTCAAGCCTGGCTGTAAGTGCCAAATGAGGTAGAGCACTTGGAGAACATCTGTTGTGGATGACAGCAAACATCTTTTGCCTTGGAGTGTCCCAGGTAAATCTCCCAGGAAAAACAAAACCAAGTGTCTGCAAAAAGTCTCTCTCCCACCCTGTCCTGTTGGCCAGCCTCCCCTGAGCGTATCATCGTGCTCTCAGATGAACTCACTCACAATGTGACAACAGCCTCCCCATTTTTTGGATATCAGACTTTAAACAAAAGGAAATTTGGGTGTTTGGAAGGTTGTCACCTTATCCTCTGCCAAAGACCAGGAGAATTTTTTTTCCTTCATTTTTTTAGGAGTGGCCAAACCACTTTTGAAGCACGCAGTCAACATGTGTGACTTGCCTTACTTTCCCCAGAATCACTCTACGCTGTTCAGTGACAGCAGCTTGTGCAAATACTGGCAGGAAGTCATCAAAGACATGACAGAAGGAAGACATAAAATTTCCAGCACAATTAAGAAAACAAGTTTTGGTTACTCTCATCAATCAAGACTGATTAGATCAGTAAGAGTGGCCGGACCTGGCTCTAGTGTGGAATATTCTGCCTGAGTCTCTCACAAATGATATTTGCACTGAACAGACCCAGAACCTCCCTTTTCCTCAGCTGTTTGTGCTGATCACTGGCATTTCATCCATTCTGTCCCCTGGTCCTGCCCTTGGCACAGCCTCACTGAAGGTATTGTAACACACTACTCAGATAATTCCCCTCTTCATCCATCATTGTGAGAAGTTCTACAAATGTTGCAAGATTCTCCAGGAACTCATACAGAGTCCATGGATTTCAGTGGGAACTGTGATACCGTGGAGTTCTCCAAATCAGAGAATTCATCTAATTGAAAAGGTTTGCTTCTTATTTTTTTCACAATTCAGCATTCTCGTGAGACATTTTAACTTGTTATCTTCCCCACTTTCTTATCAGATTTTCCTGTATTTTTCACTCCAACCTTCACATAACTTCCTGATTAAATAACTGAAATCACCTGACACAGACCATGTCTTTCAGTATGTCCTCAGAGAGGCCCAGTGACTTTGAAAAGCTCAGTAAGCAAGGCTAGGGCTTTAAAATTTGCATGTAGGGATCCACAGTTCAGTTGTAATACATCCAGGTTCCTCAAAAAAAAAAAAAAAGGAAAAAAATGGGGAAGGTGAAGACTCACTGATTAACAAACTCTGTTACTGCCCACAGTTAAGAGAGAGACCACTTTTCACTTCTTGTGTCTGGTATCACATCATCTCTCACAGCTCTGCATCAGTCCAGCTGTACTGAAGGCACTGGCTTCATTTCTGGATCCCACAATTCTGTGTCCATGAGTAGTTGGCAGCTGAGTTCTGGAGAGTAGCAGTAGTTTCAGAGAGCTACAGTAGGTCATCAATAATAAAAAATGCCTGAAAAAATGCCTTAAAACAACCTTTCTCTAAAATTAACGGGGGGGCACAAATTTCACTTGCTGCAAACTAGAGACCAGGAGGTCCAAGCAAGAGCTATTTTCTAAGCATTCTATTTTAAAGTAGTAGAGATCAACACCATGAGATGACAGTGCACGTACACTTTGAAATAACAAAGGCCATCCCAGCTGCAATGGGCAACAGCATGAGACACCACAGCACGTTCATCCAGTTTGGGTAAAGCCCTTCAGAAACATTATTTGCTCCTGCTACTTCTTAATGAACCTGTGCTGCCACTCTTTTCAGGCTGTTCCCCTGCCCGCTGCATTAAACCACCTGCAGTCACACCTGTAGTTCACGGGCTCCTTGGCAAGGGCCCTGGGCAGGCAGCTTCTGATGACCCAGCCAAGAGATCAGGAGAACTTCCACCAGGACAAAACCAGGGAGCCCTCTGTGGTGCTGGTTTGGTGCTTTGGTTTTGCCTGTTGTTTTGCCACGTGTTTCACTGTGGCATTAATGTTTTTTACTGCTCACCCCAGCCTCGTGCTGCCAGACAGATTAGTTTCTGTATTTACTTTTCCTTGCCTTGAATTAGAGCATGATCTTTTATCATGGCCATAGCTCTGTTGTTCTCAGACTCTTTAAGGCTGACCTGTCTGATTGCAGGGCTGAATACGACCCAGAGCCCACATTCCTTGTGTTGACTGATAACTATTAGCCCACAGCAGTTCTCTCAGATAGGTCAGCTATATTTATTACAGCACATTGACCACATGGCCTTCCCCTTCCTCAGCAACAGAAGCTGCAGAGCAATGCCAAGCACCGATTCTCTGACCCCAAGGACTTCCATGGGAGATCCACACCATTCCCAGCTCTACTTCACATGCAGAGCTCTGACAGGACATCACCTCTGGACAGCACTGGGTACACTCTAGGGCAGCTCAGTGACAGGCCAACCCAATAGGATGCAGGGACATAACTGAGCTTATAAGCCTGGGGTGAGGAGTAGAACTGATTTACTCAAACACAATGAAAAAGTCAGCATTTATGAGAAGCCAGACTGAAGGAGGCTGTTCTGTCACTCAGGTTCAGGGATGGGTTGGATTTGCCAAGTGGTTTTCTCCCTATGACTGATGGGGAAACTGTGGGCTTGACATTTGAATATGGACCTCTCTGCAGTGGTTCATGCCTCTGCCAGCTCCCCAGCTCCCCTTTCAAACGACTGAGAGCAGCAGGACACTTTTCAGTGGATTTGTCTTCCCGGGTGCCCAGCAACACACTGCACTGCTCAGGGTCCCCAGGACTGCCATTAGCCAGCAGCTGAGTCCCAGCTCCAGTGGAAAACACCATAACACCCTAAATCCCAGACATCTGCTGCCTCCCTGCCCCAGGCCATGCCACTTGCAATCACTTGAAGAGCTCAGGATCAGTGTTGTGTGAGCTGGAGAGCAGCCTGAGCTGCAAACACTCCTGGTGCAAGGGTTGTCTCCTCTGGAATGCACTTCCCCACTTCAGCTCTAACAGCCTGGATTTCATGACCCCCCCAGGTCATGCTGTAGGGTCCATCTGCTTTCCCAGGCTCCGAAGGGGGAGGAGAAATTTGAGAAATTATGAGGATACTGTAGGAAATGCTTAGTTGTAACTAAGAGTTGGTGCCTTGAGACATCGACTCAGTGGGTAGAAATTGCAGAGATATTGAGTAAATCTGCCCAGAAAGCAGAATGGGGAACTATTACTGAGCTGAAGAAACAAACACTTATGACTTTGTGGGACATAAGATAAAGGATTTTTATAACTTGGTACGTAAAATTGTTATGATTTAGGTTTGAAGTCTATAAATACAAAAAGAGAACTAGCAG
Source organism: Neopelma chrysocephalum (assembly GCF_003984885.1). Taxonomy (NCBI): domain Eukaryota; kingdom Metazoa; phylum Chordata; class Aves; order Passeriformes; family Pipridae; genus Neopelma; species Neopelma chrysocephalum. The sequence continues at coordinate 3,649,624 of NW_020898011.1, forward strand.
GAAACAGAACTTATGGTCATAAAAGGAGGGGGATGTGGGGAATTCCATTATGGGATTGCTCCAAGAGCCCACTTAAAATATTTAATGCTCATCCCTCTGCCTTCTATCTCCTTAAAAGAAATCATCTCTTACATCATGCCACTCAAAATGAATCATGCTTTCCATTTTCCTTGTTCCCTGCCACATTGATATTAAACTATTACACTGTATGCAGGAAAGAATCCAGCAAAAGCAACTGTCTTGCTGCATGCTAGGAATGATTTTCTTCAGATGGCTTTAATGCTGAAGACAAAGGCCAGCAATTTGCCCCAAACAAAGCACTGGAATTTAATCTTTCCTCTGTTTGTGAGCAGCATGCTTCCACAGTCTTCACTGCATTCTTCAATTACATTCCTACTGGAAAGTAGGGCTTTAAAAACCCCTCTCTAAAGCTGTTTTTTTTTTTCCCCTGAGAGACTTGAAGCAGTGAATACTGTATTAGGAAGCTGCCAAGTTATCTGCAGAGGACCTCCACCACTTTACCTCTTCCAGAGGTGCTTGTTTAATTAACACATTCCACGAGCTGTAGGACTCCTCACAGCTGAGGATTCCTTCTGCTTCCATGCAGGATTGTGCTGGAGGATGAGGGTATGGACAGTTCCCATCACATCTTGCAGCCCCCTGAGCAGCTTTGCCTTGCACACAAACTGCATAGCCTGGAAATGCACCTCAGAGCAGCACATGAAACCAGCAAACCGTGCCCTGAAACTGGGAAGGAAGGGGAAGACAGCTGGAAATCTGCATTATTTAAAATGCTGTAGGATGAGAAACAGATGCTGGCATGGCATTTGTGGAGCTGAAAGTTACACAGCTCACACTGCCAGCTGGCAGCTAAACTGGTATCAAACCCACAGCTATGCAAAACCCACCACCACAACTGGCACCCGGGCTGGCAGAGCCAGCCAAGAGCAAGAGATCATGGGCACTGAAATATTCTCTCTCTTGCCATTGTGCCTCCACCCTGGGAGGGACCAGAGCAGAGAGAGGGAAGTCAGACTGCACCTGCCTGGGAGACACATCATTGCCCTTTCAAGGGCTATCTGTGCATTAACTGTCACCAGGACTTAAATTTGCTTAAATGAAGGGTAAAAAAAGTGAGGAAGAAAAGCAAAGGAGTGTTTTATTTGCTCTCCAATTCAAGACTTGATGACCCACGTCTCACAGGCAGAGCCTCCAGCTGAACTCCCAGTGCTTTCTCTCTCTGAGGCAGGCAAAGGAAAGGGCTTCTGATCCCTCCCCAGTACATGCTGGAAGTGGGTGAGTTGGCAGCAAGATGAGATTCCCTTCCTTATTGCTGTCTACCAAAAAGGAAAACCCTGGAAAACTGCCAGATCTGAAGACTTGTTAGGGAAATACTAGTTTGTTGATGGGAGGCAAAAAACAGATGAGGCAGAATTCCACATAATTCTGCCAACTTTAGCATTGTTTTGGCTTGCATCAGTAGAAGGAAGCTATCAGCTAATTTACACAAAAGATAAAGGCTTTTTGGGAGATGGGATTTAGCATCATCACACTGCAGCAATGAGTGAGACAGAAGGCTAAAATCATAGAATCACAGAGTAGTTTGGGTTGGAAGGGACATTTAAAGGTCACCTAGTCCATCCCCCCTGCAATGAACAAGGGAAAAACACTGGGGCTTAGGAAAAAAAAAACATAATCTCTCCTTGGGGATGAAGAAGGACAAGTTGGCAATTGATTTCATATGATATGAACAAAGAGAAAAGAAAGGAATATCCTACCTATGCTGTGAATTACAGTGAGCACTTATGGAGCTCTTTACAAATTTCAAGCAGTCTGTAGGTGCTTTACTGGTAATTGGTTGTGGGTGATGGTTACTTGCCACACAGTTCAGTGGTGCTGTTGAGAATAAAATGCTATCCCTCTTTTTGAACCAGGACAGCAGGTCTCCATCAGAGCTCCTTTAGGATTTGGAACAGAAGCCAGTGCCAGAAAACTTGTGAAAACCACATGGCTAGAGGGTGGATCCATGTCTCCCCTCTCCCTGTGCTGGCCCTGCTGTAATCCCAGTCTGTGCTGATGCACAGAGCCCATGGCAGAGCACAGTGGGAGTAACCACAACCTTGTGTGACCTCTGCCTTGGCAGCTCCTCTGCCGAGCCTGAAACTTTGCGTTGCCTCCTTCCACTCCTTAAGATCTCACCTAAACAAGCTGATTTTTAACTCATAAGAAAGGCTCTGGCCCCCGAGGGGGCTTTGAAGTAGATTCTAAAAAAGACATTAGTCCAAGTCACAGGACCAGGGGTTGTCCATGGCAAGGACCAGGGAGAAAAGGCTGTAATTCTCCCTCGCAGCTCTGACCACTGATTCACAGTCACACTGGCACAGACAATACTGGCATAGACAATATTTTTAGAAGTTGGGTTTTTTTCCCCCCTAGAAGATAATGAGGTCATGGTGCCCCACAGACACCCACAGTCTCCTGGGCAGGGATGAAAGCGGCCTCAGAAGGAGTGAATCCCTACCTTGGAGGAAGAAAGCCTCTGTGGAGCTAAGGATAGTCATGAGGTCCACTCCCAGCACTAGGGCTGCTTAACAGCTGCTCTTTTCATGCTGGGTCTTTTCTCCTCTCACAGGCAGAACAAGCCTCAGGAATGCTGCCACTGACCATGCAAAGGGGATGTGTTTTTATTTACCTACAGTTGCTCCCCCCCAGCTGACCCACTCTCCTGTCTTCCATTCTCCATCCTCCTTGGGTACAGACCTGGGGCACACAGAGGCCTCCAGGAGCCAACAGTGCTGGCCTGTTCCCTCCCCAGGGACAGCTTAGTTCCATCCCACGTGGACCCCAACCTGTCACCAGCACAGAGGTCCTTCCCAAAGATATCCCACCTCAGGCTTAGCAGGTTCAGCCAAAGAGATCTGGAAAGGATCTTGCTTGAAGTGGCGTGGCTGCCAGTTGGCTTTAGCTGCTGGAGAGCTGATCAGCACAACTATGCCATGCTCTGCCACATTAAATCATAAATACTTTATGCTATTTTGTAAGTTCCCCACCACACATTTCTCTCTTTGGCATTTTAGAGTCAGGATTGTACCTTTTCAGGATGTCCCTACTTACTTCTTAGACCCCTCTTGAAGCTCAGTGTGCTGAAGTCACCGCTCATGGGACAAATTATACCTACACCAAAAGGTCAGATGTGATGGACGTGGTACTCGAGTGCTGAATGTTGTTTGTTTGGACTGATCAGAACAGCTCTGAAGTGACTTACACCGAATTCTTCCTGTGCTCAAAACCCTGTTTCTCCATAAGCCGTGTTTACAAACGCCAAAAATATTTTGAAGCAGGAGTTATGAAAGCCTGAAAGCACTTACTTATAGAGGGCTGTTTCAACATTGCAAATACTTGTATGTAGTGGAGCCAGGTCCTGTTGCTCTCGAGAACAGCCTCCACCAATCTGTCAACACTGGCCTAAGTTGTCCAAGAGAGAGCTCAGAAAATCAGTGTGACGTCAAGAGACCTTCAATGTGCCACTGTACAAATATGATGCTGGTGCAGGGCTGGAGGATGGGGAAATCTGGCAGGTACAAAGAATTTCCTAGCTACCTGCTGAGATCCTATTTTTTTTGTGGGTCATTGAATGCCACAGAGACTTCCCATCTTCTGTAATTAATCAGCAATTCTTCTGGAAAGGTAAAACCTTCTTGTTTTTCTTAATATGCTAAATTTAATTGTGACTTCAATGTCTCGGTCCATAACATATTTTTTTAAGGATTATAAGAGTTCAGACTATTTGTTGAACCATTTTTGCACTGAGTTTTACCAATTCCAGGACAACAGTGAGTTCTTCAACAAAATCAAATGCCAGTCTACCACCCTGCCCAAACTTGGGAGATTTTTCATAGTTTACATTAGACCATCCTGCTCTATGATTTTGTTTCCCTTCCCTACACTGGGCTTTCACTCATCCCTTCCATTATTCCACTAAGAGACAGCAGTTTAAGGTACAGAATATTTTATTTTACTTGTCTTAGAATTCCCTGGCATTAGTTTAGCATGGTAAAAATGTGTAAAAAATAGTACTGGCATAACCAGGAGCTCTATTCAGAAGTGGCCTCATAGCTCCTGCTTTGATCCTGCCGAGTGGGGGTTCTATTTTAATAGCAATATTTAACAGAATTCATGGCCATGCCTTGATTTCTGATCTACAGAACACAGAAATATTTCCAATTATCACCTCCAAAGTGTTTTCAAAGCAGCATATAGTGATTTCCTGAAAAATAAATGGAATTTCTCAATGACTTCAAAGATTCAGCCAAACTACCAAAAATCACCTTCCCAGGTGAGTTCCCTCACACTTTGCCTCAAAACCAGACCTAAAAGTTAGGTGTGGGATCATCCTAAAAGCACACAACCTCTCTTCTCCTTGAAAGCCACAAATCACCAGCCCAAGGACAACAATGGGCCTTATTTCCACTAAGACACTTTATCTGGGGTCTCACCTCAGGCACAGATTTACAAGGAGTAAGAATCCCAACCCTGCTGACCCATAAAATAATTTGCAGTGCCCTAAGTTATATTTAAAAGTGAGATATTGAATTTATAGTCATTTTATTGTCCGCTTGTACTGTCAAGAAAAGACAACAAACCAGCAGAACTGAAGTGCACTGATCAAGGACCTTCAGAACTAAAGGAAAAACTGCACCTTGTGCTAAAGAATTACACTTTGTGGCAAAAACTGCTTCAGTAAAAGCAGTGCTACCAAGACAAAGTTGAAAAAAGAGGTACAAAATTGCTTTAATATTTTGCAGATATTCAAAATAGAGATAGATAGATAGACAGATAGATAGATAGATAGATAGATAGATAGATAGATAGATAGACAAAAAATGTGAATTTTGCTTCACTCCAAATATTTTATGGTCTTTGGGTGACTTTCGTATAAATTAAGATTACCACTTATTTTCTGGTTTTAATTAAAGAACAGGATGCTTCTTTTTCTCCTGCCCCTCTTCCACGAAAAAAAAAAAGGAGGAAATAAAAGAGACAAAAATTAGGTTTCCAGTTTTAACCAGAATAACAGCTCCACTTTTTTACTACACACACATTATTCAAAAAGCTGTGTTTTGTTACAAAATGTCTCCATCAAGGGCTCAGTCTCTTATGTTCCTGTACCCTGACCTGCAGCATTTTCAGCCTGCCATACTTGCAGCATGACTGTTCCCAGCAAAGCCCAAAACAAAGCCCAGCCACAATCCTAGAGGCCCCTGTAATAACCAGCAGAAGCCAAGTCAGAATAATGCTTCCTCTCCCAACTACCAAATGAGTTCTCTTCCTCAAGAAGCATTAACTGGGGTTAATCCCATCCCTCCCTAAAAGCCTGAGTGCATCCCCAAAGGTGAGGATTTCAGGCTGTTCACTTCACAGCATCCCTGTAATGTAGGTCTGATAGATCTTTTCTCTCCCTTGTTCCCTCTTTCCAGTTTCAGAGGGATCCTGTGCAACTTAATTTAAGGGAAACTTTCTCACTGACTCCAGCAGAGCTGAGCAGAGCCACCACCTCCCCACCACTACCAGGAGCAAAGTTACAAGTGAGTCCAGCAGAGAGAAGAGCAAGTTTTCCCCATAAATGGAGCCCTACCTCTCATTTCCCCATATCCAGGAAATGTTAAATTCCTTTCAAAATAAATTTCCCCAACAACCAAGCACTACCATTTAACAGGACCCGTGAGCACTTCTATAGCATCTTACAATTCCAAATCACTGCATAAGTATTAATTAGGCTTAATGACTCATGATACCTAATAAGATAATGAAAAACCCTGCAGCTCACAATATCTACTTCTATTTTCAGCGAGAGACGAAATGGATCTTTTTAAAGGATACATTCTCCTCTAATTCCTTTCCTGCGTATCACTGGACAGAAAGTCATTCCAAGTGTGTCGTGGCTTTTTTTTTTTCCTTCTCAATTTGCAAAGGCTAGTTTATCTCTGCCACAAAACACAAATATAGAGGATTAGTGACAATATTTGTTCCTTAGGAGGCTTTCTATTGAATGGTGACAAGGGTGGGCTCACTGTTGGGTAGGGAAATGTGGATTTGCTGCCCTTTCTTTATGGAGAATAGCAACATCTTTCTTGGTTTCTCTCTGGGTTGACCCTGCCAAGGTAATACTTAATGGATTAAGTCTTGTGAAATAAATTCTGTAAATAGAACGTGGACTGAGATCATTTCAACTCATTTCCCCTGCGTCCCCTTCCCGGCCTGGAAGCTGTCAAGCACAAGCAGCCTGCAAGAAGCCTGTTCTCCCAGTGTTAGTCTTGAGTCTCACTAGATGCATAAAACAGCTTGTTTTTCACATATTTTCTGTGATGGCATTAAAAAAAAAAAAAAAGCAGGAAAAAACCCCCCAACCCTTCTCAATTCCACCCATCGCTATAAACTGGATGCAGCTAATCTTGCAAGGGCACCAAACATTGCTCTGTTTGTCCACATTAGAGCACCAGAAACCTATGTTTATGATGGAATTGCAGTTGAATCTGAAGGATTTTAAAGAAAGGAACTGAACCAACTGCGGGTTTGTAAACAAACAATATGGTTTTGACGTCAGCCATATCATTTCATGTGCTGGAACAGTTTCTATCATGTGGCCAGTTCCTGCCCCTGAAGAGTATCTAATTTAATTTAGATGTATTCATGATATGGGACAGGACGTCACATCCAAGAAACTGCAGGGCAACCCTGAAGGCAAGGTCTATGCTGGAAAGATTACATAAACTGTGCTTCCAAGGAGCAACAGAGACCTTCTGGTCCAAGGAAGAGAGGGGAAAGTTCTGTCTGCTGCAGAGGGGAGGGAAAGATAAAGTGAGGAGAAAAGAAGTGTATGGAATGGGCACTGTCAAGGGGAAGGACTTTCTCTCTTCTCTAGAAATGAATCAGTTTGAGGGTTTTTTCTGCATTAACTTTATCCAAAAAAAATCTGCATAACTTTTTCCAGAGCAATAAATCCCATCCACAGCTCTCAGCAGTCCTTCCAATTTTGTTTTCAGTCCTTCTTGGGTTCTTCTCTCTCTGCTCTTTCTGTACTCGCCCTGCAGACAACCACCACAGAGGATAACTCATCCAGGGAGGTTTTCTTTAGGAACTGCTCCACCACCCATGGGATTATCCACACTGCCCTGCCACAACCAGCCCGTGGGTCCTGGTGACCCCGGGGCTGATGCAGATTAAAGGGACACCCTGTGTAGATGGATAATTCTTTGTGAGCCCATTTGTCAGCTTGGGCCTTAAATGATATGAATTTCCCTACAAACATACCTCGATTAACAGAGTAACAATTGTACAGTATGTATATTTGGAAAGAAAACAGGACACAATTCCCCTTGCTGTTATGTCATGCCATGGAATCCTGACTGCTTGTTGAAAAACTATTTCCAATAAAAATGTAAGGTTTTTTTTCCAAGGAAAGATGATGCTTTCTACAAAAAAAAATATTTCTCAGAAATTGAACTCTAGTTTTAGCCAAAAACACGAGACCAGCCTTCGGTGTAGTATTCAGACCAATACTACAAAACAATCACAGAAGTTATAACCACCTGAGCTGGGTTATTTACAGTGGAAGGCAAGCTGCAATTCCTTCCTTTGATCTATTTGTTGGCTTCAGGATTACATTTCCCAACCTTGCTTTTTAATCACTGTAAACATCAGGGGCGAAGGATTCGGTGGAGAGAAAACGGGCTATTGCTTCGTGGTTTTGATCAGACTGGTCTCTGATGACTTCTCTTTCCCACTTTCAGTGCCCAAACTTTCTATGTGACACCACCACATAGTCTCAGACTCTGGGATCTGCACGTGGAGCCGTATTTTGCTGCCACATCTCCATTCCCAATCCCATCCCCATTCCATGTCCCAGCGGATCCAGCCCTGGGTCTGTCGGGGGGCAGGGTCCCACAGAGGCACAGGATCCCTCAATCAACATTCCCTCACGAGCAAGCCTGGAAAATCACACTTTGCTTTTTCAAGACCCCTCACCCATATGTTTATCCCTTGGCAAACCCCTGAAGCCAAGGAGCCCAAAAACTGCTGATGGGAATTCCTGAAAGATATCCCAGCACCGTGGCCCAAGCTGCCTTTAAATGAGATAACCCGGGGATAGCAGCAGTCTTTCTGCCACAGGATGGAGCTCAGTGCAGGCTGCAAAGCATTCCTAGGAAGCCTGATAAATACTCAAGCTCTCTCTGTGTTGATGTCCACACTGCAGCTCCTTGGTTGCCATCAGCACCCATCTGGCAGCTCAGAAAACCTCCTTTACGTAGGTTTGAGTCCCATTGCAGAGCCTGCACCATCAGTGTGTCTCCAGGCAGATAAACTCCACAGTGACTAAAAAAAAATCCTGTAGGGGAAGGTCTTGATCACGTCTGAAGAAAGCACAATACCCCAGAAAAAAGTGAGGGGGGAAAAAAAGAGCCAGCTTTTGTAAAAAGTTGCATGTGAAGAAAGAGCATGTGAACTCTGTGGCTTTGATTTTGTCCCACTTGCTCTGTTCACCATCTCTACAAAGTGTCTCTCACACAGATGTGTATTTTTAACAACACTGAAAAGAACCTGCCAGAACTGGGAGCTCAAGCTACTTTTACCCTGGATACATGGGATGCAAATGTCATGTAAGAGGTCAAATGGCATCAGAGGGATTTATTTGCTCTTTTTAAACCAAGAATGGACAAATTAGTATTAATGGGGTTGATCTTTCTGACTGTGAAATTTCACTAAATATAAATATTTAACATGAGAAACCCTCAGAGTTTCTCTTCTATCTGAGCACAACACACAACCAGAAAGGGATTTACTGAAGGAGTTAAAAGTTTTCTGCAATAATGCAACAAATCACTCCATGTAACAAACACAGACACATTCTGTGGCAGTTTCCCCACAAGCTTCAATCTATGGGGGGAAAAAAAAAAAAATCTTGATTTATTATATAGCATTTGGACAGTTGTGAAAGCAGATTTGCCAAAGATCAGAATAATCAACTCTTTCACCCAAGCAGTTTTTTCACGGAAGAAAAAAGCACAGCATGGGCCTGAGCAAAATAAATAAAAATTCCACACTTTTAACCAAGAGAACCTTTTGCGTCATTCAGAAGTATTTACAGCCATCCAGAATCTTTTATCATCAAAATGACACTCTGGCCTTTAAAATTGCAACCTTTTCTTACACTTTTGCCTACTGATGGCCTTTAAACTAGTGGGTACCTCAAACCTGAGGCATCTCTTCGTGCAGAGTCAAATGTAGGAACTTTTAAAGCTGCTCCTTGATATTTTTTTCTCTTCCCCTGAAACCTCCCTCTTTTGCTGAGCTATCAGCTATGAGCTTTAAAGGCAGCAGAACCCCACCTACCAGCAGCATCCATCACATGAGTCATGGTAAGTTGTGTCTCAAACATCAGTTTTCGTCGCTTGAAAAGGCTTCTAATGCCAATAGGGAAATTTTCCAACCTGGAAAGGGCTGGTTGTTTCAATACAATTAAATACAGCCAGGAAGAGGGCTGCAAATGGAAACATATATTAGCCATTCATAGTATACAAGCCTCACTCAGCCCCAGTAAAGGTATTAGTGTAGCATCCCTGCTCCCCATGCCTGTTTAATTAGCACACAATGAAGGCCACTGAATTTCCCTGCAAAAGGTGTTGCATACTTTGGACAAAAAAGAAAGGAGAAAAGAAGTTGCTTTTAAGTGCAATCCAAAAAAATAGCTCCTTGGCTCAATGGCACTTTTAATAAAGATGTTTCCAGTGTTTGTTTATTTATCAAAAAGCAGTGTTTCTCTCAGGTGTTTTGATTTTTATTTCTGTGCACAAGAAGGAGGGGAAAAAAGGGCTTTACTAAGCAAGTCTTTCAGTAAGACACCAGATGATGGATAGTCAAACACAGAGTCTCCTGTAAACACAGAGGTAACCAAAAGGTATGAACTGACTCATAATTGTGTCAACACAGGTCGCAGACCCTTGGTTTATTTCAGCCTTCCTGTTTTTCACAGATTTCTTTTCACACTACACTATTTTTTTTGAGACACAGACTCTTTTCAGTCCACCTTAGCGGGGTGCAAAAGCACACACGTTTTTACACCCAAATGTGGGCAGCAGCACACACATGCAGGCTGCACTGCCACAGTCACAACAGCAGCATTTTACACCCATTGCTGCATTAAACTACACCATGTAGCCCATGCTCAGCCTGAATCAAAAAGTCCATCCCACCCCTGCCTGGAGCCTTTCCCTGGAGGCTCTTGGGAAGCATCCAAAAAAGAGGAGTACAACAAAACCTCAACAGCCTGGAGCTCCAGTTCATGCAACACTCCGAGACTCGGTGTGATTTTCTTTTTAACCAAAGTGGCAAGACTCTGTCTGACCAAAAGTGCTGGGAGGGGAACAGGCAGCAAAGAGGTCTGTGAGGAGCAAAACCTGCCCATATTTGTCTTGGTCTCTAAACAAACTGAATTAGGCTGCAGCCTTTTCCTTGTACAAAGTTTAGAATCATAGAATCATGGTTTGGATTGGAAGGTTGGAAAGATCACCCAGTTCCAATCCCCCTGCCGTGGGCAGGGACCTTCCACTAAAAGCCCCATCCAACCTGGCCTTGGAGGAAAAAGCCTTTTTGGGGTCTCTGTTTCATAATCAGCACTGACTGGTGGGTTAAGAAATTGTTAGGGGAGGGACTGATGGGCAGACACACCAAAAAGGTGAATTCCCTGCAAATCCCAGAGCAGTTCAGCTGATGGTCCAAGAAAGATTTTTCAGTACATTCCCTGATAAAATCACCTGTGGAAACACCTGAGCTCTGAAATCCTGAGATAATTTTAAATGACTTGCAGAAAATGCAGGGTTAAAGCCAGGGAAATGGTTCTTCCTCAGCAGAGGCAGTAAAAGAAGCAGTTTAAGGCCAGACTGCAACCACCAGAAATTGTTCCTGGGTGCCCAGAGCGAGGGATCTGCACATGAACAGATCCATCCTGAGCACCTCAGACCAACCACACACATGCAAACCACTTAATGCTACAGGCCCACCCACCCAAGGTGTGTCAGGTACCCTGTGTGAGCAAGGAGAAGTTCAGACAATTGTTTGTCTGGGATGTTTCAACCTCAGCTGGATTAACTGAAAATGGTAGAGCCAGCAAGGGCAGGTGACCTCACTCAGGCTTAGCAGTGCCTCATTCCCTGTGTAATCACATCCAGCTCAGCAGGAAAGCCACTCAATAAAAATCAGAGTCACAGAACGAGGATTTGGACCTTATTTCCCACTGTGGAAAAGTCAGCTGCTGAAATTCCCAGTCAACAGGTAATCATTGTCACGAAGCCAAATCCATCCAGAGATCACACAAGGGCTGGTTCCTTCACCAAATCACTCAGGCAAAAAATTCAAACCAAATTACATTTAGGACAAAGCTCACACACACACACACACAAAAAAAGCCAGAAATAGCATTTCAGAAACTGAAATAATTGGCAGACTTAACTTTTTTAAGACTACTCGTTTTAGGATACTAAACCCTCGTAAAAAGCAGCATTTTATCTGGAGCCATTTCCCCCCTGCAGAAGTCAAGGCTGACAGAACAACAGGCAGAATTCCTTTTGCAGATTACAATATATTAAGTCAGATTTGCTTCCAGCAGGTTCTGTACCTTCAGAAATTGGTCAGGGTTTGTGTGTTTGTCGAGTGGCCATAAACTGGGGAAAACCTACACCCTCTTCTACTGTCCCCCCTCTTTTCTTTACCTCCTTTTAGCTCTACAGCAGAAGATGAGGGGAGAAAATTTTGCTGAAGGAGACCATGAAAAGGCTTTCAAAACATTCCACATATTTTCTCTGCATAAACACGCTGTGAATTTCTAAGGTAAATAGTGCCAGGGCACTGTCACTCAGACCCCAGGAGTTCACCCAAGTTAGACAAATTATGCTGCCTGTTATCTCAGTTGTTACAGGTTCTTGCCTTTCATTCATTCCTTGCCAGTGGCTGGATTTGATGTGTAGGGGAGAAAAGAAGCCTCAAATGCTGAAGTTAACCTTTTGTGGTGAGACCAGGCTTTCCAGAGGAGAATGCACAAGGAGATAGCTGCTAACCTTGTTTGCCAAGGCAGCAGCCAGAAAAATGCTAAAATTTGGCAGGTGTGAGCAGGAGAAAGGCAGTGCTATGAAAATGGCCATTGCAAGCTCCCTTCCAAATCTGCAGTGTTTGGCCCACGCAGATAAAACAAATTAAGTTAAAAAAATTTGTACATGTCCCATAAAAAAACCTACATAAAGCAGTGTCATGGTCGTGGTTTGAATAGAGGATAGTGCTGCTGAGCAAACCTGCCTGGCAGAGGTAGTGCCTGTTGCTTCAAACATCATATCCAGACTATAATTAATACTAACCTTCAACTACAATCAGCAAGTCTCATTTCCTCCCTGATAAAGAGCTCCTTATTAGAAGGGAATGCAGGATGTGATGAGGGGACTCATTTTTGAATGTCTTTTTACAGCCACAACAGTCCTGCTGGGTAGGTACTGAGTTTTGTTTATGCAATACTGCCAAAGAAGGGAAAGGCTCTTACCTATGGTTCTTCGGAGATCTTCACACTGGCTTATGTGAGGGAATTTCAAGATTTCCTTCCACTTTTTGCTTTTGCCTTTGCGTTTCCCTCCACCCCCTGCAGAGAAAGAAATGTCAGGGTTAGATGGCTTTAGGGGGCACAGTCACACCCAGAGTTCATCAGCCCAGTCACAGTTCTTATGGATACCAGTAATAATTAAAGCTGAGACACTGTGGGTTCGTGTACAGGTAGATCCCTGGATGTGTCCAAGGCCAGGTTGGACAGGGCTTGGAGCAACCTGGGATAGTGGAAGATGTCCCTGCCCATGGCAGGGGGGTCGGAACATGATGAGCTTTGAGGTCCCTCCCAACCCAAATCATTCCATGATTCTATGATACAGATAAGTCTGAGCTTGTTTGGCCTTAACCAGACCAAGGAGGTGGCATCTGGCACAAGATCAGATTGCTAAAAGTTGGGGCTCCAGGTTTGTGGCCCAGCAGGTCCAGTTCAGATGACAGTGCTGACCCAAGCATCTCCAACATCACCTCTGCCCCAACCAACAGCCATTTCACACGTCAAATAATCTTGTAAAATTACAGCCCACACCTTTCCAACCTGGGTATCCCCCTCCTGGTTTTGGGGTAAGCCCTGATTCCATTGCAAAAGAAGTGCTGGAGACTGAAGACCAAAATTCAATCACCACCATCCCCCCTGCCTCCCATTCCATGTACTGCCAACATGGAATCACTGCTGGGGTTACACACTCTGGCCACTGCTGCTTCCACAGGGGAACAGTGGGAGAAAATTAACATAATGGCCTCATGAGGAAAATATCTCTTACTGGTTCTTTTTCCTCATTCTCACTCCTCCTCCAGATCTCCTGAACTGAACTGTTCTCAAGGTGCATGACCTTCCTCCAGCTCTGGCTGAACGAGACCCTCAGCCTTTCCACATTGATGAATCTCCCTCATCAACATCCCTCCATAAACACCTTGCTGCAGGCACCCCTGGCATCTCTGGGTGCCACATCTGAGCTGCCCAGTGCCTTCTGCACTGAGCTCTGACCAGCAAAGGCAGTGTTTTCAGCAAACCTCACTTTGCTCCTTGCTGGGACTATCCCTGTGGATGTGACAGCCCAGAGGCAGGTTGGGATTCTCCCAGTCTCTGTCTGTGCTGCAGTTCAGTCCCTGCACACAAAATCTGATTCACTTGAGTCTATTTTACATGCACTGGCACACCGAATGACTAATTCAGAGCTGAGTTAATTTTGTAGAGGGGCTGGTAGAGTCACAGTTGCAGACTGAGGATGTGTTAGGTCCTACATGACATTGCAGGCTAAATTAGGAGAGCACTGACTCAAAAGGTAGCAGACCACCACAGAGGAAACATGAGCCTCAGAAAAAAATGCCAAGTATTGCACCCTGTGGGGTGTTTCTGATCACACAGAACCTTTGGCATAGGAGTGCTTCTTTTGCATGTCAATTTTATTCCTTTGCTTTTGGTGGCCAGTGGTTTTTCCATCACAGAGTCTGCCTTGAGTTATTTTAAAACTTCTCAATCACAGAAACTGATTGCATTTCTACAGTATGCAATGTAGAGCAGAGATACCTGCACTAGCCATAAAGGAAGTAGCTTGTTTAGACAATCAGAAGTACAGCCCTGAGACCCTTTCCAGGAATTAGACTCCAGCAAAGCACAGAGAGCTGTGACTGCCTCCACACTACACAGTATTATGCAACACAGATGTACCCTCTGGGTCTGTAATGAATTCTGCTCCCACCCCACCTCTTCAGTGCATCCCAAGCACTGCTGCTAAAGTCATTTCCTTTCCCATCCCTCCAGCCACAGCATCAGAGAGGCTGTCCTGCTCCCTTGCTCTTGCATGCTGAGGGTCTTAGGCACACAAGGTGGGCTGGGGTGAGCACTGAGTACTCTTAGGTACATATTTTGTGGGCTGGGGTGAGCACTGTGATCATCTGTTCACCACTTCCTGAGGTATATGGCTCTGCTCTGGCTGCCAGTGACCACAGGGCTTGGATTCAGCAGCCCAAAGGGTCCTCACTGACTTTCATCCCCCAAAAGCCCACTCTTGTATCCCTGCCCAGCAGCTCCTGCGTGCCAGGCTGCCACCTCTGCTTGCCCCTCTTCTCCTTCTCTTCTGGCAGTGCCTGATGCACCCCAGGACATGGTTGGCCCTCCTGGCTGCCAAGAACTCTTGTAAACTCTGAGTTCTGTGCATTGATGTCAAAGCTCCACGGGAATTAAATGAATCAAGTACATATTATCTAGCATTGGGGAGGGATGGGAAGGAAGGGGAAAGCAAGGAGGGAAACTGCTGGGCTGGTGTTAGGGGTGAATGATCCCCCTTTGACAGTAACAGGGTTTGAATCTGGATTTCTGGATCCCTCCCTCAGGCTGTCAGCTTCTAGAGTAGATCATCCTACATGTACAAACATGTGCCCCTCATTCCTGGCTGCTGCCTCTGCCACTGCAGGGACCTGCTCTGCTCTTCCCAAGGATCTGACAGACAGGGGTGCTGCAGCAGGACAGGCAGGAGCTCTCTGCTCTGGGGCTGTGCAGCTGCTCGGGCAGCAGTGCCCGCTCCAACAGTCATTCCAAACATTTCTGGACACAGGAGGCAGTGGGAGTAAGCCAGATGAAAGTATCCTTTAGGGTGCTCAACACTGGTGCATCTTCACCCACTGAAGGTCTGCCTTCCAGGCCCAAGCACTGGAGATTTCAGAGCACACCTGCTTCTCCAGCCACCGTCACAGAAGTCCTCACAAAATGGTTGCAGCTCAGCACAGCACCAAGCAGTGCAGACCATCGCAAACCAGCCCTTTGCTCCAAATGACAGCCCTGAGATTTGTGCAGAAGCAAAATGATCCTGGCTAAGCCGGGCCAGGACACTTTTAAAATCCACTCGACGCAAAATATATATTGATATATTTACATTGGATGATGTATTTCCGACATTAAATTCCCATCGAAACCGGAGAAGGGCTCTGCGGTCCCCCCGTTACAACCGTGATCGATACAGCCGGCGTGTTCTCTCCTCTTCTGTGGCCATCCTCCAAAAATAAGCAGCCTTGCCTGATGAATCATTTGCTCTTAGCTGAGCGTGGAGGAGTGTTGCTGCTTTGCCTGTGACGTCTTTATGTTAAAGATTCTGATCAAGTGCTTTAATCGACCTGACCTTTCCGCTCCCAGCTTTTCTGGTGGAGCCGGCAGGGTTTGCTGGCTCCAAACGTTCATTCTGGGAGGTTTGAAGGATGTAATGCAGTGAGACAGCTGAGACAGAGTAAATTGTCTAGCAGAGCTAAAAGCTAAAAGGGGAGGTTTCTCTGAATAGGTCAGTCATTGTGCAGGTTGCAGAGGGAAGCTTTTCACACGTTGTCTTGATTGCTGCCTTTGCACCATCTATTCTACCCAGGATTTGCAATCTTCAAGGTAGCTTCTCAGGGCAAGACTTGACAGGCGGGCCATGTATTTGATGTGAGTTCCATCATGTGGGGTTGGAGGGTCTGACTGCTTTAAAATCTTGGTTTGCTGCTGCTGATGAAAGGTGAGCTGCCAGCAAAAGCAGGAAATCTCAGCTCTGCTCCCTGGCATGCACTTAACAACTCAGCATTTGCAAACTGAGGCTTGAAGCTGATTCTCCAACATGTCAACCAGTCCTGCAGGAAACAAAAGCATTTGCTCTACATCTTACCTACTGAAAAATACATGGCTTTTTTTTTTCACATCATCTTGTGATGCCACATGGCAAATCTAGCTCTGATCTCTGCCTGCAAGGAGAGACATAACCAGAGGCACACATGTAAAACATTTGCAAGCAGGAGCTACCCGTAGCCTAAAGTGCCTACTTTTTTTCCCCTTCCATTATTCATGATATACTTAGTCTCCTAACACTGAGAGGAGACAGGAAAATACCTGCACATTATTGAGCCTGTGAGATATTAAGTGGTTTGTCCAAAATTACGTGAAAAATCAGAGAAAGAGGAAGGAGTTGAAGAAGAAGCTGAAGCAGCCAAGGTGCTGAGCCCTTTAATCCTGCTAAAGACAGCACCAAGCCATGCTCCTGCTCTGCTGATTAAAGATATTTCACAACACAGAGTAAAACATATTGTTGGGTGAATTCATTCCAGCATCTATATATATAGGGTATATATGGAATTGCCATATTAGACTAAGGTCTGTCCAGTACAGGACAGACCAAAGGTAGCTTCAGAGGAAGATCTTGGAAAGCTGTTTCTAAAGTATTTGAAAAGCAGGAATGTTCCTCCCCATTCTGTTAATTAGATATGGTTAACAAAACATGAAGGTGTGTTGCTTCCAAACAATTTCTTCTCCTTCTTTTTAAGAATCTATGTTACTTAAATTCAGGCTGTTCTTATGATCCTGGTAAACGCTGGTAAAACTGTTGGGTACCTGCATGCCTCATGT
This sequence comes from Neopelma chrysocephalum, assembly GCF_003984885.1. Lineage (NCBI taxonomy): Eukaryota > Metazoa > Chordata > Aves > Passeriformes > Pipridae > Neopelma > Neopelma chrysocephalum. The sequence continues at coordinate 3,666,632 of NW_020898011.1, forward strand.
GGGTGGGAGTCCCAGAGTTTAACCATGTATTTATGAAGGAAAAGAATACCAATTTTAATCTGCTTATTTTCCTACAGCGCCTCTTCCTAATGAGACAGCATGAATAAAACTTATCAGCCCATTGTTTTCCCCCAAGCATTTTTCATGTCTAACACATTTGGCCCCCAAGGCAAACAGTTTCACCCTTATTAGACCTGCTTCACGTGGAAGTTCTCCCAGGTTCACTATTCTTCTTTCATATTAGTGCCACCTACACTCAGCTGCACTAGCAAATAATACCAGCTTGTTTTCAAAGAATTAAAATCACTGCTTGCTCTGTTCCCTTCATCCTGCCCTCCTCCTCTGGCAAAGCAAGAAAAAAAACCAAACCAGGACCCCTGTTTTATTCTTACAAGATCTTAGATGATACTCCTGACCAACCTGTGCTTGAAACAAGCACTTACAAGACCCTTAGGAACCTCTTTATGGATCCCCTTCTATGTCAGCCCGAGGAAAATGAGAAGAGTATGAGGGCTGGATTTTCAGAAGCAGGTGGGATGCAATGCCTCTGAGGGGTTCTCTTTTGTAAGATACAACAGAAAGTCCATAACGTGCCCTCAAAAGAGAATCATGTTACACAGCTCCTCTTATCGATGCTAATCTGCCTTTATCTCCCACAGCCTTTTTTTTTGAACACGGCTCCAAACAGTCCCAGACCACGATAAGAGTTTTGTGCCCATCTTCCCTGCTGTCACAGCGTGTTTGCTCATAAATCAGCTGCATGTTCCTACAAATACCTCAGCCTGACAACCGCTGTGTAAAACATCCCATTGCTTTTTGGAAATGAGCAGCAGATGTATTTCATGTTTAAGCCTTCAGAACCACAGAGAGGGGAATTTCATAACCAAAAATGCAAGCTTCTCCCCTGCAGAGTCAGGCTGGCTTTGCAATCTGGCTACCAGAGGGCAAAATATTTTGTATACAGCTGGCATCTAAAGTCCTATTAACATTGGCTTACAGAAGTCACTGTTCATAAACAAACACTTAATTGCAGGGATATCTACCTATGATTTAAATAAGAGATCAAGTAGTGCCGTAAATACCCATAAATGGCTGAAACATAACTTTAACAACACATTTTATATGTTAATAATACTGTTAATAGTATGCTTTAATAACACCCACTGCCCTGAAGGGACAGAGGAAACTAAGGGATTAGCCTTTGAAGATTGATCCTCAGGGCTCAACTATCATATGTCAAGGCCATTTTGGTACCACTCTAGGAATATAAAGAAGTCTTTACATAAGCTACCTTTATGCCTGGTCAGAGCACATTCAAAGGACCTTAACCAAACTGAAAAAACAGGCATTTAATTTTTTCTGTTAGTCTCCAGTAGGCATCCCAGTTTGTGGCATTCTCCACACAACTCTGCCTTCATCCTCCACTGGGGATTCTTAATGCATATTTGAGATTACTCCAACAAGTTGCCTTTGGGTTTTTTGGGCCAGTTCACATATACTGGGTGTACAATTCACTGCTGCACATGCTAGCAGGGAGTTGTTTGGTGATGTAATTTCCCTCAGTGCAGCTTAATTTTCCCCTGCATAAGCACCTCTAGTTTGTCTATTATGGTGTCTCTCTCTTTTATGGTTTGTATTTAACTGTATTGTGTTTATCTGCAGCTGATGAATGAGCAAGTAGAAATTGCTGGCTTTTATGTTACAAACAAAAACAATCCAGGAGATACAAAGTATACTGAAGATTTACAATCTATTAAAAAAAACCCAGTAAATCTTACAAAAATAAAACCAGCTATTATCTAAAATAGTACAATTAAGCGCAGCCCAAAATTTTAACTTCTTATTCTTGACCTCAAAGTAAACTACGCTCCTGGCACAAATCCAGGCAGTTTTGGTGTGTTTAGAATTCATTCCCATGTCTTGGGTATTCCAACAGGCTTTTCAGAAGAACTGAGGCTTCAAATTGAAAGGTGCCTGGATAATATTTGACATTGCAGTTGGCAACAAGAATAGAAGAGACTGTGCAACAAGTGAATGTGGGGCCACTGTGCTCCCTTGGAAGCTGTTTCTGGGTCTGTAAGCTCTCTTGGAGGAACATGCAGAGGCTATGATGTCTGAATCCGGGAAGCATTGAGAGATTTTGTCCATCAGTGGTGCAGCTGACATAAAAAAAACTGACTGCAACACTTCAGTATCGATGATTCCTATGGGAGACCAACCTTTTGAACAGAGCTGTTGAGAATCAAGGTTATCACCCTCCTGAAAACACTGCAGCTCTCAGTGGAACCTTCCTCCAAACTGGAGCTGAGAGTCAGTATCCCAAAGTTCTACAAAAACTCTGATTTAAAGAAATTAAACCATTTCTTTGCGATAACATTTGAGTCATCTCAGTTCTTTAACGTCAAAACATTATCATGGAACATATCAAATAGAGTATTAAGGTATTATATCACTGGAACAGAGCAGGTACGGTAAATTAACACTCTTTACTTCATTAAAGTGATGTTTCTGTATTGTCAATAAGAAGTTAGAAAAATCAAATCTTTTTTTTTTCTTCTTTTAGGAAGACGCTTTCTTGCAAACCCTTTAATTTTTGACAAAACTTCATTCCCCGAAAGGAAGATTCTTTTGTCAGAAATGTTCCCAACTGTCATACGCTTCGAAGTACATGAGAATTAAAGAAAGAACGTGGCCTCCCCATATCTGAATGTTCTAAATTCCCACATTCCTCACCAGTTCCCTCGAATTAATTTGCACAGCTGTGAATTACACTGACCGTAGGAGACCTGCTTCCCATTCTTCCAAAGCAAGAATGCAAACCTGTGCTCCAGAAATCCTGCTTGAATAGGGCTCGATAACATCTTTCCAGGAAGGAACTCCTCTTTAAGCAGTGCCTTTTTAAACTTACCACCTGGTCCATATATTTATTACCCTGCTTAGTAACATGTTTGCAAGCTGCCAACTGATGCCCCCCAAACCCAAACCTGCAAATGCTACTTGGGGGGCTCCTGTGCAGGGTCAGGAGTTGGGATTGATGATCCTTGTGGGTTCCCTTCCAAGTCAGCATATTCCGTGATTCCATGAACTCATCACCCACGTGCAGCCTGTGTAGGCTGCCCAGGAGTGTGTGTGGTGCCCCGGGTGCTCCTCAAACAACCCAAACGTTCTTAAGGTTGGCCCCTAAACCCAAAATACCTTGTAGGGATGTGTGGGTCCTAGTTGGACACTGAGATAAATTACTGGAAGTCTCAGGAGGCTCTGCTGATCTGCTGCTCCACGTTGTGCAATTCTGACCTTTACCAACACAAGTGCACAACGGGCAGCACGAGAAACCTGCACAGGAAACCTGCCCTGCTACAGGTAAATATATGGGGCTCAGCTCTCCTGAAAACTTTGGTGCCAGTTCCAGAGGGAAAACATGCAGAAATTCCAGAGCAGGGAACGATGCGGGTTCTGACTGTCCCTGTCAAAGAGCTGTGTGGGCTTTTTCTCCCACAAATAGTTCTGCAGTCTCTAAAATAAGAACTTAGCCTCTGTGTTCCTGACATTTGAGTTTTATAAGGAGTATTTCTGAGCTGTGGGGAGGAGATCCAGTTGGATGGGAGGTGAGAATTCGAGTGTTCCTATCAGCAGTCTGTAGCCAAGCTCTGAGAATTATGTTCTATTCTGGTTTTTTGCCCCCACAGAAATGAACTCACCAACAAGGCTAAAGGAAAGACTTTTAGTAAACACCATGACAAATTAATTATTTGAGACAGGTTGTTTTATTAGGCCTGACTGATTTATTGGTTCTACCAAACTGGTAGAATCAGTAAAGCTTCGAGGTGCTCTGACAAGAACCCAGAAATACAGATGTGGTTTGATTTCCATACATAAATCACGGCACACACTTTCAGTTTTGATGGCTTGTGTCTGAGCTGGGAAAACAGCCACCAGGAAAGTAAGAAAGAAACAGTGCAGAGTCTCCGTGAGGGAGGCAGAAGAGCAAATCCCTCAAGCACCTGAGTACCCAGCCCTGTTCTCTGGCAGGCAGACTGGCAGACCCCAGAGGTTTAGGAATGCAACACACAGGTCTCAGCTCTAGAGCCTGATACAAAGAGATTCTGCAGCCCCTTTGTGCTGCCTACACGTGCAAACATTCTACCAAATCCCTGCTTTACCACAGTCTCTCCTCCCACATTTAATCCCACCAGTGATACAAGCCCAGCAAAGGTGCTGATGTGGGCACTCGAGAAGAAGGGCACTAGGAAATGTCATCAGGTCCCCAGCATGTTTTGATCTTGTGGTGTTCTTGTATTTTTGCAGTGGTCTGGAGGAGCATTCAGTCAGTCTCACGGAGCAGGGAGATAGCCCAACAGCCATAAAAGTGTCCTTCAATCATGCCTGGATGGATTTAACCTCCCTTCTCAACACACCAACATCAGATCTCAACACATCATCCCAGACAGCTGATACAAAAAAGCTAAAAATTGTGAAAACTGGGCTGGCAATCTCCTCAATAGATGTGTATGGGCTACACTGTTTTAGAGGGACTTCTCTTCTGTGACACTTCAGCCCTTTTGCTTCCAGAGTCAGCCAGGAAGAAAAGTACAGCATCATAACGTGTGTCAGAATGGGTCACTTTCTGCCTGGGATCAGGATCAGACACATCTTTCTTTATCACAAAAGCAGACAATGACCCGGCCCATCTTCCCTGCTCTCCTTGGTCAATAACACATCAGATTCTGAGACACATGCATAAAGCATAAATTAAACCCTAGATATATGACGAGCCTTCAAATATGCTGTAGAGGAAACCCGGAGAGGGATATGAAACCCCCCTGAAATGCCTGGTTACAGCAAGAATTTGCCAGTTGCAGTGAGAGGCTGGCAGAGGGGAAAAGGTGCTGGTGCAGACTTCGACTGGGAGGGAAGAGATTCTACGTGGATGCCAGGGAAAGGGTGTAAGGGATGCACAGGACTGACGTGAAAGCACATGGCCAGCTTTAGGGGACATTTCCCCCTTACTTAGCCACAAAGCCTGTCTTTGGCCCCATTGTCTTGTCCAGCAACAAGGTACCAACAGCTGCTTTCTGCAGATGCTGCTGGCACGCCCTGATAAATCACTCTTGAAATCACAGAAAACACCATCCTCAAAAATCATTGACAGCCCAAGACGTGATGGTAACAGTACTGTATGCGTCAGCATTCGGGATCATTATTGAAAAGGTTACAGAAGGGATTTGGGTTAATGGAGGTAATCTGTGATTATCTGTTGCAACAGATTGCTCTGCCAGTGACTCACTCCTTCTGCCACAATGTATTGTGGGCTGCAGCTGCAAATAGCAGGGAGGATGGAGCTGGCTCCCAAGCTAACTAAGACTGTGTCTGTTGTTCAGAGAAACCCCTCTAAGAGAGGGTGCCAAGCCACTGCAGGTGTGTGACAGCCTGGCAGAGCTGTGCCGAGGGGAGTGGGCTGTGACGGTGCGCCACAGTCACTCATTCACGGGTGTTACTATAGCTACCAGTTGAAGGACTCAACACAAAAAAGAAGAAATAAAAAGACAAAAAAAGAAAATCAGGAGGTAGAAGACAAAAAAACAAGGAAACTTGTTGTAAAGCAAAGGCAGAGGGTTCCTCTGATTAGCTAATGAGGTGCTTCAAAAGCAGCGACTGAAAAATGAGGCTCGAAGGCCGCATGGCGTAAGCGTCAGATCATGCAGGCAGCTGGCCTGCTCTGCCTCGCCTCCCACCCACCCACCACGACCCCGAGAGCTGGCACCTCTTAATAAACACAAAACAGAGCTCTGTGCCAGGGATGGATTAACTATTTCCTCGTTGCTCACAAAGTCCTGCACTTCCACTGGCTCTCACCGCAGCCCTAGGGCCAGAATTAAAACAAGGTATTGATTTGGGCCATCAGCCCCCCGGGAGCAGTGTGGAAACAGGCCAGCAAGAACAATGATCCTGCCACCAGGGTCTCCAGAAGAGAGCAAAAGCTGGGTACTGTCACAGCTTGGAAGATGAAGAAAGAAGAAGAAAACAGCACCATGCGCCAATCCCACACCTCCCATTGGAAAGCCCCTGCCTCTGGTCTGGATGCCCAACGTAGCCCAAAGCACCAAAAGCAGCTGCAGCCAGGGACAGACACTTCTAATATGTACATAAATCTAAATAAATGTATAATTCCTGCTCCCATGCTCCCCTGACAGCCAGCTGTTCCCTTCGCTTGCTGTTATCGTCACTCAGAGATTAATGTCGCTGCCTGGGACAGCTTATTAGCCATTTTTATTACAAAGCATATACATCTGGCTGGTGGTGGGCAAAAGCTAAGCCTTTGAGTAAATAAAATACTAGGACAGCTCGCAGGGAATGACAGAGAACAGATATCTGCGGGGTCTTTACCCTGGCTCTGAAAGCCAATAATGGCAGGAGGTCAGAGATCAGCGGCTTAATTGTCCAGCGAATTAATGGTGACAAACGTCTGTTTCCCCTCTTGTTACAACTGACACCAGATATTCCAGAGAAAGCAGGAGGACACTTGGCTACAAAGGAATGTTTTGATGGCTGGAGCTGAGACTGTTGCCAGTCCCAGCCCGTCAGAGCAGCGTGGGTCAAACAAAGTCACCGTAGTAAACTGCTGCTGACTCCAGCACAAACCAGAACCCTCTGGGCCTGGCCAAGCAGCCACAGATTATTCTCGCTTTGGAAAGAAAGATTATTGGCTTATATTTAAAAAAACCCCTGTCAGATCCAGATCTTTGAATATACAAGCATAAAAAATGAAGTAAAATCGGAAGAGTGTGAATTGCACCATGAAAATCAACCTGAGCTTGTCTCCTCCCATTTTGAAGAAAAACTGAATGCAACAGGAAAAAACAAACAAACACCAAAACCAAAACAAAAACCTCCCCAAACAAACAAAAGCCCAAGCAAGCAAAAACACCCCCAAACCAGAACATATTACAAAAGCAAAATTTTTCTTCACATTTTCCCTCTCCAGAAAGCATCCCTCTGTTATTGTCCTGTACAACCCTGGTTCAGCAATGTGTCTCTGAGGGGAAGGTGTCACAATGGGAAGAGTAACGAAACCAGGAAATACAAGGGGACCACTTTCATCCAGCTAGTGACATTTTGTGAAGCTGGCTAATTCTTTTCTACTGAAACAACTCCTTCCACAGTCAAGAATCAGGTCTACTCATTTACTTTCTACTTGTTGCTCAATCTTACTTTAATTCAGATTTTCATGTGTAGCTGTAGGAACAAGGATGAAAGCTTCCCTTTGTTTTAAGGTGGTTATGTGAGTTTTGAGCTGTTGTGAAAGAGACTGAAGGGCACATCTTTCCCATTAATCCAAATACGTGAACCCCTCTGGTGCCTAATTTAAGCTTTGTAAACAAGGAAAAAGTACTTTTTGAATACTAAAAAGTACAGTATCAACCTAACAGTCAGTTTCTGAGAACCATAAAGTCACTTCTTATGTCATAAGTCACTCCCCTCCTTATGGGACATGCTGATACCTTTAATTAATAGTGGTAATACGTAACTCTGACAACGAGGATGTGCAATGTTGCATTAGGAGACTAAAGTGTAAGTATTCTTTCAGCAGTGTTTTCCACAGAGGTCATGATGACCAGGGAACAGACACACTGGTTTTCAAGCAAATCTATGTGCTCAGTCTCTGGCTGAGCTAATTATAATGGTGCCTTGACCACTGCTGTCTTTAAGTGTCTGCCAGCATGTCCCTAACAAACCACCAGGTTCATGTTTTCCCAGCCCAGACGGAAAAGTCTGGTTATCAGGTCAGAGTCAATCCCACCTCCAAGGCTGATGCACTTCCATCCCACATGGACCCGTCCTGCTGAGCTTCATTAACAAAGCAGAAGTTAGTGACAAGCCACCACTGAACAGGATATTTGTTTGCTTCTTGCATCAATGCCCAGGGGACAAAGGCTGCCGGGTCTGTGGGGCTAAAAACACTTCACATGGTCCTCAAAGGCTAAAGGAGGCATCTGGCTCAGCATTTCCAGTGTGAGTGTGTCTGACCTGCACGTGGGCATGTGCCCACCTGGCACCCACCAGACAGACAAGAGCTGAACAAATCTACAAGGCAGACACAGTCTCTGCTGCAAGAAACACTTTCTGTCCAGGTGTTTTACGAAATCCATATTTTGGGTTGCTACTATCATTCCTTTTAAGGTGTCAGGGAAGAAAAAAGAAACCCAGCCATCGCTTTAGATGGTATTCTGATTTTTAAACTCACAAGAGCAAAACCCCCAGCAACTACCCAGAAAATCCAAGCCTCCTTATCTCATCCAACTCCCCCCCATGACGCAGCAAACACTGATCTTCGTGTCTAAGCATCTAAGCCCAGGTGGCACATGTGCTATTTTAGCACCTCTTGGGACCACTCTGGGAGATAATGTAATTAATATTATCCTGGTGATGGCTATTTACCACATCCCACTGGGAAACTGCAATCTGTGCTTATGGAACTTGAACCCAGTTAATGCCCATTTCCTACCAGTTTCAGGTGTCTCCTAATTTAAAGATACATTTACAGACAAAACAGGTCAGCAACTCTTCCCAGTGAGCCAAACAGTATCTTAATCACTTGTGTTTAATAGGAAACAAATGACTGAGCACTGATAAAGGTCACCATTATGCTTTTGAGGAAAAGAAAAGTGACTGCAGAACAATCTGATAACGGGAGAATTTGCTTCCTGCGCAACTCAATATTTATAAACCCTCTCCGTAAGGGGGCAAAAAAAGGAAATAATTTCAGCTGGATGAAGGTAACATTCCAAATGATGTTTTAAGACGACAACACAAACAGGACCCCAGCTGAAAACAGTGCTCATGGGAGAGATATGGAGGAACAAGAGGAGGCAGGAAGCCCGGAGCTCCGGCTGCCCTCTGCTCCTGGGCACAGGCTCTCCAGCTGCCCGTGGGCATGCACGGACCATGCACAGCACAGAGCCATGCTCAGCCTCTCCCACAGCAACAGGGGGAAGCAGGATTGTCCTGGTGGTGCTTTCCACCCTCAGTGGAATGACTGGAGTTAACAACCTCCAGCAAACACCACGAAGACTTGGGATTTTTTTTCAAGCTGAAGGCTCACCTTTCACAGAATCATGGTGTCACAGAATGTATCAAGTTGGAAGGGACCCACAAGGATCACAGAGTCCAGCTCCTGCCCCTACACAGGGCCATCCCCAGGAGTCACACCGTGTCCCCGAGAGCATCATCCAAACCCTCCTGGAGCTCTGGCAGCCTTGGGGCTGTGCCCACTGCCCTGGGGAGCCTGGGCAGTGCCCAACCACCCTCTGGGGGAAGAACCTTTTTCCAATATCCAACCTAAACACCCCTGACACAACTTCAAGCTATTCCCTCAGCTCCTGTCACTGGTCAGTCTTACCATAGCAGGAATTTCAGTTATTTTCCATGCTTTTCTATATTTAATCCTCCTGAAATGCAGGCAATGATTGCCCTACAGCCTGACCAGTGTCTCAAGAGCAGAACTAGTTCTCAACCACAACAGCCTCGAGCCCAGCTATGTCAAGCACCTACAATTTCAGCTGATTTCTTTGGGAACCACGCATGCCAGCAAGCCCTTCAGCAAGGCTCTTGAGAGAGGGAGAGAAAAGGACCCTGACTGAAGAGCCCCCTCTGCATAAAATTAGAAGTGCAGGGTGTTTCTGGAGAAGCGCTGTTTTCCAAGGCTTCCTGGTAAGGAAGTTTTTCATGGGAGAATAACATGGGAGATGTGGAAGAGTGCTTACAGTGATAGCAAAAATAAATATAAAATATTTGTATTTTATGCCAAAAAAGGCAGCGTTCTCAATTATTAAAAAAAGAAATGTTTATCTCCCAGAAATAGAGAAACAAAGACAGGGGAAAGAAAAACAGTAGAAGGTACATCTATTTTGTTTCACATTTTCCACGTTAGTAGATGACAAAGTGGTTTGCACTTTGCTGCCTTGGCTTCAGATATCAAAATATTTCAGCGTTGCTTTTAAAGCATATTAATAAAAATAATAAAACCAACACATCCCTTAGCTTTTCAGCAGTGCCCTCTACTTAAAGACCTAAAAGCACTTTTGCAAACAAAAATAGCAAAAGCTTTTCCAGCTCAAAGATGAATTTTGCCCTCACATAAAATAGCATGACTTTTACGGTCCTGTTGAGACACTCCACATGTGCAACTGGGAAAAGAAGTTATCACATGCAGCTTAAATGCACAGCTTTAATTAGAAAAAAAACCCAAACCAAACCAAACAAACAAAAAAACAACAAAAAACCCCCCAAAAACAAACAAACAAACAAAAAACCCACAAAAAACCAACAAAAAACAAACAAAAAAACCCCAAAACCAAAACCAAACCAAAACAAAAAAATAAAACCAGACCCATTCTTCTTGGTAATTTTTCCAGTTGATATTGTCAGAGGACCTAAGAAAATCAGGGTTGCTAGATGCTGGAGGGTAAAGCTGACACTCACCCTTCACCAGACACCAAGGAACCCAACGGCACCAACATTTCACTGCTTCCACTGCTCACAGGACAATCAGCATTTGCTCTTCTGCAGTGCCTGGAGGCCAACAAATCCAGGACCTCTTTGTACAAGGCAATGCATGAACACAGATCCCATCCCTGAAGAGTTTCCAGCTCTCGGTACCGCAGCCAAAATCACTCCCCTCGACATCCTGAACCCGTTGTTGTCACTGGGGATGCTGCCTTTGCCTTCAGCAAGGGTTAGGATTTCATCCCCCGAGGCTTCAGAGGGTCACAGTTTTCCCACTCATCAACACAATTGCTTTCTGAGGAAGGCCCATATTTCAAAAAGGGGTGGTATTACTGAAAAAACATTAAAAGTTGCCAGGAACAATCAAGGACTGTAAATGCACTGTTGTCCAGAACTGACTATGCTTCAAACAGATTCAATAAAAACATAAAGATGGAAAGAACATTGAAGAACAAGTCAGACCAGGTGTTTTCCTTCACTTTCTCCCTGACATCTCTGGTCTTTCTGTCTTCCCCAGTTCTGCCCATCTGTATCATTTCAAGCATTAACCACTTATTTCTGTTTCCCAGGTTTCTCCTCTTTTCACCTCCTGTTGACTATCAGCATTCATGAGCCTTCAATGCCACCTTCTGTCTCTGACCTGTTGCAAACTGCACTGCTGCACCTCCACATCCTTCTGACTCTTGAAAGCAACCCTAGGAACAGGGGCTTGGAGCCTCTTGCTCTTCTCTTCCCTCATTTCAGTCTACTCCTAGAGTAGACTGCAGCGTCCTGTTCTCTCTCACTTGTTCTCTGTTTTGCTGGTCCATGAGCTCTAAATTCTCCTCTGCATACTTGCACACCTTCAGCAAGCTGGAAACCCTCATTACCAGCACCACCAGACCAACCAGACATCATGTCCAGGACATGCAGGCATCCCATCGGGGTAAAGTCATCTCCCATGTTTGCTGCGTGGGGGCCATCAATCAGGATACATGAGTAAGGGGGGTTTGGAAACAGTTCCTGGCCTGTAACAAGAAGTCCCTGCACCAAGCTGTGCCTAAGTCCTCTTCAGACCTGGTGTGGGCCAAACCTGGGCCAAAAACTGTCCAAACAATAAGCTGTGGGGGCAGCTGTGTGCCAGCGCTCAACCCTCCTGCTGTGGCTCTACTTAGCTCACTAGGACATGTCCTCTGTGATATACAGAAGAAATCCTGTGTTGGCTGACTTGATCATGGCCAAAGTTTCACCATGAGCTGCCACCAGGCCTTGGCTCTGGGCAGAACCTCCATGTGACACCGATGAACCCAGTCATACCTGGATGTCCTTCACCCAGCGCTGACGGAGCCACGCATCCCTCTGAAGAATAAAATACCCTGGCATTTGAAATCACTGGCCACAGGCCTATTCATCCTCTTCAAAAGCTGACATATTAAAACAACTGAATTGAAGGAATTCATGGCAATTTGGTCACACACAAAAAAAAAAAGCCAAGAATAGGACTTGGGTCTTGTCTTGAAATCCAAAATACAACAGCAGATGTCTTTCATCTATATGACCTTTTCCACTAAGACAAAAGAAAGACAGGATATTAAATCACAGTTTAAGGCTTTTATGACTCTTGGCAAGCATTTATTTATTATGGGTTTGTTTGTTTTGGGACTTTGTTTTTAGGCAAAGTGTTATTTTTTGTACTTTTCACAGAACTTCGGCTGAAATACCATAAAAACGTCTGAGATAAATTTCTTGTGGGTGATTTAAACATTTCCAAAGTCACAAGCTGACTCCCCTTCCAACTCATATTACTCAAACCAGTGTGTTTAAAGCAGGACAACCATTCACCATGAAGGCAGCATTTAATTTTTCACAAAGTCATGGAAAACCTTGATGGCACGTGCAGTTACGAGGGGGACAGAAAATCCTTTAAGCAGCAGATCCAGATCAGGAAACATGCTTAAAGGCTGTGCCATGTCCAGTGCAAATCCCCCACTGACTACAGTGGAGAACACACGGGGACAGTAGGACACAACACAAGGAATGTGGGAGAAAGCACAGATTAACTGCATTTGTGTCTTTTTAATTTGCTTATAGCCCTGGCTGGAGAAGGGCTCTCCCCAGCATGCTCAGCTCACCTTACAGATGACTAAGCAGACATGCTACCAGTAAAGACAATCCAGAGGAAAGGACGTTAACCTTGGACCCAGGGAGGATTAGTTTTTAAGTCCTTCATCTGGCACAGATTTCTGATGTTATTTTGGCAAAGAGGCTGTGTAAATACCTTGTGAAACTAAGGCTCATGAGCACAGACAGACTTGGGTGAGATGGCTGAAGCAGATATGGGTTTGTTCACCCAGCCCCTCTGCCAGGGACTATTACCCTTGGAGAACATCAGATTTAATGGGCTGTGCTCCTAATTCACAGCTGCTGGGACTCACATGTCACATCAGGCTCTAAACCACGCCTGCAGGTACACATCCTCACCAAAGCTACACACCACCTCAAGGCAAGCCCTTCATCCTGCCCTCCATCAGTTCCTAGCACACAACATGAACCAAGAGTATTTCCTAAGCTTCCCTTTGATACTGATGGGTGTAAATACGTTAAAGACTGAGAAACCCTAAAGCCAGATAGAAATTTTCAGTGAAACATTTTCCCCTCAGAAAAATACCAATCAGCCAAAAGCAAATGTTTCACAGATGTGTCACTTCTGACATTTTATTTTTAAATGAAGGAAATTCAGAAGGTCTACAATGAGGTTAAAACAGTGTTTCAACTTTTGATTCCAAACTATTTTTACCCCTTTTAAAATACTACATTATTTCACAAGGAATAAAATAATTTATTCCCAAACGAAACATATCAGCTGAGTTCAAGCACTTTTTTTTCCTCAGATTTGGTTTTCACAGCACATTAGAAATGTTTGTATTCCCTTTGTCTTAGAACAAGAAATACGTTTTCTTGAAATTCGGGAGGAAAAAACAAACAAACAAGCAAAACCCCAAAACAGGACGAGAGCAAAACCTTTGGCCCTCAAAGCCTCCCCAAGGCCCTCAGCTCTTTGCAGTGCTGAGGGCAGGTGAGGACAGGCTGGAACTCTGCGTGTTCTTTCTGAGTGACTAAAACACGACATGGGCCAAATGCAACCACATGATACTTCCAAAATGAGAACACATATGGCTGAGCATTTCTGAAAAGTCAAAATCTGCTCGCACCCAAATCAATGGGCGTTTCACTCCTGACTCCTTGGAAGCAGGGTTAAGTCAACACCGGCTAAGACGGGAAAATCCCAATCAGAGATCAAGCACAGCGTTCCCCCCACAGATTATTCATGAAGTGTGTGTAGACGTCACGAGAAAACAGAAGGTGCTACAGAGCTGTTATTTTTAAGCTGAGGGTGAGAAAATAGGCAGTGAAGCGTAGAGCACAACTTGGTGCGTTGCTTTGTCACCATTCTTGTGAAGGAGCTCAAGGAAATTATTTTAAGGAGAAAAAAAAAAATTCGTCGTTATCTCTGTCTCTTCCAATCAGAATAGACTTAATTTTATGTGAACTTTTACAGTTTTTTTTAAATACCTCTGAATTTCCTGAAACTATTTATTTCTGAATGCTGTTTTTCTATGACCCACCCAGTTTTCACAACCACAAAAATGTTCAAGAATACCTCTTTAAACTATCTAGAAGACACCAGAAGTTATATTCTCCAGTGCCCATCTCGTACAGAATTTAAATCAGGCCCTAGCTGCCTGCAAGGCTTTTGCAGAATTGTTTCTTCCTCCTTTTGCAAAGAGCAATCAATTTGGAGAAGCTGAGGCAGACGCTGAAGTGGATCACAGGGAGCATCTGTGCACGGAGACAGAGACCAGTTCTAATCATCAGCATCACAGGACTGTGATCCTCGAACCCAGGCACGAGCAATTATCAGTGTGAGAGCACAATTTATTCCTTGCAGTCAGACACAATATGGATATCCCATTGGGCACCGGTTAGATTGTTATACTCATTTTAGGAGGCTCAGCAATACCACTCACCATGTATGAAACAGTACTAATGGCAGGCAGCCTGAGCCATCAGATGAGTTCAATAAAGGGCTTCACTGAGTTAGCACTGTGCTCTCATTATGCAGGGGGTCAAAAATCCTGGCATGTAAATGGATGTATAGCAGCTTTTTGGACTTCTGATGCTAACACCTTCATATGCTTCAAATCTCACAATCAGCATATATACTTTCATGCATGCAAACCTTGAGAGTATGTTACTTAATTCACCACAAATAAAGAAAACATAAGCAATAAAAGCACAGGATTTCAACACCAGAACCTCAGATTCATATCTAATCTAACTGATGGCACACAGTCCTGTCTTAATTATTCTTAATAATGCTCACAACCCACCTGTCTGATAATTAACAAGGAAAAAACCCAGAAACCTCTCTCTGTATCTCCCACTCAGGATTACAGCCACCATTTCAATAAATGCACTAGCAGTTCACAGAGCCTGACCCAGCATCCAGGACCTTCGCTTGCCATCCGCTCGGGGTGATGTTCTCCGAGCACCATCCCTTCCTTCCCTGTTGCTGCTTTTCCCAGCCCAGTGCTGACCAGCCTCAGCCACCCGGTTTATGAAGCTGGACAAAAGCAGCCACTCAGTGTGGCTTGGCCGAGGTGTAAAATGTATCAGGGAGGAATTTGGTTTCGCTCAGCCCGGCAGTCCCAGGCGCAGCTGCGACACCCGCAATTAGGGCTTGCGGAGAACACACATCGTTACAGCTTCACCCTTGGGCATTCACCAAAAGAGAGATTTGCTTTTCTAATTGGCTCAATATTTTGAGAAGGTAAATGGTGAATAATAACAGCCTCGGCAGCAACATGAGACGGGATGAAAGCAACACAAACTCCCCGTTTACGCTCCCGGCTTCACGGCGTGAGCCACGTGTTGATTGACTTCCAGCCCCAGGAGGAACTGTCCTGCAGGAGACATCCTCCCCCACGGCACCACGGGGAGCACCCAGGGACACCTCTCCTGGCCTTGGTCACCTCAGCTGGCTTTTGGCCTCGGTGAACTACGCTGCATTTCTGTGCAACTACAGACCTCATTTGCAGAGCGATAAGTTTCCCGCAGAGTTAGGAACTCACTTCCCTTATTGCAGAGGAGAAATAAACAGTTCTTTGAGGGAAATGGCAGCATCTAATTTATGAGCTGGATGCTATTCCAAAGTTTAAGCTAGGTAAAATGTTAATTTCTGCAAAGCGCTTCCTCAACAAAAGCAGCTTTATAAATGGAATTTTACAATAACAATAAATCTAATATTTTCTTCAGAGGTCCTTAAACCCATTTACTCAGTCCTCTCAAATACGAGGGGAAAAAAAAAAATCAAAATAGCAACATCCATCATCAGGTTAATTACAACTGGTCACACTTAACCTCTGATAATTTAACCACGCAGAGTACCTTTTGCTCATAAAAGCTGCAGTAAGTGTAATGCAATCTATAAATATCACTGAGGCCACCGGTGCCCTCCGAGCTGTGGAGTTTAACCTCTAAGCTGCTGATTTAAATGTGCTGGGCTACGAGCACAGCGTGCTGCTGCTCGGGTTCAGCGCTGACAGATGTCCCTTCCCAGGCCTGGAAAGGGGATGAATGAATGAAAAGCCTCCACGCCATTCATGGCTGCCAAGCAGCGCATCCTTAAGCACAACCGAGAGCCTCATCCTTCTACAGCCTGCTGGTACAGCTCCAAGCATCTCCCCTGCCTTCAGTCTACCTTTTTATATTTCTAGGCATGCCATTGTTTCCAGTTTTTCTGCTTTTGTGCAAAAAGCATGGAGCCTTCTCTCCCCAGCTCCAGGGCCATCACTGTGCTGTTCTCGCAGGGCGGAGCGTGACCTCAGCCTGCTGCTCTCCCCGAGAGAGCGTATCTTCCATTGACGTCAAGGGCTCTGCACACACAGGGAGGGAGGGAGATAAGCATATTGGAGGCAGGATCTGCCTCGTGAACGGGAATTCTGCTGGAGGAATTTACAAGCCTCTCACAGCCTCCTCTCTCGATTAAAGCCGGTGGGATTATTTCAAAAATTCAGCTGCTGAGTCCCGGCTATTGGGAATCTGTCACACGCAGGGCTCCCTGCTGTTAACCCACCCTGACTGCTCATGCAAGACAAAACCCACGGTTATCTGCAAAAAGCAGGTCAGACGTAGAAAGGGCTGTGCCAGAGGGGGGTCACAGGCAGCTCTCTGTATGGCATCTCACACCTGTGGGCTCCGAGGAGCGCTTAGAAAAGCTGCATCCTGCTTGTGGTGCAGATTTTAAGCTATATGGACCTGTGGGTTAAATTAGGGAGGTTTATACTCAGTTTTATGCATTCCTTTCCTGAGAGAAAAACTGGGGATGTCCGCTGGGCTCAGCATAGTGCCACAGAGGAGCTCCCTTTGAGTCGGTGGCCAAAGCAGGTAGGGCAGTGTGGGGCAGAGCAGGATCCCCGGGAAGGCTCCCCAGGAGCAGGGTTAGCTGAGAGCCCCTGCTAGTTGGCCTGGGCACAATGCCACCCTGACATGGTACTGCTGTTTATATGTCTGCAGCAGGGTCAGGGATCTCTGGATCATGCTCTGCTCCATGTGAAGGCATTCCCAGGGTCAGCAAAGGGCCGACAGCCTCGCCTGCCACTGGCTCTGCCTCTGCAGCAGAGCGTCCCCGCCTCGCTTTGCTGGGTCCTCTGGGACACAAGAACTGGGAAGCAACCTCGAGTTGCCTGGTTTAGACACACCCCAGCACCCTCAGAAACACAGCCAGGGAGTGCAGCACTCTGCACAGACACCAGGCTTGGGAGAAAAGCTGCTTATTGCAAATACCATTACAGCAACACAAACCAGCAGCACGATCTGATTACACCACGGGGTACATTTAACCAGGATTATCTGAAGTCACATTTGTGTGTAAGCTTTTCCATACTCTCACGCACAATGCTGCTAAACTCTTATTTTTATGCTTTTTTGCAGTGTATTGGTACACTATGCTTTACCTTCATTTATCATGTGCCCTGTTGTAGCTGTAAAGTAATGATGGCTGCACACCAACAGCAAGTTCTGGTCCTAAGCAAGAGACAACGTAGGTTTGAAGAGATGCTTAGCTATATTTATAATAGCTAAATGCCAGATCTGGAGGGAAAGGAATGCTGTCAGTATGTGAGCAATGCAGCCAGTGATTATCATGGCTGGACTGTTGTACCTGGTGGAACATTGTACCTGGAGCTTCTGTACATGAGGTCTAGGTGGGAACCCTGAAGAAAGTGATGCCCATCTGTGCAGATGCTGTATCACATTACAGAATTTAGAAATATTAGTGACTGTACACTTTAAGCCTGAGTGAATCTTCAGTGTGACCTCTCAGACCTTCTCCTGTTAGACACCAGCACAATTCACCTCTCATGTGCTGTCAAAGGCTGGAAGGACCACGGAGAAGGGCTGGTGAATGGGCTCACAGGTGGATCATATTCCACAAAGCAGAAAAAAGAAATCCCTTGTTTAAACAAAAGGTAAACAACGTGAATGAAACATGAATGGACAGAAACTTATGAAGTTCCTTACCAGCTCAGCCTACCTCAGGGTCAAAGCTCATTCATAAATGTTTTGGCATCGCACAGGAAGGAACAAGATACTCATTTACAGCCAAGAGCCTCCTCCTTTCCTGTTTTCCTCCAGCCTCAACAGACCAGGGCAGGTGTGTTAGAACAATATAGGAAATGATCAGCTTTGATATACACAAGACAATGGTGATGTGGTTTGCAGATAACTCCCATACACAGCTGCAAGTTGCTGGTGAAGGTTTCTCAGCCTTGATCATCACATTTGGTCATTGTTTCTGCTTGATACTTCATACAGCCACCTTTGAAAATGCCTACTGAAGTGTTTAATATGAAGCTGAGGAAGAGACAAAGGATAGATCATATCCTGATGCACAAGATCTCGTCTTCATTTTCTTACTCTTCCTACACAACACCACAAACTTTATAAATCGTGATAGTACCAAGGATTTCCAAAGTCTTCCTACAAGAAATATCATTCCCTGTCCAAAAGCTCCAGCAGTGAGTTCCCCGGGTTGACTGCCCTTATGTACTATTTTTTTCAACCATTAAGTATCATTTTGTTCTTTTCTGTATATTGGAATATAATTAGAAGGCCCAAAACAACAAGGAAAAATATTATGCTAAGGCTTCAGTATGATTTTACATAGTATTTTTTCTATTCTCTAGTTACCTCTTTTTTTAAAAAAATAGGCCACATGTGAATTTCCAAAATATTCCGATCAATTAAATTAAGGCATTTCCTCCAGTTCTCCTACTTTTTTTCCCTCCCCTTAGGATTTCAAATAAATTGCTGGTTGTCTAAATGCCAGGGGAAATCAAGAATTAAAATACAGAGCCATTCAAAACATCCTCAAGACCGTAGTCTGACACTGTGGTTTCTGTCAGCGACCACACTTTCATCTTATTGGGATGCCCTTGAAAAAAAACTCCTGCTGTCGGAAGCAAAACCTGTGCCCAATTCATGGAATACATGAATGCAATATAAACCCTCCCAGGCCAAGAAATTCCACAGACACCGCACGGATTAGCTGTGATAACATCTTTTCCCATAATGTTGAACAGCGACAGAAATAAAAGACGAATGTTTTCAACATTTAAAAACCCAGGGCTGGGCCAGTCCCTGAAGGAGGGCAGTGTGTGTGCACCACTGCATGGGAAGAAGCTGCCCAAAAGCTGGCTTGCCTTGTAGTGCAAAAATCTACCTCAACTATGGAGATCCACCTATGGAGACCTCAGGAGGACACAGAGCCTTCACAGCAGCGCAGCATCATCACCCTTGTAACCATCTCCACGTTTTCTTTCTGCTCTAAAGACCACTCAGCCATAGGTGAGGTCCTGTTTCCCCAGGACACGACAGTTGCAGACAGTGACAGCTGGAGGGACAGCGTGTAAAATGGGTTCCTCGTTGATTTAAATAATTCCCATAATTAACTCGATTGGTTACACTCTTTGTACTCCAGTTCCCTTGTCTTTGCATTGCAAGCACTGCAACTCCTGGCAGAGCAGCAGGTTCCTCACAGGGCTCCCCCAGCTTCTCTCCTGACACGTTGGCCAGTGCCATGAAACGTGCCCACTGCAGAGCGAAGGCCACGTTTGAACAGCCACTAGGGAGAAGATAAAGTTTCAAAATGCAAAGCTGGCCCCTCGACCCTGGTCAGGGATTAGCAGGTATTGATCGTGAAAATCCTCTCTGTGAATCACATGAGTTTCTCAGGCCTCCAAAAGACAGATGTTGAAATTCAGACTCACTCTCTCCTGGTGCCGTAAATCAAACAGTGAAACCAAGAAATAACTGCCTCAGGAAATGGGAGTTACAGCACTTCAAGATGTACCTGTGTACAGAATCAAATATGCTTGTGTTGAGTACTCCCAAGGATTCTCTTAACCCACCTTGCCAGGACACCCTGAGAAGCTCTCAGTAGTTTTCCACACTCTGCTGATCTCCACACCACACACTCACTGCCACCAGACATGAGGGAGACTGCCCACAGCAGGAAGAATTTGTGACAGTTCCCCCTGGCAGATAAAGCAGGAGAGAGAAGTGACTGGCACAGGCAGTGCTGGACAGCAGCAAGTTCAGGCAGACATGTGATGGGCCACAGCTACAAGAGAATGGGAAGGAGAGCTGTGTTTTGAGCCCCAGGTGTGAGCTCTTTCCCCAGAAAACAGATTTCACACTCCTCAGTGGTTTTTTGGCAGCCTGCGCTGAGGCCTGATGTCAAGAACGGCGAGGTGCCCGCTCAGGAGCTGGCTCCAGGCCCTTCCCTGGCCAGGCATGCCAGGGTGGATGTGACTGCTCCCCTCAGACAGCTCCTTGTTCGTGGCACAGCACAGCGATGCCCCTTCTCCCACACGTGTGCAGCAAACACGTCATCCCATGGAGAGATGTGTCTTCAGACCTCCCAGGCAACAGGGGGTTTTCAAATACGGGACTCAGGAAAACCAATGAAGCCTCAGGTGTGAAATGGCAGGCAGGGTGAATGCAGGTGGACCTTCTCTGGGGAGGTTTCAGGTTGGTTATGAAGAAGTGGAGCACACAGAGCAAAGATGGACCAGCTCAACCTGCCAAAATCGAGGAATTTGGCCCCTTAGGCAGGACAATGAGGAGATTACCAACATGAGGTTACAGGGGTTGTTTGGGAGGGAAATGTTGTTGCCACACAAAGGCTCCAGGCACAAGACTGAAGAAAAGTTATTACAGTGTTCCTAAACAGTCATCTCGGGCAAGGAACATCACTTCTGCTGGTCTGGTGAGCCTGAGGAGCAAAGTGGTGCTCCCACCACTACTCTCCAGGAGCCCACTCATGAAGCAGAAAGGGGGGGGAGGTCTTACCATTAAGCATCTAGTGAAGATTTACAAAGAATGCCTGAAATAAAGAGAAAACTCACACTCACGAACTGATAAATCACTAAAAACCAATAAACTGTGATGTGGCAGTGGTAGGAATTAAGGGCGGCTGAAGAAAAAGGAAATATCTAAAAGGTGCTAGGGGAAGGAGACAGATCCTCTACAAAGACAGTGGCAGGCAAATTAGAGAAGGAACACAGAGGCAGATGTTAGAAAAATATAATGTTCCTGTGGGTGCATCACTTATCAGCCATTCTTGCACATAAAACACATTTTTTCAACATTTAGGAAAGAAAAAGAATGACTGATCTGTAATTAACAGAAATAAAGGCCTGGCCCAGATCCTAGGCTAGAATAACATTCTTGCAAAAATGAATTTTGCTGAAATATTGGCATTAGAAAGGGCAGGGCTGCTGCAGGAAGAGGGCAAACCCAGAATAATTGGAACAGTCTGCCCACTGAGAGCCACCCAGCTGGGGACCTCATTTAATAAGCTATTTAAATCCTATTTAACAATCCATTTAACAACAATATGACCCCACTGGAGGGAAATCCCGGGGGAACAATTTTGCATGTTTGATACGGGCACCTTTTGCATGTCTTGCTGCCAAAGTTTCCCTCTTACCTCCTCCTTCCTGGGGCTCGCCAAGGACAGAAATCCCACGGCAGAGCTGCAGATGCTGTTTAGAGTTTAAATGGGAATTGCCTGTCTCTCATTCTCCTTTCTCCCTGGCACAAACCCTCACTCCACAGGCAGATGATATCTAACTTCATAGTTCCTCTATCTCTCTCAGCAGCCTGCAGCCTCACAGTCCTACTTGTTTTCATGGTCACCACCTTATGTCAAGCCATGGAAGTGTCTTTCCTACCACCAATCTGCCCTGAATCCACTGATCATGAATGATCCTGAGCACTCACAGCTCTAGACAGCACCATCATTGGAGCAGCACCCTGTCCACAGGACATCTTTAATAACTGTGCCAACTTCATCTCTACTACATGGTCTCCAACCTCCTCCTCCTCCTCCTCCTCTCAGTCTCCTGTTTTCCTCCCCAACCTGTGCCAGCTGATGGAAAGCCAGGAAAGCAGGCACAGCTACCACCCCCTCGAGTGGGTTGATTCTTCAAAGCAACTAGAACAACAAAGGGCAGCAATTTATCAGGAAAATATCAGCTGTCAAGAAAAGCAAATGCAAATCATTCCTCTGCTGACTGTTCTTTTCACGACTGCTGTGCAATTGTCTTGTTGATTCCCACAGCTGGATGCTGCAGCTTTCTCCTTGGCACATGCAATTCAAAGTGATGCTAGAGCAACTTGAGTAAATTGAAATTGGTTTCATCAACTGTGTATGTTTGTGTCAATGACATGTGTCTTTTTTTTCCCCCTCTCCTCCCATTGTCCACTAGCATGTTCTCCAGCCCAGCAGCTGTTGACATTTTGTTTGATGGCACATTTTCCCACTGGGAAATGATGCTTCCATTAAACTCAAGTGTTGCACGAGAAGGTACACAATTTGTCAACATTTTCACTAAAAATGGTAATTCAGACTTGACTGGTCTGGAATACTGCAATTCAATAAGGTCAAAATGCATCATCTCACCTTCATCATTTAGATTTCTCCACTATCATAAAGTCATATAACTTGACACCAAGTGATACAGGTGGAAAGCTCAATATCTGAGTCTCAGTAAAATATTTCACTGAAATAATAACTAATATGTGAGAAAGGAGAAACCTTTTCTAAAAAGAAATTGCATATGGGAAATTTCACAGCTTTCTATGCTTGTTCTAAATTGGAATCCCATTTGCTTCGATACTGCCCAACCTTCAGCACCTCTGTTTTCTCCACTAAGTTTTGTGAATGCCTGCATTGGTCTGGGCTAAGCATCTCTTTAGCTGTGGGGTTCTCAAAGGACAGCGTCAAGAGTCTAACTAACTAGGGGGTCCCTCCAGAAATTTGTCAGGTATGGAAATTTTTCTTACAACTGATGTTTTACATGTAATAGCCGTATTTAAAACAACAAGTACACAAAACACCAATTGTTTTGGTGCACCTGAGCAAACAACTGAAGTATAACCTAGATCAAAAAATTTTTAATTACAGTATTAGAAAAGGCATTATCACCTAAATACAGCAACTGGAGAAATTACTCATGAATATGCAAATTACCTGACAAAACCTTTCTCTAAACACTTCAGTAATTTTCAGAGATAAACCTCAAACCAGCCACCTCTTTCATTTGCAGTTTTATTTGTTGATAAGTATCCAGTGCTCTCTACCTTATTTTTAGGAGGCATTTTTAATGTAGCCATCATTTAAAAGCACTTGAAATGCATTAAACGTACCCGAGGTTCTCCTCCTGCATTAAAGGGTGTTTTAAAGCCTGAAGTACAGGAATTGTTATTTCCTTTTAACATTCAACATCGTAAGTGAAGACAAGTCACTGTGGGCCTCAAAGTCTGGCAGGCAGGATGTAGCAAAAGTCCTAAACCCAAACATCACAATTTTATGGCCGTCCAGGACAAGACTTGAGCCAAGTAAAGACCTCAGGGAACTTTAAGAAGCTGCACTGGTGTTGTCCCTGCACAGACTACAGTGGGAGTTTCCCTCTTCTGTTCAGCTGGAGGAATGGGAAAAACCAAAGACAGGGAATATCCAGAATATCCACTGTTACAGGTTTGCTCGAGCACTTTGCTAAGGCACTTCAGATTGTCCTGAAGATGAGCATCAGGCTGCCCTCAGGAGGTCTGCTCTGAAGATGTGAGAAGAGTGTGTATTGAAGCCAAAGGGAACCCTCCAACTGCTTTGGAAGGGAGTTGGTTCTTGTCTGACCTGCTCTCCCAGAAAACCCCACCACTGTGGTCAAGTTCCATCTGTCCCATTCTGCTGCCTAAGAGGATGCAGATAATCTCCTCAGGATCAAATGTGTGAGATGCCATCTCCACCTCTCTCACCCACAACTGCAATCACCTCCATTACTGACACAAGATCCATTAGACAAGGAGTTAGAAAAATGTGACCAGTCCATAGGTGTTCCAAAGAGAGCTGGCTTTGCAATCCTCACCTGCCTGCAGCACAGAAACCTGATGCTGCTGAAGGAGAACCACTTCTTGACTCCCAGCCTGAGCCACTTTCTGTTCAGCTGCAGGAGACTTGGTGAGAAAGTGAGAACAGCCAGAACCTGAGGCACAGCAGAGCCATGGACAGCAAGTGTGGACGGATCTCCATCTCACAACACACGTGTTTTCCATGGCTGTCACAATTCCCTCTCCTCCTGTGCCACCTGACCTTGTGAAAACCAGCCCTTAGGGTGGGGAACACTTCACCCATCTGGTGTGAGAGCACAAGCAGATTGCCCAGCTCACACCTACCAGCAGAACACGCTGGTTTTTATTCTGGTCACCACAAGACGAGAAACTTCAACACATCATCTAGATGTCACTTGGGGAAAAGGCCCCTTGCTCTGCCTTAGCACAAAGACTTCCCCAGCGTGGTCCCAGGGCCTCCTTGGAAGCCACTCAAGGGTCTTTTGTTTCCAAACTTCCCCCACTGCACACACACAAATCCCCAGGCTGAGACCCAACATGTGCATTCACAGCCAGGGGTCTGAGGGCAGCCAAGGCCAGGCTCAAGGGCATGTGAATCATTTAGGTGGGATGTGTGTGACACTAAACTGTGGACCTTTATCATCTCTAGGCTGCTACAGCCCAAGCCTTAATTTGAAAGGTGATGTCACACGATTAATGATTTTTTTTTTACACTGAAGATCTTGATTTATCAGTAAGGAGGAAGCACATCACATATATAAATGTATGTGCATATATTAATATATATACAAAAGGCAAAGTATTTATTGTTAGAATAACTGAAGTCTTAAGACTCTAATCAGTATTAGTCAGAATCTATTTTTTTTAATTTTATTTACAGAAAAGGAATTATTATTAGCATGGTGAGAACTGCTAAATACACAGTTTCTACTCTGTTTCCTGGTGCTATCCTCTCCCTTTCTCAGCCTCTGTCCCAAGGTCAGAGGTTTCATTCAGGCATTTGGGGATGTTTCAGTAAATCCCCATCACCCAGAGTCCACCCCCTCCAAAGAAAGGCAATGTTCATATTGATGTTTTCTTCCTTCTCATGCTGGGAAGCACTTGGGGTCATTTTTATATGTTTGCTGACATGCTTTTACACCTTCACTCTTTCTTCACTGGTCTGTAGCTCCACATTATATCTGCATTTACTATATGTGATGGCTTTCATGTGTGCTAGATGCCACATCTTTGTTACCCATAAAACCAGTTTTGTCCATCTCCAGGTCTGCCTTTTTTGAACTGACCACGGGGAAGTTGTTCAGGGGTGAGGGGTCACCAGTGCCAACCTTGCTGGGTTAGAGTTGAGAAAGGATCCCAAATAAATTACCCTGATTTTTGTAAACCTGTGTCTTCCTCAAGTGTGTTTCTATAGGCAACTCTTGTGCACATCAGAAGCTTCAAACATGTTTGTTGAAGCTGCTGTTTTACAGCCTGACCACTTAGAGCTTGCTCTTTACAAGAGGAAGTGAAGCTTTAGAAAGTGGTAATTAGCTCTGTAGCCCCAAGACACACATGGATTTGTTAATTCTGGGGAAGCTCTCCAGGATCTGGAAGTGCCTGTAGCCCATAACTGGGGAAATGCAATCCCATTCCCTGTTTGGGGGCCAGGGAGGGTGAGGAAGAAACTCAGGTCCAAAACAAGAATGGTAAGGAACGCCTTGAGATTTGAAAAGAAGAGAGGACAATGTACACCTTGCTCTGCCATGGTTTCAAGCCACTGAATTATAAAAACATTAAAAATAAATAAAAAATAGGAAAGAGACGATATTTACAATGCATCTGCTCCTCCTCTGTGCAAACAAAGCATGCCCATATGCACATGAAGCACAGACCTACAGATGCTTGGACAGATTCTACCCCTCTCCTCCACTGGTTATTTGCTTATTGCCTCAGACTTCAAACTATTTGCCCATAAACATTTCATTCCTGTTTTTTCCACAGCAGCAGGATGGCAAGGCTCCAGTTTTGTTTGGGGCTCGGAGTGACAGCTCTGATGAACACACTGCACAAAATAAACCCCTCCACAATCCAGTACCACGGCACTCCTGTAAACACACGTGTGAGATCCAGAGGAGACTCAGGCAGAGCCTGGGATGCTCCTATCACCAGAAACCAGGAATACCCTGACTGTGTGCCATTTCTCAGGAAAAGAATGTGTGTGTGACTGTCATGCTGCCCAGTAGACTTATTTGTTCCTTTTCCATCCCTGCAGTAGGATGTGTACTTCCCACCTCACGGAGATGGGGAAAAAAGCCCAGTGACTTTATTTTCCTGATCTGACTGCCAGGCCACTGTCAGATCAAGGGATTAAGATACATTTTCCTAAAAATCCAGCCAATCTCATCTGGCTTTGCATACAGTTATTTGTAATTACCTTTCTTTTCCCTTAAAACTAACATAATTTTCCCCTAGTATTAGTGTCAGTTATACCTTTTAATGCAGAAGGCAAACATCTTTGAGCATAAAGTTCATTCTGCTCTTAAAAATAATTAATTTGTAGAACTGAAGAGAGAACAAATGACTTCATATCAGAGCAATGCCATAACAAAAAGGACTATAGCACTGAAGCAAAGGTCCTGAGCAACAAATAAAACATAGGAGTTGATTTTTTTACATTCAATTCTAATAAGTAGGATCTTAAGGCAGCACCTGGTATACATCTTGAGAGGGATGTTAAAACTGAACAGGACTTAAAGATCTGACTCTGTGGCACTGGCATGAAGCAGAATATTCTAAGCACTCCCTGTCTCCCAGGGAAGAGAAATGACTTTTTAGCCATCTTTCCAGTAAAGCCATCCCAGCCTGGCCCACACACGTGACTTTCTATCAGTGCAGTGAGTGTGTGACAGCTGAAATGCAGAGATATTGATGGGTAATTTCGTGAGTGCTTCTGCCAACAGATGCTTCTGTGATGTATTTGATGGAGGGAGAGCTGAGCAGTGCTGACCGTCTGCGACACCCCCTCCATTTACCGGGATGAAAAAGCACTCAGGACCTCTCAGGATGGGTGCTCACTGACAAACAGTGAAATGCCCTTTTCAGTTTGCTGGGGAGAAAAATAATAAAAGCCAAAAGCAACAGGGTAAGGTTCAGAGAATGGCTGCAGTTAAAAGTCATCATTAGCAGATGAGTCCTTGGCATCCATAAGCTCTGACTCCCTCTGATTGGAGACAGTATTGTCACTAACTCGTGACTCACTTCCTAATAGGGAAAAATAAATAATAGTGGAATCCCCAAATACCTATATTCAGCCTTCTGATTAAACTGAGAACGTGGAAGAAGAAATATCTCCTCTTGAAATATAACAAAGGAATGAAACGCTCAAATATCTCATACACATCAGTTCTTAAAAAAAAAAATTAAAAAAAGGAAAGCTTAATATTAATGAGGTCTAGCTGGCGCTGTCCCAAGCAGGGGAGATCTGCTATGCTACAGCTTTCCTAAAAAATCCTAAAACTCTCCTGGATGGAAAGGACACTGTAAGTGCTACTGATGTTACTGCGCTTGTGGGGATGGAGGGGGAAAGTGTCAGCAGAGAGTGAGGTTGGGGGTCTTTGCATGACCATACTCAAAGACAGAGCTGATACACCAGCTTGCAGAACATGTGTCCACCCTGGTGACTGCACTGTGGTTCCTCCACAGAGGAACACACACCACCTCACCAGCCACATAATGCTGATGTGGGAAATGGCAGGTCTCTCCCTGCACACTCCCCCCAGTTTGGGGGGACACAAGGAAGAGGGGTGTTGGGAAGAGGCAGGGTAAGTTTCCTTGGGTACATAGACGTGGCAAATGGAGATCATTCAAGCAAAACTTTCATTCCTGTTCTGAGCACTGGATCTCAGCACCAACATAAATGAAAGGCATCCAAGCCTTTAAATTCACCTATGGCCGGATACGACGTCGCCTTCCGGTCTTTTAAAAAAAAAGGCACTGCCACAAAGCAGGGAAGTGGAAAACACTAAAAAAAAAAATAAAATGTAATAATAAAAAGTCTGCAGATGTCCTAAATTACTCATTACCGACACCCATAACTCTCCCCACTCAATCTCTGGGCACCATAACCTCCATCCTCCTTCTCCCCCTCGGGTTATACAATGTTTTGCTCATTTACTTTCGCTCAAGTCTGGTAGCAATAGAATTCACCCTGGGCCAGACAACCTTTACATAATGTAGGGCTGGTGGTGGCCAAGCCACGCTTGCACCCAGCAGCTCAACCACAGCAGAGCCAGGCTGGATCCACCCCTGGAGCCGGGAGCCTGCACAGGGGCGGTGCTGCTGAACGAGGCTGTGCCCTCCTCCGCCCTCACATTTTCATTTTCCAGTGGTAACACAGAATGCAGCACAAATAAGCACTTCAAACTGTCCGTGCAGCCTCACTGCAGAACTTGGATGTCTTACTCCCACTCTTTTTTATTTTAAATAATAGTGAAGCGTCCGCACCAGCCACAGCTGGAAGGGCGAGCTCATGAAGCGCTACCGAGCCCTCACCCACTACAGCAACAGAAATCAGGCAAGTAGCTCAAAAAAAAAGGAGTTGGGAATTTTGTTTCCAGTCTGGAGAAAGAATATGAGCTTTGATTACCAGGCAGCTTGGTGTAAGGGAGCTCCAGCCACTGAGACCTGGGCAGAGACCTCGGGACAAGGACAAACAGCCGTGTGCACTTGGTTCTTAAAATGTACAGATGCACAAAGCACTTCTGTAGGTACAGCCTGAATCCCACTGGCAGTGCTGGCCACAGAACAAACACGACAACGAGGACGTGACACTACACACCAGCAAATATTTCTAATGTCATAAAGCAGCATCAGAGAGCAGCCGTGCAGAGCTCAACCAGCACACACCACAAAGTACACACACACACCCCCCATGCACTCACAGGGCACGGCCTGCACCTAAAATACGGGTCAGTCAGCTGAAAGAAGGGTTTCCAGGGGCTGCAGATAATGAGAGAGGAGTTTAATGGGACAGTTGCTAGCTTGGGTCCCTGAATAGCTGTGTGCTGGCAAGGGTCACCTGGAGAACGCAGGATGGGAACACAGCCCCATGTGAAGGCTCGGGAAGGGCCCCTGGTGGAGCACCCCAGGACCATCCATGGAGAGAGAGTGGAGCAGCAGAGATGCTAGTGACTGGGAAGGTGAGCTGGCAGGGAGGGCACTTCTGCAAGCAAGGTGAGTCAACAGCTCAGGGCTTTAAAATGCCAAGCCCTCCATTACAGGAGTGGCAAGGAGGGAGGATTTATTGCAGCTGGCATTTCTGGAGGAAAATAATTTACCTCAGCCTTTTAACGCTGACAAATGCATACAAATCTTGCTGGAAAAAACACCCCAAAAAGGCGTGAAATATCACGGTATTATCTTTAGGAGAAGATTAGTTGAGTGAGCCTTTGCTGTTTTGTTCAGACTGTAAGGTTTGGATGATGCATTAGGAAGCACACTTGTGCAATCATTTTCTCCTCAGGCACGACATATAAAGGTATGTATGCCTGTGGATGTCTACCACGCTCATATTATCAACACAATGTACCAAACCCTGTTTTTTCCTTATTTTTCCTTTTTTTTTTTCAAGTGGTGATAATGTCAAGAAGCTGGAGCACTTGGATTCAGCATTATAAGAAGCACTAACCCCACTCTCTGTGAGCTGATCTGGCTCTCTCCTGACATCCCTCTGAAGTTAATACAAACATGAACCTCACAAACACCGAAGTAAAGACTATGGAGAGGATCCTACTCCCAAGATTGGGCTATGGAACCCCTCCAGGCTCAGGAATGTGTTGTGCTCCTTTCAGTTCCCCAGGCCAGGTCTTCAGCTGCTGCAAATAAGCAGCAGTGGGGCTGCTGTGCCCAAGCTCCCGTTCCCCATCCTCTCCAAGGAGAAGGCACAGAGCCAGGGGCGGGTCAGGTCCAACCCACAAGCCTCCAGCTGCAGCTCCGCGGTCTCCCCTCACCACGGAGCATTCTCCAGGCTCTCTGCTGAGCCCTGTGCCACCCCAGAGGGGATGGTGGAGAGGCAGTGCTGCAGACCCAGGAGGAGAAAGGAAAATCAACTCCACGTTTCTTTGCCTCGAGCATCCCTGAGTCGTGCAAGCACATCCCACCTCCCCCTCGGGCAGGTCCAGTCGCTGAGGTCCTCAAAGGATTTAAACATCAACTTCCCAGGGAGGTCCCCTTAATCTTTGTTTATGAAAGGAGTAAACAGAAAGGTTAAGAGAAATGCCTGGGATCTGGCTTTTCGGGAAGGCAGCAGTGAGTCGCTGAGAGGAGAGCTGAAAACGCTAGCGCTCTTTTCAAAAACAAACAGTCAGGAAAATCAGGCTGTCATCTGTCAAGTAACAAACTAGTGTCAAAACAGAAGGGTTCAACCCAGGGTCCTCAAGTCCTTCTCCAGTTAATGCTTTCCCTAAACATTGCACAGGAAGCAAGGATTTCTCTGTAGCACACAGAGTCTGGCAGGCAGTGGACCTTGAGTATCAAAGATTCAATAGCACACAGGTCTCCAAAGGGAAAGCATTAGATGGACAATTAAGATTTTCAGCTTCAGATGTCAGACCAATTTAAAAATAAAATCGTATCACCGTTATTTTTCCAAGTATGGCATATAAAAGCATACATCTATCTATGCAGCACCAAAAAAAAGGCTTGAAGCTTATAAACATCAAGTCTGCAACTGCATTAATTCTTCCTCTTGCTACAGAGATGAAAACATAACAAAAAATCAAAGGACAAGATATCAGCTTCCCCTGTACTAGAAGTCTGTGAAAATAATCCACAAATATGAAAGGATTTGGGAAAAAGAATCTGTAGAGAAATCTGACTTGCATTTCCAAAGTCTAAGAAACACTTCAAACAACAGAGATTAAAAAAATTAAACTCTTTCAAAAGAAAGTAAAGCTTCTGAGTCTAAAGGAGTTTTAATCCTAGGCATGTTTGGTTTCATTTCATTCAGAGCCTGTGCCAAGCCACAAAATTTGGATCTGACCATTTCCCGAAGTTTAGAGCTTTTTCAATCCCAAGATTTTGGTTTGTACCCAACACTAATGCTGTTATTGTATGGGTCAAATATCTTATTATAATGATAGTAAACAGCAAGGGGAAGCTCTGAGGCCAGCCAGGGCTCCCTCTGCCAGTTAATCACCGAAAATGTTCACAACACTGGAAGGAGGGATGATGCTGTGGATACCAGAACTGGCCACAGATACTGCAGCACTTACTCAGCACATCAGAGGAGCAGTATCTGCACCCTAGGCAAGCAAATTCAAAGGCTGGAGCAAAAATGCCTATTAATTACTGTTGTTGAGGTGTCACAAAGAACCTTCATGCTACTGTTGTATTGAAACCTGCTCCTGACCCCATCACTTTTGGCCACCTGCTTTCAGAAGTTTCCATTCATACATGTATGCAGATGAAGACATCTTCCATTCATCTCCCACTGCCTTACCAAAACTGAGTGGAAGGAAGCGAAGATCATGCACAATTGAATTGAATTTGAATTAAACTGCATAAAAACTCCTGGGTGAAGGGAATGACTGTCAAGCATGGAATGGCCCTGTTTCCTGCAGGGACATAACACAGGAAGAGCAGCTATGAGCAGGGATTGCTGTAAAAAGCATGAGAAAGGTAGACAAAGCTGAAGAATGTATCACAGCAACACACAGAAGCAAATACCTTTCATTGCTCTGTTAGAATAAAGCTGGCCTATGAAGATCTTAAAGCACTTCCAAAGTGTCTGATGATGCATTTGTCCTGGTGAGAATCCGGGCTCACTGTCCTTTATCAACACAAACAGCAGCCAAGGTGACAAGATGCCTTGCTCCAGGCTCAGTAGGACACTGATGGAGTTTGGGAATGAAGCAGATCTGTGCCTCTCCCCAGCCCCTTCCCCATGTACCACTATTACTGCCCTAGATGAGACCTTGCTATAATACAGGTAAACCACAGAAATGTCAGCTGCCTGAAAACTTATCACCCCAACAAGCACAAACCATGACTTCTACAGCCTAGCCCCCTGCCATTTAATTCCATTTTTATGCATCAGCAGGACTGCAATTCTTTAATCTTGCTTTCACTTGCAAAGCAATAAGCTGATTCAGCGGAGGGTCTCTGCCCTCATGCAAGCAAAGAGCTTGACCTGGCAAGTACAAACGAGTACCAGATTCTGTCCACCAGAACAAGTTGTTATGGTTCATTTCAAAGCCCTGAAGGAGGCACAGGATGTCTAAGAAAAACATACTGTAGGGCTGAATGAATGGGGCATCATTTTCCTTGACAGAGATGTCCTGCCTGGCTGCTTTGCTCTCCTTGTATTTTTGACACACAGTTTGGTGCCTTCATTCTGTGATAGTGGGACCTCTGCCAGGTGTTGCTACAGACATTCATAGTGAATGGTTTCAAGTGTGAAATCAACCCAGTTTTCTCTCTTTACAGAGTAGGGAACTCTCTTTGTGATCCAAATAAACCTTGAAGAAGGCTCCAAGCCAACTTCGTCACTGTTTGTTCTTACGTAACCAGACTAGGAACACTCAGTACCCAGAGGTAACAACAATTCTCCTATATACCTAAAGAACTACATTTACTTTGAACTTATCAGCAGCAAAAGCCTGTCACCTTTGGACATCATCCACTAGAACTGCCCAAGACAACTTATCTATTAATTTTGGGTGCCAACAACAATGGACTTGATATTGTCTGCATTTATCAGAACGGATTTGTTACCCAAGATGCAGATAATAAAAAACAATTCCTTGCCTCACGGGTCCAAATATTTTTCTGCTGAACTAAAGTGACTTTTTATATTATATCCACACATGAAATTTATGGCTTTAGGAACTCAAAGCAATTCATTCTTCAGGGCATGGATGAGCACAGCTGAAACCTGTCCACAGAGATCAGCTTCCACCTTTGCTTATGGTTAGAGCAAACTGTGCAGAAGCCACAGTCCCTCTTGTCTCCATGCTGATGTTCTTTCAGAGGGCACCACAACCTAAATATCTGTGTCACCCTTGCTACCACAATCCCAACCACTCTGCAGCAGCAGCACCTGAAGATTTCAAGCTCAAGCACTGGAGGACTGAAGTTCTCCAGGAGGAGATCCTGGCAGCATCAGCCCCAGCCCAGACAGTGCTGCCACGGAGGGACTCCCAGAGCCAAACCCCCTCCAGTGCCCATCAGGGTCATCCTGACCACTACAGCCTTAGCCTAAAGCCTGACTGGCATCCACTGCTAAAAAATACAGGAGAGAAAAAATTCCCACCTGTGTTGAGGAGTTATCACTGGGGAGTTCTCTCCCCAGGGAAGGAGGGGAGCAGAGAAGGCCCTGACATTAGAGTTCCTCTGAACCCAGCCGAAGGGAGGTGGGCAGAAATGGGCTCAGGCACCTCAGGGGAGGCTGCACATCACCTCATTGAAGCATCTGTCTTGGGGGTCATTAGAAACACACGGAGCAAACAAGCTGCATTTGCCACCGGGGAGCTCCTGGAGCAGGGATCCCCGGCGGTGTGGGGTGGGTGCCTGCACATGGGTGCTTCAAAGGACCTCGCTGGACGCCTGGCAGAGCCTGGGGCAGACTGAATGCCCCGCAGCGAAGCAGCCCTGATTTCAGACAACAGAGAGCGGTTGTTTGCCAGGTACTGCAATTGCTCTTAAATCGCTGCTTTGTTTTTTTCCTTGGTGCTTCCAGAAATCTGACGGGCATCCGTAAGCAGCTGCCACCCTTAGCCAGCACCGGCACTGCAGGACGACCCTCGAGCCCAGGCTGCCTCTGGGCGAGCTGTGCAGCCAGGCTCTCCTCCTGAAGCTGTTAACTAACTTATAACTGCTCCAGCCCAGGCACAGAGGGAGAACTGTAACACGGACTCACTCACGGGCACACTCAGCCAAAACTGCTGGGGGACAGTCAAGCACAAGTCCCAGAATGTTTGACCTGCATAAAGGGCTTTAAGTTTAAAATGAAATGAAATAAAACCAGCATTTAACTGCACATACAGCTTGCTACCACCTCTGGTGGCCAAGCCAAAAGTATTAGGTAGAGTTAACTTTGGCTGACACCGCAGCATTTACTGTTTAATTTCCTGATACTTAAAAAATAATTTTTCAAAAATATCTGTATCTTGAATATATCTGTGTTGCTGGGAACAGCTCCTTATTTCTTTAACAACAGCTGTGTTTTTGAATTCACATTTCACAGATTTTTCTCGTTCTAAACTCAACTCCACACAGCAGCACCCACAGCATCTTGGCACAAACCTCCCTCCCTTGGACAAATATGTCACCAGACATTTCTGGCAGACTGTCCTCTTACAGATAACCAGCATGCCGAGCTAAGAATAGGATTAGCTCCTTCTCTAACTGCTTTGTTCAGGTGCCTGCAGAAAATCACTTGGTGTGGCTGCTCAGAGGGACAACGCAAGACTGGGCTGGATCTCCAGCAAATTATTAGGAAGAATGTGAAAGCATGTGTGGGTGTTTGGGCAAAATACATCAAAAATCAGTGCCAAACATCAGACTTCAGCTGTCCAGTGATGCCTGGCTAGCCCAACAAAAAAACCTTTCCCAAATATTTTACCATGGGACAGTCAAATCATTATGCCTTCCTCAGTCATATGGAACTAGTCCTTGTCACCAAAAAAAAAATCCCGACTACAGAGACCAATAGTATGGTCCAAGATGTGACTTTGTTTCAGGTACAATTGCCTGCAATTCTAACGTGCCTAATACAACACATAAACAGTCCAAATTATATATGTAATTAAAAAGTAAAATAATTCAGGCAAACAAGTTAAGCCTTCACTGGAGAGCCAGATGTAGTGCAGGTGTGCTCAAAAGACTGCTGAGTAGTATTTATCATAAAACAGTTACAAGAGGTCCTAAAGCTTCATGGTCTTTTGTAGCATTCTGCAAAATACCAATTTTTAATTTTTTTTTTTAACTGTGAAGGTATCAAGTGGCAGAAAAGACAATGTTCCCTGTAGAGACCCCAGTGGGGAAATAAGGAGAGAGGGATTTTGTATGGGAATCGAGTGTTTCAAACGGCACAAGGCAAAGAAGGATATTATGTACACACCAGACCCCACTGTAAGGCAAACAAGAGGTGATGGCACTGGCAGAAGAGCTTGTGGACCTTGAGATAAAAAAGTGAGAACCAGAGTTCACTGCAGAGAGGCCAGCTGAGAGCGCCAAGAAAGGCTGCAGAGAGGGAGAGGAATCACAACTAGGAAGGAATCACAACTAGGAAGGAATTGTTGGCGACTCCATGGGGAATTTTGAGTGGTTTCAGCCATTAGTGCAAGGGGACTAATTCTCTGCAACTCCGTGTTGCACAGGTGACTGCATGTTTCTGGGTGGGGATGTACGAAGCATGTGTCACACAAAGACAGCATGGAAACACAGTTATTCAGTGCTTAGCCATTTTAATTCTTTTCTGTAACTTCACTTCCTCTGACCGCTTCTGAAGGGATCTGCAGCCTCTCTGCCAACACGCAGTGACGAAACTGGACAAAATAACTACATGCAAAAATATCCCCTCTGTCAAGTGGAGGCTTCCTCTCTCTGTGTGCGTGCGAGGACGTGGTTCCCCTCCCACCGTGTCCCGGGGACACACCGATTGTCCCCCGAACAGCCGACGGGCCGGTCTCTGATTAGGCTCAGCCACCTTATCAGCTTGCCAAGCACGCACAATGCACATCCCATCACCAGCCCCCGTCCTCCTCCTATCCCCGCTCCGGCATTTCCCTGATGTTTTTTTCTGACGTGACCGCCCTCTGCACTTTGAGCCCACAGTTTTGGCGGGGATAGGAGCCCTTTGAGGAGAGAAAACAAAGCGAGGGCTCTGCGCAGGCTGGCAGATAAGGTCCCCGAGCCGTGCGGGGACCGGCGCGCCCACGATGCCCTCGGGGCGCTGCTCCGGGCACGGCCAGCGAGGCTCCCCCTGCTCCGCGGGGCTGCACGATAAACCTGTGGCAACAGCTGTTTCCACATCACAAAAGAACCCAGGGCTGCGATAAGAGACTCAAATCCCCCGAGCCAAAAGGGGGACGCAGACAGAAAAGGTGGCGGAGGGGGGGCACCGCTTCACACGGCCAAACGCACCCAGTTAAATAACTCCTTTCAGCAGGTAGGAGGAAGGGATAGAAAAGTGACCTTTCCCATTAAGAATTGCATATTTGTTTTGTTTCCCTACGAGCTAATTTTTCTGGCATCGTGACATACAAAACATTTTGAACTTTCTAAGGAAACTGTTATTAAAGCGCTGAACAGTAACTGTGAGGGCGCGTTTGGAAAACAGAACAATTAGGCATTTCAGAGTTTATCTAACTTAGTCACTGGTACATTTCAGATTTGTCACCACAAAATGCAAACAGTTTGGGAGGGGGGAGGCAGTTTAATGATTCCTGTATACAAACCCCTGCCTGCAGGAAGAAGAAACCCCTTGAAAATTTATCATTGTCTATAAGCTACCCCCCACCTCCCTGCTGCACATCCTGGAAAAGGAAGGTTTTCTGAGACAAGCATGAGTTTTTTTAAGCCTCGAGAGCCCAAACCTCGAGGGACTCACTGAGAGCAGCTCTGCAGAGCTGGGGGTCCAGCAGCCCCAGGTGTGCACACAGAGCCACAAGTGACAGCAGAAACCAAGTCTCCCAGGGAAGGATGTGATGTTGCGTTCTTTGCTTTCATTATAATTCACCAGCTCAGCTCAGCTTCTACCAAGTTCCCCAGAAAAATTTTGCAGAGCCACTGCCAATGTTTAAGGCTCTCCAAAAATTCAGCCAGACAGAAGAGGAAATTCCACGCAACGTGCAGAAAGTCTGAAGGTGGGGTTTCTGCTAGATAACAGGAAAGCTGGGGTTCAGCTTGGGCTAGCACTTCCCTAAGCACTTGCATGAACTTCTCAAAGGTGTACAAAGACAAGGTTTTCTACTGATGTCAAGGGACTGCCTGAACAGAACAGTAATTGTCAAAAAAGCACAGAAGAACTAGACAGGAAATGTGTTTCACTAAACTAGAAAACTGTCTTCTGAGTTGCTCTGAGAACAGTAATGGGGAATTCATTAGCTTGTTCTTACGAGGAAGCTTTTGAAGGGTAGGATCCTGCTAGGTTTCATGCAGTCTATGTAAGTCAATCCATCCTGTCCTTTCTGAGGTCAAATCGCCTTCCCCCCTTTTAAAATAAAATGCAAAAAGCCTATTTGAACTTTATGCAAAGTCTCGAAGAGCACAGGTGCTCTTCACCGTGCTGAAGAACCCTCCCATGCCTGGAACACAAGGCATGTCTGGCCAGAGATGTTATGGAGGCAGAAAGATAAATGCCATGACTTCACTGCACTGCTGCTGAGTTGCTCAGAACAATAAACTAGAGAGTAGGTGAAGAAAGGACAGAGGATGTGATGGCATTTTTCTCAGAGCTCAGAATAGACCTGACTGCCAGTGGCCAGGAGCTGGTGCACAGCCAGATCTGCAAGTGGGTGTCTGTTTTAGCTGGAGAAAGAGCGAGGTGCAGGTGCTGTGGAGGAGAGCAGGGTGTGAACAGCAGGGGTTGGAGCCTGCCAAGCCTCTTGCACAAGGCTGTTTTTAGGACCTGAGGCAAGAAGTTAAAATGGGAGTCAGATAACAATAAAAGGAGCTGGGAGCTGGTTGTTATCTTAGGGGTGAAAGTCATGATTGGCAGATGGAGGTTCCAGGGCTGTTGGGAGGAAGAGGAGCTTGGATTCCAGAAAAACGGGTGGTTGCTGGAAGCAGGAAATGATGTGGCCATAGAAATCCAGAAACAGGAGCCCATCTCCCAACGGGTTTAAACAAACACATAAAAACCCCAAACAAACAAAAACCCAACCAAACAAACAAAAGCAAACCAAAACAACAACATCAAAATGAGAAAAAAAAAACAAACCAAACCAACAAAAAATAAGAAACCCAGGAGGACATTGCACCATGGATGGAACTGCAAAAGGCTTTAGGGCCTAAAATCCAAACCAAGAACCCAAACAACTGGGATTTCCAAGGAATCTCATTGCTTTCATTCCCTTTCAATGCTATAAGTCTTTTCCATACAGGAAAAGGATCTATTTATGTTTCATTAGTGCTGGGTTTGTATATAGCAATAGACTGTGTGTATATAGGAGAGAAGGGAGTATGCTATGCAGCTGTGAGCTTTCTTGGCTAATTACTTGTTTTCTCTTTCTGAGCAAAATAAATACAACAACAAAATTCAACAGGGCATACCAGCACATCTATTAAGGCTGTGCATTTTCCATCAGATTCCACTGGTCTTAGCCACACTTAGGCTGAGAAACCCAGTCTTGGTATCATTCATAAACAGGAGGAGCAATGACCTGCACAAACACATATATTAAACCAAATAAAATAATACCCTGACTTGATGTGGAGTGATGTGAAGTAGTGATGCCAGAATGCCAGTTAAATTGAAGTATTTAAGAAAGAATTGCCTCTTCAGCAGCAGCATCAAAACATTTTGTCCTAAGCCTGGAAGCCTGTTACTTACACACTCCATCCCTCAACTTGAAAGGTTTTACAGAACACCACAGAGTGAGCTGGGTTACTTACTTTTGGAAAAAAAATATAGTTTATTTCAGCATCATTTTTGGTAATGAGAAATGTTCCATGTTCTGAGAATGCTTTTGGAGTTCAAAACTCCCAAAATGCTTAAAATCTGTGATTTAAAAACAGAGACATTGCAGCACTTAATACCTTTGAGCTAAAAAACACCCTGGGCAGCAGCTGAATTACAAAGTTTTACAAGATGAAACAAAAGAAAGTTTTCATAAATGATTTGCAAACACCAGCCTTCTAAATCACGGTCTGTAGCATGGTGTTCTTGCACTAAGTAATAACATATTTCAGGTCCCAGGCTGCCAACTGGCAAAACCTACTGGTGTTCATATACTTTGGAAACAGGTCCCAGACTAGACCTGAAAGCAGACTGACTTGGGGATGGTTGCCTCATGGTACAACAATTTAAGATGAATTCAAGAAACTCTTGCAGGTTTTGCTTGTAAGTCACCCACCAGAGGTAGACTCTGAAGTCACGTGTGCTCTGCTTTGAAGCAAGATGAACCATTTCTATCCATATACATTTCCTCACACATAAGGATTTGGGGAATAAAGTCATATTCACAGGTGAAAAATCAAATATCTTTAATAATCTGTCCATACACCAGTCATTTTCCTGTGCAGGAAAGAACGTTGTCCCCAAGCATTTAAGGTAAGTTATAAATCAGAAAGCAGAAATGGAAACATTTTTCCATATGCTTAATTTTACACAGTAATTAATTATTTATTAACAAAGTCTACAGCTACACGTTGTTGCACTTATGGGAGTTCAAACACTATTCTTACTATTTAAAATATGTTCTCCAGTTTGCAACCAACTGCAGACATTTATTAGTTCCACATTTCACTAGCACCAGCTATTGCTGGGAGCCATTCACTCACAGCCCCTAC
Organism: Neopelma chrysocephalum; assembly: GCF_003984885.1. Lineage (NCBI taxonomy): Eukaryota > Metazoa > Chordata > Aves > Passeriformes > Pipridae > Neopelma > Neopelma chrysocephalum. The sequence goes on from NW_020898011.1 coordinate 3,706,085, forward strand.
AGATCACAGGCAGGCACCTGTGTGGATGGAAAGCTCAGCCAGACCCAACATTGCTAAACTGCCTGAAAACCTTCACCTCGTTTAAAAGAGCGGGTTGCAAATAAAACTTACTATCAGCACTATTTTTTTTCAATACCTGTATTTGGTAGAGCCTCAGGGAAGGCAGTGAGCTGTAACTGGGAACGAGCTGGAGCTGTTCTTACCCAGAGGGAACCCCCTCACTGCTCTGAGCTCTGGCACAATCCACTGATACTGTGAAATTATTAAACCTCCCAGACAGGGAACCAGTGGAGTCTTCAGTTTTATCTTTTGACAGCAAAGGTGCCAAGAGTTTCTCTTCCTGCTTTCTACTCCTTCCCCCCGACCTGGGCAATCTGATCCCCTTGGGGGGCTGTGACCCCTCCCTGCAGAGACTTCACTGCACAGCAGAAACCGCAGCACACAAGAGACTGGGAGACTGAGGTTGCCTTCCTCAAAGCCCAGGGGATGAGACCTCCTACCTTCACCTGTTCCTCTCCTAGATGCCCCAAAGGCCATCACTGATCCCAGTGTTGGCCAGGCTTTGCTCCAGCCCTGTGCCAGGGAGCAGGAGAGAAGCCGTGGCTCTCTGCAGGAAATGCTGGCACTGTCCAGGCTCACAGACCAGCACATGACATGAGGAGAGAGCTCAGGGCAATGGCTCTGTGCCATACATCCCACTGCACCAGAAGGCAAAAGCCTGGCATTGAGGATCAGGAGATATCCTGACCACATCTGGCATCATTGCCCACCTTCACTAGGTTTTAAATGGCCTGTAAGTGCACGACCAGCAGCATGGTCATTACCCTGCAGACCCTGTAAAACAACATAATGCCTGATGGAAGTGCAGAACTCATTATCATGGTTTGAGTCAGCTATGGCAGAGATTATGTTGTTTGTCCATAACCTTTCCCTCGGGATTCACAGAGCCCTGGCTTTTTCCAAAGACCCCTTGTGAGAAACGAGGCTGTTAATGGAGCCAACCTGTTCTTCATTTCCTCCTGTGTCTGATGCAAGGGGTCACCCCCAAGCTCAGTACGAGCACTTTGAGCCAGCAGCCACTTGCTGTGACCAGGAGAGACATCAGTGCGAGTAAAATAAACCCTGTCACAACTGTGATTCACTTTTGCATTGTTAATCTTCATTTGCCACCAAGCTTTTTGATCACAAGCTTCAAATGCCCCTGAAAAGCCCATTTATGCAGCATGAACACAACTTAAGCTTAGACATTTTAAACCAGCTGATGGTGAAAGCTCACATTGCTATTTCATAGTGATACCTGTGCTGCTGGATCTCATGCACAGCATCAAATTATTAAGTTCAGCTTCGAAACCATTCGTTTTAAACAATTGACTCTTTTAAACACGCTAAAAACACTGACCTTTTGTTTGTTTTGGTTGGTTGGGTTTGGTTGTTTTGGGGTTTTTTTGTTTGGCTGGAGGGAGGGGGGTGACATTTCAGCAGACCTTCCCGCTTGCAACAGTGTCTCACCACAGTACTCATTTCTGTTACCTGTCTAATAAAGTTGAGATACTCTTTTCATAAAGTTAACATTTTACCTGTATGTTTCCTACAGAGCCAAAATATTTAATCTTAGTTCCATGGGAGGAAAGAGCTTTATGGTTTGGAGCATAGTATCACTGATGAATGCTATGGATAAATTTTTAGATGTGGATAAGAGGAAAAAAGAAAAAAAAAAAAGGGGTCATGGGAAGCTGTGGGTTCCCATACAACAGTTATTTCTTCAACACTTTTCAGAGCAGTTCTTTTGTTTTTAATGTAAACGACTTTGTTGATGAAAACCAAGATTTGAATCCCACTGCTTTCATGTGGGGCAGCCAGCATGTTCCATCTCCATTTGGTTGTGAGTTTAATAGGCAGCTACAGTATAGCAGGAGCTCTTGGTTTCCACTGTATTTTACTGCACTTGTACTTTGGAAAATCTCAGATCTTAATCAGCCTGGGTAAATTGTTTGTAGGAAACGAGCAGCTCTACAACCAACGCACACTTCTGTCCCTACATCATCATCATCATCCCACTGCAACCATGGTGAGACACTTTCACAGCTGCAGAAATATTTGCAAGAATCCAAGCAAGCAGAAGTTTGCTGCATATGAGAGGACAACTTTCCCTGCAGGTTATAGTCAAGAGGTGGGGTGAAATAATGTGAATTAACCTCGTGGGCTGCAAATGGCTCCAGTGGGGAGCTGAGATTTGTGAGTGCAATGCTTGACAGTCTCAAGGGACCTGCCTTCTGCTGCTTTCTCTTGCCCAGAACCTCCCTGGGCTCCACAGGCAAGGTGCTGCTCCTCACCCTGGTGCTCTGCCCACCTGGGTCCATGGATTAGTTGAGCTTTGTGTTGCTCAGAGAAGAGGCTGCACCATCTTTCCCTGTGCTTGCCAATACCAGGTAGCACTAAAGGGCTCTGCATCTGCAGTGCTACTATCATCAGGGGTAAACAATTAATACTTTTAGAGTTCATAAGGAGGACAGGAAACACTAATGGTTACTTCTGTGAAATCACTGAGCTGTCAACACAGCTGCTAGCAAGTAACTTTGTGAGAAAAGGTTAAGTGCCTGCCATACCATATATGCTTTTAACTACTGCAGAATGCAACCTATATGAGCTCACTGTAAGGTTACAGGCTTTGTAGGAGGAATGCTATCAGCTTTAAGGTATGTACATACTCCCTTTCACGTGTCAGCAAAGAGCAGCCCAAAACCGAGAAAGCAAACCCAGGATTCTCAAAAGCTTTCAGAAAACTTTCAGGAATTTAATGAAGCCATTCCTATAAATTTTGATGGTCAAATAAGGATACTTAAGAAAATGTGAGGCATGCTTGGTTTCAGTGACTCAGAAAGAACATGACATGTAGTCATCTCCAGAACAAAATATCATCAGAAAATATCAGCAGAAAGAATTCTCCAAACCAAATCATCAGAAAATATCAGCAGAAAGAATTCTCCAAAACAAAATATCGTCACAAAATATCAGCAGAAAGAATTCACCTGGTTTACCTAATTTTGAGAAAAAAAGACAAACATGGACACAGTCCTGAGGTTTTCAATCAGCCAAAGTCTACAGTGACTTCAAAGAGAAAGTCCCCTGAATGTCAGCTATAGCAATGTTCCTTGATCTGCTTGGACATTATTGTAGCATTAATCATGATTCCTCCATAAGATAATTAATGATGACATGCTTTTTTTTTTTTTTTACTTTCTTACATGGCACAGCTAATTGAGGAACCAGGCCGAAAAACTAGTCATAACAATTAAATAGGGGATGATTCCTGAATAATTAGGGTAAGTTACTGCAGAATACAATGATCCATGTATTACAAATTACTACAAAACAAATGAAATATGCTGTTTTATACACAGAAAATAAAAACCACATGCAGTTCCACAGGAGAAGGGAACGTCATTGCATAGTCTGTTTTCCATGTAACAGAGACACCTGCATTAATATCCCCTTTATTAGATCCTTAAGTTCAGCTGCTCTACAGAATCTCTCGCAGAAGAGATTTTGGCCATGAAAGATTAAACAGTTGACTCAGATGCATGAAGCTGACTGGTGGTAGAGACCATTCTCCTGTTCTCCAGCCTCATCTATCACGACTTGCAAGACACAAAACCACAGTTTTCCATGCCAGTGCTGGGATACACAACTCAGAATGGTACTTGGTGGCCTCCTCCACTCCACTCTCAGTCTCCTGAGTCCTTTTCTCTTTCCAGGTGCAGGATTTACTCACAGTTAGAAAAACTGCTCACTTTCTAACTGATCCCAGCCCCTCTTAAACAGCTGCAAGCCCGATATGTCTCTCAGGCCTGAAAGTTTCTTGTTCTCAGGGGCTGGACAAAGGGGCCATGCCCTGAGCCCTCCCCTGCCCTTGCCCCTTGCCAGGCTGGCAGTGCCTTGGCTGCCAGGGAAGGGGCCAAGCCCCGTGGCACTGCACAACAGCTGGGATACAGCAGAGGGAAAGTAATTCCCACCACTGACCCTGCCCAAAGCTCAGCTACAGCATCCTCTCAGGGGGCTTTAGTTAAAAATTGCAGCAGGCTGCAAACATTCAAACAACTCAAGGCAGTGGACAATCCCCTTGCAGGCAAAGCTGGGACAAAGGAACAGGAGTTAAATGCACCAAGGACTGGATTACAACTGCAACGTGCAGCCTGAGGAAGGGGCAGGGGCTGTGGAGCTGCTGCAGAGGAGGACAAGCTCCAAATCACAGCCTGGTCTCGGCTAACCCATGTGTCAGCCAGAGTGGCACGTGTGAAATTCTGTTTTCTCTGCCCTGTGGAGGCAGGATAATGAGTTACCTGCACTGGACTTGCTCCTCTGCAAGGCACTGCAGAGCTGACGAGTCCACAGCACTTACAGCCCCTGCACGGCTGCACAGCAATGGGATTGGAGTTCCAATGCCAATTAAATAGTTACCAAAGACCATTTCCAAACAATTTCTAAACAGATCACAGCCAGGCACAGGAAAGGGCCTCTGCAATGCCAGAAGATACACAGCATTATTATGTCTCCATGAGAAACATGTCCAGTCAGCCCACAGGCAGACACAGATAGCTACAGACAGGACATTTATAAATGACAGCACGTTCACCATCACAGGTCACATCCCATCACTTCTCACCACGTTGTAATCGTTGCTCTGTGGGTAACCCTGGCCAGGAAAGGAGCTGTTTGTCAAATAACACTCCTTCATTTTTAAAAACGAGGTACAGTCAGAGCACAAATTACCATTAGGTCTGTGCCAGTTGTTACAGGTTGACATGGAAGTCTAAGTATTTGATTATGTTATAAATATCCAGACACCAGTCTGGTCAACTGGACTGATTCTTCCTATAGGTATGTTACGGTAGGGAGATGAGTTACTGGGTTCTTTTATTTAGTCTAAAAACAGAGGTTCAGGACCCTGCAAGAATGGTAAAAACAGTAAATAGAAAAAGTGAGGAGAAAATTAAAAGAACCCTACAGTTCTGCAGCTCAGGTTGTATCCACCCACTTTCCAAAGGAATACAAACAGATATATTTGGTGTTTTAGTGTTTGTGATGTCTATGCTCACCCCATTGATACAAAGTGATTACCAATATTCCTGCATAAGCAATAAGCTTGGCCTTTGGCTTGTTTGTCCAAAGTGAAAGGAGCTGGCACTTAAATAGGTTTCCTTGTGCTTTTAGCTGGAAGGAAAAAAAGACCCTCATGGCCAGTGGGTTCAATAGAAAATGATGGTGATTTTGCCATGTTCCATTAAAGAAAAAATTATTAGCACTGAGCATGAATTGAGACTTTGGCTCCTGCCCAAATTTTGAAGCTTCCTTTTTTTGAAAGAAAACAAACATACGCTTCATGTAGAAGATCAAGCCAGTGGAATAAGACAGGAGCTGTTGGGAAGATCACCACAAAGCTGCATCAAGCCAAAGAAAGCTTCTTTCTGATACTGAAAAGAATGAATAAAAATTAAAAATTAAAAGACCTGAGGTTACAGGAAGAAGGGGGAAGTCATTCCCCTTCCCTCAAATCAAAAGTGAAGTGCAGCATCAAACTAAGCATCCAGCACAATCAAAACTGGGGGATGGAATTAGTGCCTCACACCAAGGAGCACTTTCTAGAGTGCAACCCCCCGAAATAAGCTGGTAGAAAAGGAGGGGCACGTCAGTTGTGGCTCCTTTTGTATTGTTATTGCTGACTACAGCAAGTGTATCAAGCAGGATTTGTGCTGTGGGTGATGGCTTAAAATAAAAGAGATTAATATTTTATGCAAGATATGCCAAAGTATGGACAAAACATGCAAACAAACATGCAACTGTGGCCACTTTTAAAATCTATTTAAGAGCTGAATTTGTACCCACTGAATAGTGTCATGGAGTGCAGTGGCATTATTCTCAGACTAAGACAAAGAGTGTAAGATCCTAGTCGTAAAATTAATAGCTGTGTTTACAAAGTCTTTAAGATGCTGCCTATTTTTACTCAGTGAATCATTGCCCTTCTTTACAAAGTATATTTCATTAATCTTAGCAATGCACTCAAATCTCAGTGGAGTTGCTCTGCTTACATACCAAATCTGATGTTCTAAGTCTAAACTATTTGTCACAGTATTCAACTTTAATAAAAAGTGTATTTATTGGAAGACACCATTTCCTCACATTCTCCTAAATCAAAACAACCAATTCCTGTCAAGCTATCTCTCCCTCTTCCCCCTCCCTGGAGGAGAACAGCAAGATTTATGAAAAGCAAAATTCACTTCTGTGTAAGATTATGCAATCCTAAAAATTAGCTTTGTCCTCCAGCTGGACTTCATCTACTAAGATAAATGAAACTTCATCTGCAACGAGATACTAGAGGAGTTAGTACATCACTTGTTGTGTTTCTTAAAACATGGTCACTGTGATTTGCAATCAGTCCAGATGAAAAGATAATGGCAATAGTGCAGATCTATGCTAGAGAAGCATCTGCAAATCTCATCACATTTTTAATGAAACAAGCAAAACCTCCTCAAAAAACAGCCTTCCAACAATTATCTGCTGAAATTAGGCACTGGGTCCTCTAAGTGCTTATACAAAATGTGACTTTCTTTACACAAGCAGACAAGAGGCTGGGAAGCGAAGCATTTACTTTCACTGATGAACAAGTGCTCAAATTGCCTCTGTCAACAAACTGTTCACCTTACGGGACTATTCATGTCTGAAATTCACTCTTTGCTTCAGTGTTTGTAGGATGGCATCTTCAGCTGACACCTGCACCAGCAGATCCACACAGGCAGCCTTCTACATTCCCTTGTCCAAGATGTGATGCTGCATCCAACATCTGAGCAATAACTGAGCATGGAGATGAACAAAGGGCAGAGATCAAAGCTCTGCTGCCTGCCCTCCTCGGGATCTGGCCCTAGAAAAATGCCAGACCTCTCACATTTGGCTCTTCCCTGCCGAGAATATGCATTTTAACAGAGCTTGGTATCCAATATTTAACTCCCTATTTTATTTCCTTCTCAACTCATTGTATCTAAAAACCGAAATATATTTAAAAAAAAAATAATTCACTAAGTATGTTTGAAAATTTAGGCCAGGGATTCTGAACAAAAGCATGCTCTGTCCTCACCTTGTAAAATATTTCTGGGCTTTTACACAGGCTTCATGCCTTCACACAGCTGGTCAACGTTTGCTTAAAAATATATTCCAACAATCCCCCTGCAAAGGATTTGTAACATATAGACTGGAGCTTCAGCTGGGCAGGGTCATTTACATAGCACATCCATAAATTGTGAGAAGCTGCCTTCTGCTTGTTTCAACCTTTGCAATCACCAGTTTGTTTATACCAACCCACCACACGGAGGTCCTAGAGAGGTCACCCAAGAAATAATATATTTCCCTATCTGCTTTCCCAATTATGCTCACGGAGCCAGAGAGTTTGCTTCCTTCACTTGACTCCACCAATAATAATCCCGGCGTCGTGGGATTATTCAACCCGTGAGCTGCTAATAAGGAAGGATGAATTATTAGCAGCCTGAAACCATGGCAAGGTTAAACACTGACGTGCTGTGCAGGCATATTACACCATCAGTTTTGGGCAACCTGTGTGCAGTGCAGGCACAGCAGGGCTCTACCTGTGCCACACACACTGGCAGCCGTTCGCAGCCTCTGGTATTTATGACACACAGAAAAGAGAGACACGTTCCCCCTGAGGGCTGGAGGCAAACAGCATCCCAAAAAAGGAAGGGAAAACAATATGCTGGATCCATCAAAGATTGTTACTTCATAGACTTTTCACAGCCAAATAAACATTTTGCAGCTGGAGGTCTGCGTGAGCCAGAATAACAAATGTCCCGAGACCTGCTGGAGATTTCGGATGAGGCTGCCTGATGAAAGGGGTTCATCCTGTGCAGGCATGTGTGGACAGAGGAGAATATTTAGTGTTCAGGTCCTTAAGGATAATTACCTGAAAGTACCTTTTTTTCTTCTTTTTTTTTTTTTTTTTTTTTTTTTTGTCCCAGGATTGGCAGGGTTTGGGGGCAGGATGGAAGATTTGGGTTGGGTTTATTTTTAATGTGTTGTGGCCAGTGGCCTGCTGGCAGGTACCACGCTCCTCTGGGCATTAGAAGTGATCACTGACCTCACAACAGCCCCAGATGGCCAAAGATGTGATGGGTAAATTCAAGCAGTGCCCATTTTAATGGTGTTCACATGGGACCTCATCCTTCAGCCCTTGGTGCAACCCTGATTTCTTTGCCAATCCTCAGTTGTCTCGGGAATGGCTCCTTCAAACACTGCCATCAGCTGGCAAATTCCTACATCTCTCAGTCACAGGTTTTCCCTTTGCCTCTCCACCTCTGGAAGGAATTGGTTGTGGTCAAAGCTGCCTGGGCAGGTGGATTTTTACCCTTTAGAACACTGGGGTTTTTTTGGCAGCGACCTTCACCAACAATTCTTAAGAACCTAAACTGTTTCTGGAGAGGAGACCTTGTCGTGAGCCAGCAGCAGCTGACAAGATGGAAAATCAGGGATAAGGATTTGCCAGTGGAGCAAGGCTGCTTGCAGGGTGCCACAGATATCTGCAGTAGGACTCAGACTATTCAGTGTATTTATAAATGGTCTGGAAAAGAGATAAATAGCAAGATGGCATCTGCTGCCAAGATGAATTTCTTCAGGACAGCTGTAACAAAAAAAAAAAGCCTGTGAAGAGTTGCAGGAGTATGTTGCAGTATTGAATCACTCAGGATTTAGGAGGAAAAAAATGCTCTATTCTGTGTTAGACAGCACAGTGTTGCACATGAAGGAAAACAACTCTTGCTATATTCACCAAACAGTGGGCTCCAAATTAAACATTACAGCTCAGGAGACAAATTTCTGAGGTCACTGTTGGTAGGCCCAGTAATGAATACTTGTGGCAGTAGGGGAAAAAAGCAAACAAACATCAAGTTAAGATGGTGAACAGAATAAAGGACACAGTGGTCAGCATGGCTGTGCCACTGCCCACACCCACCATGTAGCTTTGGTCACCCGTTTCAAAAAGGACACAGAGTTAGAGATGCAAAGGGACAGAGACAGACTTGGAACTCTCTGCCTGGAGAAAGACTATTTAGGGGATGTGATAAAGGATAAACCATGGATGGTCTAATAGAAATTAGGGCAGAAGCAATGAGATTAACATGTTAAAAAAAATAAAAACCGAACCAACACGACAAAAAAAACCAGAAGTATTTGATTGATCTGCGGATGATTCCCTTTCTTTCCCCTCCAAGACACTTCCACATCTTCACAAAGACTGCTTTCTGAGGCTGCCAGAACATAAGTCATACGTGGGCCCAGAGTCCCTCATGAAGCACACATGTGAGGAAGCTCACGTGCCTTTGTTAAGTGATGCAACTCATTGCCACAGGAAGCTACTCAGGCCAAAAATCAGAAATGTGGTCCAAAAAATGGATTAAATAAATTCATAAGGGACAGATCCCTCTATTAAGTACCAGGGGGAAAAGGGGAAAGCCACCTTCTGCTCAGGAAGTCCCTGAAGAGATCAGCTTGGGGAAGGATTGTTCTATCCACGCCTTTCCACAGGCACCTGCTGCTCCTCAGTGTCAATCAATGACATGTGACAAGAAGGACCTTCACTTCAGTTGCTTTTCTGTTCTTTTACCAGCTCTCCCAACCAGGGAGATAAAGTTTTGTTGTTTTTTTTTTTTTAATTCCTGAACCATTCCTATATCTCTCATTGAGCAAAGGGTGAAAGGAGATGCACAGTGAATGACAAGGCTCCCTGGGCAGGTGTGTGGTAACCTGGAGAGAACTCTCCATCATGTGCAAGTCAGCTGGATGGTTCCTCCTAAAGCTCTGCTGCTGGTGGAATAAACAAAGCACAAACTTTCCCAGATGTGAGCTTCAGGAGGAATTCTCAGTCAACGTATGATTTATAAATTTGGCATCCTCCGAAAACACAAAATCATGATTCAAAGATGGAATGTGGATGTGGAATTTCTAAGGAGGGAGACAGAAAGGGTTTATTCATAGATTAGTCCCAACTCCTGTATTTGTAAGCTTTTTTTCACTGCTTCCAAATGTTGCACTGGGCAACAGCTCTTCCTCTCACAGTAAGAAGATTAAAGCTGAGTGTCCAGATTCTCTTAATTTTCCCTAACTCTTAGCCAAGTAAAATCTCCCTGCAAAGCTTGCACAGGGTGAGCAGTTGCATTTTTGCACCATGCAACAAAAGAGGAGAGGTAGGTTGTTCCATTGATTTCTGCTGGAGAAAGGTTTGCCATGCAAGCAGCAAGATCTCCCCTACAGAAAGCAACCCTATTGATTTCCAGAGTGCTTATCTCTCCTCCTTCCTAGAGACCCTGAGCACTGGGAAAATAAATAAATAAACTCTATAACAACCAACACTAAAGAACATGGAAGAAGGCACATTGGCTGAAAAAAATTGCAAATGTAACCTTCATCCCCAGGAAGAAACAAAATCTAACCCTAAAGGAAACAATGGGAAGATGAAATCAGCAGAAACCTACGACACAATCGAATGGAGAGCATTAAACAGCACCAGTACAAATAGATATGGATATATATCTTCAACAGATATTTTGGCAACCTTGGCTAAATGATGATTTAGCCTGGCATCCATTCTTTCCAACTCATCTGCTTGTTAAAGGTGTCAGTTCCCTTGCACTGCCTACAGGAATATTTTGACAGAAGTGTCACAGAGGACTCGCTGGTGCTTTTTCACTTGGCATCATTGACATTTTCCCTTTGTTTTTGAACCTCCTCTTCTTTCAGCTGCATCTCTCTTTTTTTTTTTTTACCTTTTTTCCCCCCCACAAGACGAGATTCTCCATCAGTGCCTTCTGCAGAGGCTGCCAAGTGAACACAACTGTAATGTCACAGAGTGTCTCCATTCTCCTGGCAGGTAATCCCTTTCCTGGGACACAGCAGAAGGACAGATAGAATTGGGGGAGCACACCGAGGCAGGCAGAGCCTAAAGCTTTCATTGGAGATACAGACTTCTTATAGAGTCATGTAGGTCTCCCATAACACATGCACAGAGGGGGGAAAAAAAAGAGCTTTGTCACACAGACTAAACACTGACTGAAGAGCAACCGAGGATAATACAAGAGTGGAAACACACACAGCCTCACATGTGGCCAGGAAACCGACATTTAATCCAAACTAATTAAGTGTGTTTTAAACAGCACATCAAAGACTTCTCAAATTCAAAGGTGGTGTCAGAAACAGAGGGCCAGGAAAATAAACGAGACAGATTAGAAAAGTGGGAAGAACAAAATATGGGAATTTTGGTCTAGAAAAGTTTAGACTGCTGCAACAAAGAGAGGAAACAAAATCATCCAGATTTATTCACTGGGAGAACGATGCTAGGAAAAAGGGATTGGTCCAGGAGCATTGGGAGCTGGTAAACAACATCCAGGAAGTCATTGTTCTACACACCCACACGAGATAAAGATTGGCTCCCTGAGCAGTGAAGAAAGAGAGATATTGTACCAAAAATATGGTAACTTCTAGAACTTGTAACACAACCTCAGCCTACCAGGAAAAGCCAGGCTCATAGTGAAATCATGCATTCAATGGGGCCCAAGAGAATATTCAACCAAGGCAAAAAATAGCTGCTGCAGCTTATTAACTGCCTCCTCAGCATCCTCGGGACAACAGGGAGCCCCACGAGCAACCTCACTGCTGGAAAGTACTCAGAAATACCCTGATGAAATCCCCTCTGGGGTGCTGCCTCTTCCCCAGGGCCCCTCCCCACCTGAGCAGCTATTTTGGCTGATTTTGAGGAGGGGCAGGGTGAGGAGCTGGTTCAGAAGGCAAAGCCAAGTCCATCCCGAGGCACCCACCACGAGGAAGGAACTTGTCCTGCACAAAACCTCAGGTGTGCCATCCAAGCTGGCAGAAGGAAAGAACAGAACCTGCTAAACTTGGCCAGATTGTAACTGAAGAGGATCAGAAAGTACCTGGGAAAAAAAAAAAAAAAGAAAACTGTACAAAAGGGATTACATGAGTAAAGGAGATTTGAGCAAGGAAAATTTCACCAGGAGAAAAATCAAGATTTCTTAGGCTCATAAAAAAAATTCTAGAGAGACACAAGTGGAGTAATCTTTACATCAAAACTGTTTCCTACCTTAAAAAGTACATGGCAGACAAGGGAGAAAATGATGTAGTTTCTTAACTACATCCAAAGACATTATATGAACTAGAAGCAGCTGAGCCAGTTGTAAGGACCTCACAGCCTCATCCATCTTCCCCCTCACCTGTGCTTTCTTCCACCCTTTCATTTTTAACAGGCAACTTGATGCAATTTTTTTAATTAAGTAAAATGCCCATCAGCTTTGCAATATTTTCTTTAGAATGTTTACTTTAATTTTGATTCCCCTGCTTAATCTTTTCTCACAAAGCTGTATGCATTTTTAAATCTTCCAAGGAAAATAATTACAAAGATAATCCAGCTGAGTGTAATCAAACTGCAGGGTTCTTTATTTTCCTGGCCTTTTAATTTAATTTCACGTCCTGTGGTCTCAAAGAAATATTAGGATTATATCATCTTGTTATTGTTTAGATCACGTGCCAGTAAAAATAAGGAACAACTGATTCTCTTCTTACCCACTGCCACACAGAAAACTCATAGAGCATACAGAACATTTTCAAAATAGAGATGCAGGGGAAGACCTCATAGATGAGCACGAGTTAGAAAACCTTAGCTTGTTTATTTGGTAGGATTTGATTAATATTTTATAAAGATGGCAACTGCTTTCATAAAACAATTTGCTTTTAAACTTTTTCAATGCACCAGTATGGATCCTGATGTGATTTTGTGGATATTTTAGCCATGGAAATAATTCCACTTGCACTGAAATAAGAGCTCCAGCAGCTTTCTTTGGATCAGTAAAAACCAGAAGTCATTCACAGAGTAACACTGGCATAAAAACAGTGGAGAGAAGAATCAGTCACATGCCTTAGTATGTAAGGTCAGCCAAGCAACAAAAATACACCTCCTGTCTCAACACATGCAGGAGGACCCTGCCCACATCCCAGCAGTCAGTTTATGGGGATCAGAGCACATCTGTATTAAGTCTGAATCCACAGCTTGGGCTTCAGACCCTTCTCTGCAAGTATCAAAGTCCTCAGCACACAGGTCTTCACCTTTTGAGTTGGGGAGAGAGAGATCCTGAGCACATTCCAGCTACAAAAGCAGGACCTGGAAAGGGTCTCATCTGCCAAGAAGTGAGACTGAAACGATGCAGGTGTGAGGGTTTTGTTGAGTGTTTTTTCCAGTAGTAACTCATTGTACTGTCCACAGGCACGAAGGAAGAAGGAAACAATTCCAGCCACCCAACAGGTATAACACACCCCCAGGGCCTAAAAACAGCCAGGGCAGAGCTGCTGAATTCCTCTTAAGCTGTTCAAAATGGGGCAGCACAGCCCCATCCACCAGCTCCCTGGGGACAGAGACAAGGACACTTGTGGTAGGGCCCATCTCAGGGTGAGACTGTGGTTGAGGTTTTCATTTTGGAGCTGTTTGTCACAAAGACACACGTGGTAGTTCTGTCCAAGTGCTGCTGCTCTGGTAACACCCTCAGTAGAGCACCACTGAGAGCACCCCTAAAACCACCTCTTTTTTGACTAAGATGTTTTTGACTAAGTTATCTCAGAATATTCTTAATTAATACAAAAAAAGCTAGATAAGAGTCACAAAATTATGCCCACGTCTTGTATAAATACAGAAAATTCTTTTGTGATGGGCAATTTCAGCAACACCAAGTTAAGACGTTCTCAGAAAAAGAACATACTGATAATGAAGACAGGCAGTCTCTTCCCAGATTTATTATGTTGCACTTGAGGAAAGCAATCCCATGAGATTAATGGAACAGATGTAAGTAGCTCTACTCAAACCTCCAAAGTTAACATTTGTACTAAAAGTTTTACTGCCTGACAGCTTCAGTGTGTTAATAACCTGAGAGATCATCATGGCTCACTACTCAATATTTTTTAAATGCCTACAAACCCAACAAGGTAGGGAGAAATCAGGCCATAACAGTTCCACAGCACACATGAATGGGGTCTAGTCCCATCTCCAGTAACAACATTAAGGTGGAAGAGCTCTTGGTTTCTCCAGCATTGCCACAGCCCAAGATGTGCCCACAGCTGCAAACTGGCTACAGGGACAACCCCAGAACAGAGAGATCACCAAGGGCACAGCTACAGCACCTCTAACCTGCCCTGCATCAGCCCTTCTATATAAAAAAACCAACCACAAGGAAAGAGATTTCAAGCCAGCTCTACACACACACACATTTGCTCTAAGCCAGGTATGGCTACAAAACTAATTCCTTTCCATAAAAACAGATTTTGAAGTCTTTCAAACTTACACATTCTTTCACCGAGGCCTGAAAAATCCTGTTTTCTGAATTTCCTTGATTAAAATACAATGAAATATTCTTGAGTCCTCTGGACACTTTCCCCCCCCCAGAAAGAAATGGTTACAGGCTTGAAAAGGAATCCAATTTTTTTTAAACTGCTGCTTAAAAGCAGCGTGTCATATCTGAAGCAATGGCTGAGCCCATTCTTGAAATCATTTTTAAAGCTATTACAATGGTGAGCTCTAAAAAGAAAACTAAACTGAGACACCACATGCATACTTCCTCTGCTTACAGAGACAACGTTTTCCTTACAAAGCACTTTGTTTTTATGTCAAGGGATGGAGGAGAAGACCTTATATTCTGCATTCAATGCACTGGTTAATGAAGTTGCCACAATCATACTCTCTATGGGGTTTTGGCTGTCACTACAGACACCTTCTTTCCTTCAAAATATGCTTTTCATTGTTCTACTGCCCTTTTTCCAATTGCTCTGCAGCCAAGTTCTTGGAAAGCAATCAGGCTTCTTGTTTAGGATTTATTGCTAGTCTTTTGCCAATAAGAACACAGACAAATCTCTCCTCTGATCATCCTGGAAAAGCAAGCTAAAAATACAGCAATTTATGAACAGGCACATTTTGCATGTTATATGGCATCAGTGTGTCCTCATCAAAAAATTCTGACAGTATAAAAGAAGGTCTCTCCTTTTGGCCAGGCCAATCAAAGGCTCTGCTTGGGTGCCATAAATAAGCTTATTTTAGAATTCCAGTCTACCTAAAAAGGGAAAAAAAGCATTTGCATTGTGTTTTACTGGTTGGAGGATTTTTTTTCCTTTTACATGGTAAGCTTTGAGCTTTAGAAACCCCAAGTCTGAGAAAAACAATTGTTTATCTTCCAAATTGGCTGCTTTAAAACTAGTAACTAAATTAGGCATCACGGTTCCTATTAAAACTTCTAAGTGGTGACAATTGTCTGTCTGTTTGTACAAACTTGTAAAGGATTTTGCAATTTCAGAGTCAAGCTGTATTTGTGTTTGGAAATGTGTTTTGGGTTGTCTGAGAAAGCTCACACCCACAGAAGCTGCAGGTAACAGGAGGGAAGGCTGATCTTATGGCTAGGAAGGGATGGCTCCTGAGGAAGAGTATCCAGGTAATCACCACACCTTGGTCAGGCTTTTCTGACCACGTTGTTTATTTTTCACACAAAACATCATAGTTAAATCACCAGCCTCTTTGAAAGGCTTGTCTTTTTATTGGTTTTGACACGCAAGAGGAGATTCGTGACCCTGTGGATATGATTTAAAGCTTCTCTGGATTAGGGCTGGTAAAGTTCCTCTGAAATGTTGGGAGACACAGTCCTTGGTCTCTCCTGGTTCTTTGTTTCTGATGATGCCCTCTGTCAAACAACCATAAACTGGGAAAATGGGCTGGGACTCATTCCCCAGCCTGGATTCCCTGCTGGCAGTGTGGTGTATCTCCAGGATTCCTGGAGAGATGATCCTGGGGCTCAGGCACTATTGCTAGGACTCAGGAATAAGAAGGCCAATGAACAGAAAGGCCAGTGAAATGGCTTTACAGTGACAGAGGGCAGGTTTAGAGGGGATATTAGGAAGAAAATCTCCCCTGTGAGGGTGGGGAGGCCCTGGCCCAGGTTGCCCAGAGAAGCTGTGGCTGCCCCTGGATCCCTGGAAGTGTCCAAGGTCAGGTTGGACGGGGCTTGGAGCAACCTGGGATGGTGGAAGGTGTCCCTGCCCATGGCAGGAGTGGAATGAGATGAACTTTAAGGTCCTTTCCAACCCAAACTGTTCTCTGATTCTATGAAGATCCAGATAAATGTTTCACCACCTCATAATTTGGGATTCTTACTCAACCAAAAATGACTGCAATTGTTATTATTTTGATTTTCTTTTTATGACTGTCATCTTTCTTGTCTTCCTTCTCTGCTTATTCTTTTCCCCAGGCAACACCAGATAGTTCCCAAATACCTATTTGGTTCCTATAATTAAACCAGATTTATTTTCTAGTCAGTCCAAAAAGAGAGTAGTGATTTGTGAAATGGGATTTTGCATTCAAGAAATGAGAAATTATAATTGAAGAAACAGCATAAATTCAAGCTCAATAAATAATGAATGAACTTTCAAATGCAATAAAACTCCATTTTTTACATGTTCAGACTGGCAGACTTCTCAGTAAATTATCTGTAATTTTGTGTCAAAAGCCTCATATTCTGCAAAAATATTAAAATTTCCTGAAATTTATTCTCTGCTCAAAATTATTCACTGAAACACATTTTTGTATGTGAACTGCATTTACTCTTTTTGTTGCTCTAATAAGATTACTCATGTATGACATGGCATCATTTAATTCTGGGTGTGCTTCTCATTGTGATCATCAGATTCAAGTGCAAGTATTTGCATAACAGTTATAAAACTTGCCTCCTGGTATTTCAGCTAAAAAGCTCACTTTCCATCAGGGGTGAAGGAACTTACAAAAGAGACCACGGGGGGGAAAAAAAAAAAAGTCGCTACCAAGGCCAAAGCAAAGAAGTTGCAAAATTTAAACCAATATTTGCTATAAAACATTTGTGGTGGTCATTCAGCCCTCCTTCTGATTCCCTCATAAATGTCCACACTGCTGGACTTTACATTGCAGATCCACCTGAATGTCCTTTTGAAACCAACCTGAAATTTCCCTTTTGCTGCTGACAATGGCTTTGTGCTCCCCTTGCAATTGTGACAAAACTTCTGCTTTTACTAACATTTGCAGAGCAGATCCCACCATTTTCCTTCTTCTGACATTAAGCACCAAGCAGTTGAGCTTTTACTTTTGACTTAACAAGTGGAAACACACGTGCACATACTTGGCTTTGGCTCCACATTCACCCAGCTAAATCTATGGATGGAGTCTGCAGGACCTGGAACACACTTATTTTTGGATACCATAATCCTCAATATATTAACTTGCTTTTACTCCTGGTCTTCCATATGCTGTCTGTCTTCTTCATCTGCAGTGACAACCACCTACATTACTCCCTGCAAATTTTAAAACCACTTTACTCACAGCACCTGGCAACAATAACTAAAAGTGTGGCAACACACTCAACGCAGGTGTAACACTTGTGGCTCTGATGTCAGGTACAGCACTTGCCCTTTGTTCTTCATTTAAAAAAATTTCGCATCCCCTCTAAAAGAGCTTTAAAAATAAATTAGCACCAGGCCTCCAAAAAATGTTGTTGGAGGTTCATACATGGTTTAAAGAACAGTTGGAATGTAGTTTGGAGTAAATCTTGATAAATTTCTGCCTTTTGGATTATAGCTAACGGCTTCTTTAATAAGACTTTAACATAATAAGACTACATTACTGTAACCATCTTCCTGAGGATGGTAGAAAGACTGTAAAACCGAGTGGCACATGTAAAATTACTTGCAAAATATTGTCTCTCTGTAAATAACACACAATAACTGTAATTAATACCAGCCCTTTAAAGTATTCCTAAAGTCTACTGAAATCTAAACCAGCGTTGTATGGCTGGTAGCAACAAACTGCATCCTAAACAATATTAAAAATTAGAATAGAAGATAAAAATTCTTCCTCGGAAGTCAGAAAGGTATAATTCACCAATCTGCTGAATGGGATAACACCTTTGCCCTTAATATCTGTAGAGCTTCTTTGGGAGGATCTCAGGACTTTACTCTTTAGCTAAGCCTCGCAAGTTCAACAGCCCAGGAGTTATATAAACATTATTTTACAATTTGAACTATTTTCCCAGCAAAAGGAGCGCTCCAGGGGAGGACTATCTGAGCGATCTCTTCTACGGAATGAATGCTGCCTTACTCGTACTTCCACGGCTTCAGGAGCGACCGAAGCTTAAAGCCCACCCAAGCCGTGCCCAGCCACGCTCGCAGGCGGCTCCAGCACTTGGGAGGACAGCGGAAAACAGGCTGCAGGTTGTACCGCACCTAAAATCGCCCAGTCCAGCAAGTGCTTTCAGCGAAGAAAGCCTGAGCGAGGGCTTGGAAAAATGCCTTATTTTAAGCAGTAAGCAAGTAAATAAATACAAACACAAAACCGGGTTGGAACAGACAGAAAGCGCTCGCGTCTTGGCAGCGATGCCGCATCCGTAGGACGTGTTGCTTATGCGCGGCGCTCCCCCTCCAGCCGGAGGGATGCTCCCGGGCGGACGGGGGTTCCGCGGGGAGCCGGGGCGAGCCCCGAGCCCCCGGCCCCGCCGTGCCCAGCGCCCCGCAGCCGCGGGGAGATACCCGACTGCGCGGGGAGAGGAGACCGCGTCCGCTCCCGACTAGGGAGGAAAGAGCCCCGTGAGCCCGATCCGCCGGCAGCTGCCGGGCATCGGCTCTGCGGGAGCTCGGGGGCAGGACGGGGATGCTCGCGGAGCCCGCAGCCAGCACCCGAGCGTGTTTTCAGGGCGCCGAACGGCGGCGGCTCCGGCATCGCCCGGAGCATCCCATCTCATTCCGTCCTATTCCATCCCATCCCGCTGCCCGAGCGCGGCGGCTGCCGCCGGGCACAACCCTCGCCCGGCCACCCCCCGGCTCTCCGGGGCACCCGCTGAGCCCTCCCCAGCCCCTCTGCCCGGCTCCGGCTGGGGACAAACAGGCTCTCAACAATGGGCATGTTTGCAGCAACATGATCTCACCTAATAACGCCGAATAAGGCAATGACTGCACGGGGAAGCGATACGATCCTGCCGGTCTCACCACACGGCGCGGAAAGCTATTTGCAGATTTGCTAAACCCTTTTGAATGAATACATCTGCAGCTGACCTTTAACAATAGACGCTGAAATAGCACAATCTGTGGGACCAGATTTGAGGAGGGGGGGGGCGGGAAGGGGGAAGGAAGAGATGGGTGAATATTGTAATCTCTGCAATCTCATTCACTTCCTTTCCCAAACCCCCGCGCACAGGGAAAAAGCGGTATTTTCCTTTCCACCGTGACTCTGTCTCCAACAAGCCGTTCCTAACACCGGCACAGCCACATGGGCACCCCGAAAGCCGCCGCCGGCGGGACCGGCGCGCATCCCCGCCGGTGCCCACCCGCATCCCGCGGGCACCGCTCCGCAGAGGGGCGACTGCGACAAGGATGCTCCGGCCCCCTCTCCCCTCCCGCCGCTCTCTCACCTTCCCTGGCTTTCAGCAAAACGGTGTTGGCAACGATGTTTTCCAGCTCCATTGACGAGCTCGGGCAGCGCAGGCAGCGGCACTGCAGCAGGACGTCACTCCGAGGTGCGGAGTCTCCGGGCGACCACCCGCCTCCTGCCCCTAGCGCGTTATCCCCCCGCGCATCATCCCCGCCTGCCTTCCCCGCTCCCCGGGCGGAGGCGGCGCTCCCCGCACCGCCGCGCCCCGCTACTCCATCCTCCGCCCCGCCGGCTCCCCCGGTGGTTTGAGGGCTCGGGCGCTCCTGCCTCCCTCCCCCGGGGGTGTGGCACCGCGGAGCGGCCCCGCAGCCCCGCGCAGGCGCCGGCCCCCGCCCCGCCGCCGGCTCCGCGGGGCCGGGCACGCCGGGACCTGTAGTCCTGGGGCGGCCCCGCCGCGCCCGGCACCGGCTCCGCACCCGCGCAGCGTCCCCGGGGACGGGGAGGGGCGAGAGCGCTTGCAGGGGCTCGGACGAGGGCCGGACAGAGCGGTCCTGGGCGTCGGGAGCGGGCGCGGGTGGGTGTTGGGCGCTGGGGATGCGCGGGATGCGCTGGGATGCGCGGAGCGATGTGCGGAGCTCCCCGCGGCCCCGGTCCCGCCGCAGCCCTGCTGCCGGACGCCACCCGATGGCGGCGGTCCCGGCCCGGCCCGGGGCTCCCCTGCCTTGCCCGGGGTCCCCAGGGCTCTCCCCCGCCCGGGTCTTCGTGCTCGTCACCGCCCCGCAAATGCTCGTTCCCATGGGAAGGGGTCGCCGACACCCGCAGATTTCTTCCTGCCCCCGCCCTTCTCCTCGGCTTTCCTGGGATCTCAAAAGCCCCCCCGGGAAGTACCCGAGGGAATCCCATCTCTTCTGCTGCACCATTGTTTTCACCGTTGCAAGCAGCTGTGTGAGACATCAGCCACTTGTGGAAAGTTTGTGAATTTTAAGCGCTGGATTACAACATAAATTCTCTTCTGTCTATGTAGCACCGATGCTCGTGTCAGCTTGATTCTGATTTTCCTAGCAACGGGGTAGATCGATTCAGCAGGTCAAGCAAAGAAAGAGGATAAAAACGACCCATTACTCCCACTGACACTTTTCCCCCATCTGTATTTGCATTGATTAAATCCACATGAAGTAAATCAAATTAATGTGCACCTTCTTGTAAGTGGAGCATAGACACCACTTTTTTCTTCCTTTTTTATTGTACCGATCCATTTCCTCAGCCAGGCAGACATGACTTGCAATAGCATAACTTGCAGACTGTCTAGAACACATTTTCTGAATATAGGAAATAAATGGGAAATGCATTTCATGAATAATACCTAGGGGATTAGGGTAAAATTGCTGTAATAAATGCCTTTTGTACCTGATTAAGCGCCAAAGGTTTGAACTTTGAAAGTTATTGTGCACAGCGGGTGGCACTGCTATGTACAATCTTCCACATCTCTCTCCTTTTGCTTCAGAAAATGTTTGGCCTCCAGAGCTGTGCCATGTTGTGGTTACTTTCCCTGTAATGCCAAGTTCTATACAGCAGCAGTTGTGTCTGTAAGTACCGGAAGATTTTTCTCTGATTAAATAATTCTTGAGGGAGAAATTGCTTCCTGGAAACCAGAGCCTTAGCACAGAGAGGAGGCTCCTACAGAGCATCTGCCCTGCCTGTTGTTTGAACACTTCTGTGCAAGCACAGAAAATTATGCTCAGGTTGTAAGTGCATCTCACATTCCTGCCCAGCCTCCCACTAATGGTCAGCACGAGGACAACATCAACATCACAACATGGCCGATGTTGGAAGACAATTTTTATTATACAGAATGTTTTTAACTGCTACGAGAAACTCCTCTTTCCATAGGAAAAATGAAGGCACGTGTCTAAGTGCCCATTTTGTGGAGCACCACTCACTGCAGCAGCAAGTTCAGCTCCTGCTGACAGCAATGGGGTATCACTGTGTCTGACACATCTCGGGATAAGGCTGCTCAGTGAGGAGGGATTTACCTTCATGGTAGACTCCACAGGGAGCACTGACTGTGTTTGGTGAGTAACTTCTAGAGAGGTGCCCAAATAAAGACGGCAGATCTTGCAGGTCTCAAGTTTGAGCTGCACTTGGAATTCAGCCCATGCCCCTGACAGCTCTACTGCTCCTCTTTTATCTGATATCTCTGTGTACCTCCAGATACGTGGAGCCATCTGCAGTGTCACCCCCTGGGACCAAAGTATGACTCCAGCATGCTGATGTTGTCCTGTATGCTTTCAAATATTTACTTCTTGAAAGGGTAAATATAT
Source organism: Neopelma chrysocephalum (assembly GCF_003984885.1). Classification (NCBI taxonomy): domain Eukaryota; kingdom Metazoa; phylum Chordata; class Aves; order Passeriformes; family Pipridae; genus Neopelma; species Neopelma chrysocephalum. The sequence continues at coordinate 3,727,889 of NW_020898011.1, forward strand.
TTATCGAAAGAGTTACAACAGATCTCTTTGGAGTTCCAGGATCCCATGGAGCTCCCCAGTGCTCATGAACGGTGCAGCTCCAGAGCTCTCCACGATCCTGGCAACCAAAGGCACAGTTACACAGAAACAGGGGCAGCAATCGAGCTCTGTGTGCTGCTGCCACAGGGGTTATTTCAGCTCAGCTGGGTGACTTTGCACTGAAATGGAGTCTCGGAACTTAAATGTGGCTGAGTGCAGGGAGTGGAAGGCTGAGCTCTGCTCCCAGCCTGCTGAGGTTCTGCAATAATATGTTTGTCTCAGTTACACTAAGAGCAGCGATTCTGACCCCGTGTTTATTGGTAAGAACAATGGAGAGGGTTTTCTTCGTGATTCTTATGTTACTTAACAAAATGAAACTTGTTTCTAGTAAATCCGAGTCGATGTGGTGCAACCAGGACATGGAAGGAGGTGTGTTCACCAGCACTCACCAGCACTGCTCTGAAAAACAAAATCAAGATGATCAGTCCTCACTGCATCTCTCTTTTCTACTGCAGTTTTTTAAGCTGACACATGACAAGGGTCTGCTTCCAGCACTGGCCTGAGATGGATGGCCCCTTTCATGGCTGTGGCCCCCCCTGTGCTGCCAGAGCTGCACAGACCTACTTGCCTAAAAGTCCATCAGTTGGTCTTTGCAAAACCCACTGCAGCTTTTCATGTCTTACCTCATGACTTCTTCATAGCTGTTGGTATCTTCATTGGAACATCTGGTTCACAAAATCAACCAAAAAAAAAATTAGGAAGAGGTAGATTTATTTATATCCATTTTCTTTTGTGACAACACTTTAACTTCAAGGCATGTCCACACCTGATTTAGTGGAACCATCAGGTTTTCTGTGAGTGAGGGAGAGGGAAACAGGAGACCTGCAAATCTGTTTCAGTGCTTATCTTATTCCATTCACTGTTATAAACTCTGGTGCTGAAATGCATGGACTCAAAAACAGGGTGGCAGGGAAGGAACACAAGTCCCTTTTGCTGGCCTAAAGCTCCTGATTCAGTGCTTGCTGGGAGAAAAGGGAAAATTTAGTCTGAATCATGTGCAGAAGCAGCCAATTTTAGAAGGGGAAAAAAAAAAGACGAGCTACCAAAAAAAAACCCAATTAAATTCTGAAAAATGTGCTTTCTAAGGTGCTTAATGTGTCTGGCTGTTCTGCTTTTAAATCTCCATCTCAAGTCATTCAGGAAAGGCTCAGAAAAACACCTAAAAGTGCTGAACATCAGGATAAAGAAGGGCTGGCAGCCATCTTTCCTTTATGGGAAAAGAGAGGTTTGTAAATGAAACGCCAACACCGTGCAAGACCCAAATGCATCAGTGCAATAGGAACAGGGAGGCAGCAAGGCAGTGTGATATTCTGAGCCACTCGAAGGATGAGTCATCAGCAGGGTGGGCTCGCACGGCTCCAGCCAGAAACACAGCAGCAACACACCCAGTTTTATCCTGCCACCAGAGAAAAAACACTTGGCCTCAGCACAGCCTGCTTGAAATGCCAGGATAAGACCCCCGGTGAACCAGATCTCAGCAAGGCTTTTGCCTCTACTTATCAGCTGGAAACATACCCTCACAGCATCTATCTCCTAAATCCATGCTATAACACACTCAATTAATGCAGTCAGGCCCGTTCATGATTAGCTCTAAGCTGCATTGTGTTTGGAATTGCTTCTGAAACTTATTGCTACAAACGGGCAAATTCTTTCTCCTCCTGCTGAGCTTTGGTATCAGCAGGTGGGAGCTCACAGGCCTGTGAGAGCATTTGCAGGCAGCTGGAATATTTTCCAGCGCCTCTGTGTGCGAGGACAGAGGCTGCCATCTACCAACAGCCACGGGGTGATGCATCGTGTTGTCTAAGGAAAACTTTTTGCTTTGGTTCAGATAAAAATTGTTTATCCCTCTGTTGTTTCTTTCCATTTCCAAACCTGTTTTTCAGTTTCCTCGAGGTAGATCACAAATGATTGTTACAGCATTGGAGCACATGGATAAAATAACCTTCTACAAGATGAGTGGATTTTAATTTTTTAAACAAGCAGATATATGCATCCCATACTCTGCACAGACTCTGCCATTCAGTGACCCATAGCAGCAGATCTGATTTGGGATTTGCTTACTCCTTCCATCAAGGCTGGAGAGAAGGAGCTACTTTTCCCCCAATATTTTGTTGTGTTAATGATGATCTTTCAAAGAGCTCTTTAAAATCTCTCACAAGACAATAATGGTAACAACACACAAGCATTCTCTAGTACTTTGTATCAAGAGATCTTGAAGTTTTTAATGAGAAAGACATAGTTAATTATTTCCAGATAGGAAAGGAGAAGCACAAGTATCCTAAACCAAAGATAACATTTACATCTCCCATTCAGGTGCCTTATCCACTGCTTCTCACCTTGTACATCAACTTCTCCCTAAAGCCTGCTGAAATCCCTGGAGACCCCTTCCCCAGCTTCAGATGTCTCCATTTGAATCAGGCTTAAAGACAGCAAAGGAGGCAACCAACAAGATTTGGAAAAAGAAGTACACATGGTATCACTCAAGAGATTTATTCTGAACTTCTGATGTCAAGAAGAACCAGGTTTAGCAGCTGCTTTAGCCCATGCCAGACCCAGAGCTGAGGGAAAAATATCAGCTTTTACCAGGTGCGCTTTGGCAGTGACAAGGTCCGTCTTCAGACTGTAGAGATGCTCAGTAAAAAGCAAAGTGGAAAATCCCCCCTGTTAAATGGCAGCAGTTCAAGCTTTTGCACAGAGGCCTGAGAAGCTGAATTACACTGCCTTCATAACAAAGCATGAGCAATATTTCCCCACCTGCAAGCCAAGTGTTTAAACAAAGAGTTTTAAACAAATATAACTTTCCGGGGAGGGGGGAAGGACATCAGTTTAGAATACATTAACTTAGAAGTTGTGAATAATCATGTGTGGATGAGACAGCCATCCTCAGGAAATCCGAGCAATAACCCTTTTCTTGCTGCCACAATGCAGCTCCCACAGCTGAGGGAAAGCAACCACTGAGGCCCAGCCATCCCTGGGCACACAGTTTGCTGCCCAGCCCCGGGGGACTTGTCTGGGTGAGCACGTCTCTCCATCGGAGCGATGTCCCAGTGCGCAGGGCTGAACGCAGACGTGCCATCCTGCACTGCTCTCTAAGGGAATGGCCCAAGGAATGGCTGATGGTTTTGCTGCTCTCCTCCTACAGCCACTGCTCCACAGGTGTCCTGACTCAGCCTCACTGCTCACTGCTCCACTTTCGGCCCTCAGCAGTGACACAAAGACCTCCAACGCCTCTACCGTGGTCATGACTTTCCATAATTGCTCCTTTCCTCTCCAAATCCAAGGCTGCAGACTATGGCACAGCTCACCCACAGTTTATCTGACATACTTTCTAATGTACAAATAGTTTACTTGCTTCCACTTTTAGGTTTTGAGGGGTTTTTAAGCAAGAACGCCCCTAAATTTTAGGCAACATATGTGCAATTAAACTGAGTAGCTCAGCCAGCCAATGCTCCTTGTTCAGCCAGTGATCTTCCCAGCAGAGTCCCAATCCAGCTGGCATTTTTCAGACTGAACTTCTCTCTCACAGATCTTCAGGTGTCCCTTAATGAAGCACTAATGAGAAGCAAGGGGTACAGAAGGTTCCTTAACTCAGAGCCTGGTAGTTCACCGACCCAGCGCTGCACTTGTGCACACATGTTCAAATACACACTCAGAGCCTGACAGCAGGTGTTGAGCCTGAAGGGAACAGCCTCAAAATCAAAAGCAACTGTGATGTCTATTTGAATTCAAGGAAACCAATGGATGCAGGAGGCAGTTATACTACTACGCAGGTGGAGCCCGCACTGGGGTATCCATATCCTGTAGTGTCCACATTTTCTTCCCTCTCATCTCACTCTGGCTATAAGAAGGGAAATTGGATTCAACTCAGTTTGACCATTTAGATGAAAGAACACACAGAAAGAAGCTAAGAGAAGAAAAATGGACTTTTAGAAAGTGATTTTCAGTATTCTGGGCTGTGCACATTGCTTGTGCTGCTCCAAAGCACATGGCCTAAAACGGGAAGGCAGTTGGCACTTCTTCATGAAGATGATCTCTGTTGCTGCCACCATCAGGCATTCAACAAAATCAGCCTGAGAAAACCTTGTACTGCTCAAGTGACTCTGTTCAAGTAGCTCCTTTATGGGGCCTTATGCATGAAGTCTTATGCATGTCAGGTGTGGTCCCTTCCACAAGCCATACACCTTCCCTGCACTGTTTTCCCTGGCAGGAGGTGGGAAGCCTGGAACGGGCATTTGTAACTCTCTTACCTCTTGCAGAGGTAACACACACCCAGGACCATCCCTGCTCTTCCTAGGGATGGTCCCTGCAGCCAACTGAACTGGGACAATCCTCCAGGGCAAACACAGACACACATTCAGGTTAACACAGAGCTGCTGCTGATCATCAGCAGCAAGTGCCTGTGAGGGAAATGAGACAGTGACTTGGGTTTGCATCAGTTCACAGCCAAGAGAAGATGAGCAGGCACATGGCTGGCACACTGTAATTAATTATGATTAAACAACTAGGGGCTATGAAGATGGTGAAGGCCTTGAGGGGAAGCTGTACAAGGAGCGGCTGAGGTCCCTTTGTCTGTTCAGCCTGGAGGAGACTGAAGGGAGACCTCACTCCAGTCTACAACTTCCTTGAGAGGGGAAGAGGAGGGGCAGCACCAATCTCTTCTCTCTGGTGACCAGAGACAGGACCTGAGGGAATGTCATGAGACTGAGCCAGGGGAGGTTTAGGTTGGATATCAGGACCCAGGGAAGTGGTCACGGCACCAAGCCTGCCATAGTTAAAAGAGTGTTTGGACAATGTCTCAGGCACATTGTGGGATTGTTGGGGTGTCCCGTGAAGGGCCAGGAGTTGGACTTCCATGAGCCTTGTGGGTCCTTTCCAACTCAGAATGTTCTGAGATTCTGTAACTATAATCTGAGTGAGTTCAGCAAAGTCTGAGCCAACTGCATTTGTAAAGTCTTTATCTGGAAGGCTTCTGAGCAGAAGCCAGCCTGTACAGGCACACATCAAACCCAGGTCCCACAGCAAACACCACCACCAGCACCTGAGCACAGCCTGCACGGCTCAGGGGCTCAGCCCAGGTGCAGCACCAGGTACACTTGGAAATGGTGAGGGCACACCTTGAGTGCTGCATCCAGTTCTGGGTGCAGGAAGGACATTGGGGGGCTGGAGTGAGTCCAGAGAAGGGCAGTGGAGCAGGTGGAGGGTCTGGAGAACGTGTCCCGTGAGGAGCAGCTGAGGGAGCTGGGGGTGTTTAGTCAGGATGGAAGGAGGCTCAGGGGAACTTCATCACTCTCTACAACCCTCTGACAGGAGGGGGGAGCCGGGGGGGGGGGGGGGCGGGCTCTGCTCCCAGGACGAGAAGGAAATGACCACAAGCTGCACCAGGGGAGGTTTAGGTTGGACATAAGGAAGAATTTCTTCTCATAAGAAGTGATTAGACATTGGAATGGGCTGCCCAGGGAGGTGGTGGAGGCAAGACTGGAAGGTGGTTAAAGGCAAGACTGGAAGGTGGTTAAAGGCAAGGCTGGAAGCGGCACTTGGTGCCTTGACAAGGCGGCGCTCGGTCACGCTCTGGCCTTGCCGCCCTCGGAGGCCCCTTCCAACCCACCCGCTCCCGCGATCCCGGGTTCTCCCCGCCCCCTGCGGGTCCCCGCCCGCCGGTCCCTCCGTCCCGCCCGCCGCTCGACATGGCCGCCGCGCTGGGGAGGCTCCTGCGGGCCGCGGTGAGTGCCCGCCCGCCCGCGGGCCCTGCCCGGCGCTGCCCGGCCCGGCTCTGACCCCCCTGTCCCCCGCAGGTGCCCGTCGCTGCCGCCGCCGCCGGGAGGAGGGTGACGGCGCGGCCCCCGCCCTGCGCCCGCCGCGCCCTGAGCGCCGGTAAGTGCGGGCGGGCTGAGCGGCAGACGCGCCCCGCGGCAATGCCGGGCCCGGCCCCGGCTCCAGCTCCCTGCTCTGCCCCGCAGGCGCCGCCCGGCTCGCCCCGGCCGTGACACAGCACGCCCCGTTCTTCAAGGGAACGGCCGTGGTGAACGGAGAGTTCAAGGAGCTGAGCCTGGATGATTTCAAGGGGAAATACCTGGTGCTCTTCTTCTACCCGCTGGACTTGTGAGTGCGGGTTCCTCCCCGTCCCGGTGGGCCTCCCGCCCTGCTGAAGGTCATCGCAGGCGCGGGAGGTCGGCGCTGGTTTTACCCGATTTGGGACAGTCTTGCAAGGCAGATGTGCCTGTTTCTAGAGCGTGGGTGATTAGACTGGGGGCAAATGGCCACTGTGTGTTAAAGCAGTGGATGTGGTGGCAGGAGAGCATCTTCTGCCTGCAGGGACTGCCTCGGGAGGTGGATGTGGTTCCTCTTACGGTCAGACCCCAAGGCTGAGGGTGTTTGATTTAAGGATATTTGGGGCTGCCTTGGAGACTCTCCTTTAGGCAGCAGCAGGGCCAGCAGAACTGCAGCTTCACGGCTGCAAGGCAAAATGTGACCCGATGGGGTTAAGTCTGTTAAAAGACTTAAATCTCGAAGAGCATCCTGGTAGGCACACGGGGGAGGGTTTAACCTGCAGTCCTTCCTGCTGTAGTTTTCAAAGTCTCTCTGTTTAGAGAGTGCCTAGCAGAGGCAGTTTGTCCATCTTTGCAAAGAATCTGTTATGGAAACTGGCATGCCAGCTCCAGGGCTGTGTCTGTTGCTTTGAGACTGAAACTAATCTTGAACAGGAAACAGGGTTAAAATTACCGGGCTAAAGAAAATGCTCTGCTGCATTAGTACCTAGAAACAGACATGAGAGTCTTTTCTAAAAAATTCTCCTAAAAATTCTCGGAAAGGATTGTAGAACCATTTACAGCCTGATCTCTCCTCCCACCCAGCACCTTTGTCTGCCCCACGGAAATCGTGGCTTTCAGCAACAAAGCAAATGAATTTCGTGATGTGAACTGTGAAGTGGTGGCAGTTTCAGTGGACTCTCATTTTTGTCATCTGGCCTGGATAAATACACCACGAAAGGTATGAATCAACCATCTGTTTCAGGCTTTTTCTGTTGGTTTGGTTTCTTTTCACAAGAAAATAGTTTTCACAACTCCAGAGGAGTTGAATAAATAATTGTGCCAACACTGATTTTTAATAGACTGCCTAAAGTGGTATGTGATTAACTTCTACATTCATTGACATAATTCTGACATCAATCTTTGTTTTCTTTCTCTTTTACTTAATTACTTGTTTTTTTAACATTTTGCTCTGTTGATAGTAATGTTTATTCTTGTACATTTATCTCGAAAGACAAATGCTCAGTGTACATGTCACAGCCCTAAGATGTCTGTTACAGCTGATAGTGCACAGAAACTATCACAGAAAATGAACAGCAGCTGTCTAGTTGTTATTGTTATGCAGTGCCTAACAGTGGTGGCTTCAGAAGGGAAGCAGAAGAACCACCAGTTTATTGGAGCACTTGTATTATGAACTCTCACTTGCTGAAAGGGTTCCGCTCTTGCAGTGTAAATGGAGGGGTTTGGCTTTCTTTAGGGAAAGAAAGTGATAAAATGGCCTTGAACTGGAGAGAAGCCTCTTTCAGATGTATATAAAATATATACTCTTGCATAAAGGACATCACCAGCTGAGTTAGTTGTAGAGAATCACAAGTGTCACGGGAAGGTGCAGGCTGTGCCATCAGCCACGACCCGTGTGGGCAGCAGTGTGCAGGAGTGCTCACAGGCTGGGTGCCTTCAGGCACTGCTGTGACATGCAGGGGAGCCAGGACAGTTTGCTGGATTTAATACAGCTTGGCTGAGCCTATCAAGAGTGTTTATTCTCTGAATGCTTTGTTCGAAGCTCTAAAATGTGGTTGTGGACTGACCTCGTGGATTTATTGGAAAGCTGCTCAGTGCATGTGTAGCAAAACACCCTGCACAGGGTGGAAAAAATTCCATGATGGTGCTGAAAGGAAGCTGACACCCAGAGAAGCTGAGGCCTTGGTTTCTCTGACATCTGTGCCCAAAGCTCTGCCTCTGAGAACTCTGTTACAGACAAGTGTTTTCAGGATCAGAGTCTGAGTGACTGAGATTACACGGTGATTCACTGGTGATGCCAGGAATAGCAAAGCTAACAAACTCCAGCCTTGTTTCAAGGTTAGGGAGCTTATTTCTCTTGCAGTTCCAGTATGCAGCAAAACTGAAAGAAATCTTGTTTGACTCTCCAAATAGTATTTAAATTGATTTGTGGGAGGAGAAGAAAAAAAATGCATGCACTGAATAGAGGAGCAGAACTCTGACATACCAAGCGTGTGTGCTTAGAGTCATAAAATTGTTAAGGTTGGAACAAACCTCTAGGATTATAAAGTCCCACCATCAGCCTTGCACCACCAGCATGTTCACCACTAACCATGTCCTCAAGTGCCACATCCACATGGTTTTTGGACACTTCCAGAGGTGGTGACTCCACCACTGCCCTGGGCAGTCTGTTCCAATGCTTGACAACCCTGTCTGGGAAGAAGTTTTTCCTAATATCCAATCTGAATCTCCCCTAGCGCAACTTGAGGCCATTTCCTCTTGTCCTGTCACTTGTTACCTGGGAGAAGAAACTGGCCCCCACCTCACTACAGTCTCCTGTCAGGGAGTTGTAGGGAGTGACAAGGTCCCCCCTGAGCTTCCTTTTCTCCAGGCTAAACATCCCCAGCTCCTTCAGCCATTCCTTGTAAGACCTGTGCCCAAAGACTTGTGCTTCAACATATGTTTGTTCACAATATGCACTTCTCCCTTCCCTCCCCACCATGTTCATCTTATTTCATTCTGAACACTTAAATATGCAGTAGAAATTTTTGTATTCAAAGCTCCTGATTAGAGTACAATGGAAATTTTTCTGAAAATTTGTGACTGTTGCCTTTTACCACCAAAACATGCAACTCTAAAATGCTCAGTGCAAAGCAGGTTTTCATGTTGCAAAGAAACCAAATGTTTGTGACCACTTTAAAACAAACAAACCAAACCCAAACAACAACACACGCTCCTGGTTCCTTTCATGGAGCAAATGGCGATTGTGTTTTCAGTGAGTTTACCCTAAAGAGTATCCAAGTGTTTTGTAACCAAATGGAATCTCACTCTCCTCCAGAGCGGCGGTTTGGGCAAAATGAATATTCCAGTTCTGTCAGACCTCACCAAACAAATCTCCCGTGACTATGGAGTGCTGCTAGAAGGACCTGGCATAGCACTAAGGTAAGGCATGATTTCCAAGAACTCTGTTATGACACAGCCCAGTCTAAATCAAGGAAAGCTGCCCAGTCCCCTCCTGTGGGGGAAACAGCAAAAGGATCAAATGAAGACATACAGATGTCATTTTTGCTGCAGAGCTGCTGGATCCCACCCTAGGAAGAGGGCATGTGGCCATTATGGCCATGAAGCTCAGAATGGTTCCAGCCTCTCTGACAAAGCATGCAGAGGAAAAACAGTTCTGAGAGAGGGGGAGAACTCCATGTCTCTAAGGAAAACAAGAGTAGCGTAGAAAAGCAGTTTCTTATATTTTTTTCAATAGTAGTCCCCAAGAACCAATGGGTTAGGTAGCAGTCTTCTGGAGACTTTCAGTTCCTGATTCCATCTTTGGATCAGGAACTTCTGACATTTGTTTGCTGACAGATTAAGTTAATTAGTGTAGTAAGATTGGGACTTTGGTTTTCACGAGTGCTTATAAGCAACAGGATTTAATTTAGTAGCTTAATGCATAAGCAGCTCTTCACTGAATACCTTCAGATTTGATCAGAAAGACATGGGAAGGATGCCAGGTACCAGTTTTGAAGTACAGGTGGGGTTATGAGTTCTAGGTTTGCTGTACATCTGTCTCGATTGAGGGGTTTTTATGCATGCTTTGTGATTTCACAGTACCACAGCAGTTGGTTCCTGGCTTTTGGTCACTAACAAACAAGATACCAAATGCTGTATTGCTGCTCTTAAGTGATACCTAGGAATAACTACATCTAGGAATAACCACCTTGCTGGAATAGTCCATCCATTTTCTTGTATTCCCTAAATTCCCGCTTGATTGCAGAGGTCTCTTCATCATTGATCCCAACGGGGTCATCAAGCACCTGAGTGTCAACGACCTGCCCGTGGGGCGCAGCGTGGAGGAGACCCTGCGGCTGGTGAAAGCATTCCAGTTCGTGGAGACGCACGGAGAGGTTTGCCCGGCAAACTGGACTCCAGACTCCCCCACAGTAAGTGCCTGCTGCATCCCTCTGCTCTAAATACAGACCCTGGCCCGTGTGTGCATGTCTGCAGGGCTGGGAGCTGCTGCAGCACGAGGTGCTTCACTCAGTCTGTGTCTAAACCTGAGGTTCAGTCTGTTTGGACGGTACTAAATGTGGGATTTCTGCGAAGAAAATCGCTGGTTTCCGTTTAGGAGACGCAGATTGTGTTTGAAATTCTAAATTTGACTTGCACTCTCCTCTAACTGACGTCGGATTTTTTTTTACTGATTTAATGCCTTGTAATTCAACTGGAAAAATGTGTTATTTACTTCAAATTTTCAAGTAGCAGCTTGTATATCATTTAGGCTTTCATCTTTCAACCAAATGCAGAAACAACCTATTATTTTTGTAAAATACGCATGGATTTTCTTGGATAAAGTGTCAAATCTGTAATTTTTTTATCTTCTCTGTAGCAAATAATAATTAAGTTTTCTTTTCTTTACAGATCAAACCGAGCCCAGAAGGTTCTAAAGAATATTTTGAGAAGGTGCATACATAAGCACTCAAATATGTGGACAAAGCTCTTAGTTACCATAAACTGAAGACATTAGGAAAGCAGCTGTGATTGTAAAAATTAAAAATAAAAGTTTTCATTTTCTCTTGTTTATGAAGAAATTAAATGCTGAAATATCTACTGACTCCCTTGTCTTACTTTAAACAGAAGGGTAAAAACTAAGGCTCTCCCCCCACTTTGCAACTTCAGCTTCATTAATTTCTGTGACCACTAGTCATCTTCCTCAATGTGATGAATACACGAAGTACAGTTACCTTACACTGGCTTTTCCTCTTTCCTTAACTAGTTTTGGACCAGAAAGTGTCCTGCATTTCCTTTTCTCACACGACATTAAGTTCTGTAACAAGGGTTTGAAACAATATGGACAAGACATAAGATAAAATTGTGGTGCATGGTTTGTTTTTAATGAATTTTGCAGAGAAGATGATGAATGTAACAAGGTACTAAATAATTGGTTTTGTGTGTAAATGCACTAAAACATGAATGTAAATATGTGCCATTTTAATCCTGCATATAGTCAAAACTGCTGTGCAGCTACACAGGAAGCATTAATAAGCATGAAGAACTTTCCTTTGTTTGGAAGATGGTAAAAACTTGAAGCCCCATAGTGTCCTTATTGGAGCTTAATGGCAACTCTTCTTATTTGAATTTGCTTGACTCTTGTATTGCTTGAAACCAATGTAGCCTGTCTCTAGCTATAATAAAATAATCTTAACACTGAGTAGCAGCAAGTGTGTTGCTTTGCTTTTCTTTCACTTTTCCCCCTAAGAGTCCTGTTTCTCTATTTTGAGTGTGTTGCATTGCCTTAGGAACTCTCCTATATTGCTGTTTGTTCACAGCCAGCAATTCACAGCTGCCACTGCCTGTGGGGAGCAGGCCATAGACAGTCAGTAGTAGACTCAGTGGGTGTCTGTTTTTCATCTTCAATCCTTTTGAGCAAAGAAGCACAAGGGAACCACCTTGGCCAAGGGGTTGTGTCCTAAGTTAGTTTTGTAATGGGTATTGATGCTGCGATGTGCCAAAGGATGGGAAAATGAGACCGATGTGGTGCAGTGCCTGGTGATGCTCCAGGTTCCAGTACGTGCAAATCTCTTTTCAGTCCCAGTGTTTGGTTGTTTGGTGAAATGTAACCATGTAATTTTTCCAATAAACCTGATACTCGTTGCACCTCAAGTGCTGTGCCCACTTCTGGGCCCCTAAGTGCAGGAAGGACATTGAGGAGCTGGAGTGAATCCACAGAAGGGCAACAAAGCTGGTGAAAGGTGTGGAGCACAAGTCCCATAAGGAGAAGCTGAGGGAGCTGGGGGCGTTTAGTCTGGATAAAAGGAGGCTCAGGGGAGGCTTTATTGCTCTCTACAACTCCCTGACAGGAGGGTGCAGCCAGGTGGGGGTCTGGCTCTGCTCCCAGGGAACAAGGGACAGGATGAAATGGCCTCAAGCTGCACCAGGGGAGGTTTAGGTTGAACGTGAGGAGGAATTTCTCCACAGAAATTAGACATTGGAATGGGCTGCCCAGGGAGGTGGTGGAGTCACCGTCCCTGGAGGTGTTCAAAGGAAGACTGGACGTGGCCCTCAGTGCCATGGGCTGGGTGACAGGGTGGCGTTGGGTCATGGGTTGGACTGGATGATCTCAGAGGTCTTTTCCAACCTTTTCCAACCAACTGATCCTGTGATTCTGGCTCTACAGTACCTGTAATGAACTCCGTGCAGAGTCCAGGGACCCAAACCCAGCCCTGGAGGTGCCGGGGGCCGGTTTGTGCCTGCGAGACCGCGGGGCAGCCACACACCGGCTCCGCCCGGCCGCGTCCTCCCGCTGCCTCGCTCACCCCTCCGCATCGCGGAGGACACGGCGGGGCTTTCCCTGCAGCCCTGCGCCTTGGCTCTGCCTTCCCGGGGGAAACCGCTGGACTAGGAAAAGGCGCTCCATCCTTGCCCGGCCGGGCGCGGGGATCGCGGCTCCGTGCCCGGGCGGAGCGTGCGGCGGGCGGACCGGCCCGGCCGCCTCCTTCCGGTGCCGCGGCCCCCATGGACGCCAACCTGCGGCTGTGGAGGGCGGAGGGACAGGTCGGCAACGGGGGCGCGGGTGAGGGATGGGGGGGATGGAGGGGATGGAGGGACCGGGCTGTCTCTAAACAACGCCTTGTCTTTCCCGACCGCGTCTCCCTCAGTCTTTCTTCCAGAGGTTTCTCCTCTGGACGGATGTCTTGGATCCCCTGCTGCTCCTGAAGTCCTCGGTGAGTACCGGGGGGGCCACGGAACGTGCTGGGCATGAGGGACCGACCCGGCGGACCGCGCTGTGCTGGGCCGTCCAACCCCGTCACTGCGGAGGGTGCTGAGGGCAAATAAAGTAACGAGAAATGTGCCCGGGAATGGGATGTTCCGGTGCCTGGAGGGGCTGCGGGGCGGCTGGAGGGGGACTTTACAAGGGCACGGAGAGATTGGACAAGGGGGAGCGGCTTCAGACTGCCAGAGGGCAGGGTTAGGGGGGATATTGGGAAAGAATTCCTCCCGGCGAGGGTGGGGAGGCCCTGGCACAGGTTGCCCAGAGAAGCTGTGGCTGCCCCTGGATCCCTGGAAGTGTCCAAGGCCAGGTTGGATGGGGCTTGGAGCGACCTGGGCTAGTGGAAGGTGTCCCTGCCCATGGCAGGGGGTGGGACCGGGCAGGCTTTAAGGTCCCTCCCAAACCCTTGAGGGTTTTTGATCCTCCTCCATGTGTCAGTTCTGAAATGAATCCTTTCTGTACCAGAGATTCATTATTGTAATTTTAGCATTAATTATTGAAAGTTTGGCACTAAACATGTTGTCGGCCATAAAGTGTAGCTTCTAAATTTCACAAACTATCGTGACAAAATTCTGGGAAAGGTGTATTTTCCTGTCAGTCCCTATCAGTGTAGTTTTGTCAGAAAACACAGAAAACACAGGTAACAGAAAAAACACAGAACACTGAGGGTATTCAGACTGGTCAGTCTGAATGTTAAAGAGATTTGTGTTAATTAATTTTTTTTATTTCCAAGGGAAATCTCCATTAAAGCAAAAAAGAGCTGTCAAAATGTGTGTACATGAGGTATTCCCTTGTCACTTGGAGAGCTGGTGTGTTGTGTCCATCCATCTATCCCTATATATGTATTTATTATATGAATACATATCTCTATACATTCACGTGTACAAATAATATAATTTAGTAAATGTACAATTTATATCTGTAAATACCAACAGGAAAATGTTACATTACATTCTGGAATTTGGAGATCTGGGGTTAGTTCACGTCTCCTTGAATTAAAATACACTTGTCGCAAATAGAGGGGTTCCCGTTGAAGAAAAGTCAAATGATCTCATAAATTCTCCTGAAAGGGGCAGATTTTTATGTAGGCTATGGATAACTACAGGGAGTTACAGTTTTATTCTCTTTGTTTAAGTCTACCTATTTACCACAATCAAAATCTTAAGCCAAGTTTAAAAGAAGAGTGTGTACAATTCAGATCTCGATCACACACTTGTGAACATGCAGGAACATCTAGTGATGCTGTGACTCATCTCTGGTAATTTTGAAAGTCTGGTTTGGAATTTAATTTTCAAATAGTCATCTAGGTGCCTGTGGGGGTATCAGGTGCTTTGGCAGCGAATCTTTGAGTTTGTCAGCACTCCTGGATAATTTTAAGTGCAAGTTTAACACTCTTGATTTCTGTGAGGTTTTTCATATGCTTAAAGTTCCAGTGCATTTGTGTGATGGGTTGAGGGGTTGATACTTAAAGGGACCACAGAAGTCTGAATAATCTAGAAGTTTCTATGATTGTGAATTGGTTGTGTGTCTAGGTGTGTTCTTGCTTTCACTGCTCAGGTGAGGAACAGGTGCATTATTAGCTGCTAGGTTTGTATTTAGAGTGTTTTATAACTGATATATTGCACTTCAGAATACTGAAATCTGAGTTATTTTTTGTTTGTTCTGATTTTTCTCTCAAATGCAGGATGAAATAAAAAGAGCCAGGTTATTAATACAGATGAAGGAGAACACCCAAAGTGAGCCCATATACAATAATCAGGTATTTTGGAGTGCAGTTAAAGTCTTAACATAAATGCTTACGTTTTTAGCCATATTTAAATTGGTTTTTGTTTTAAAATACCTACTAGTTAAAGTTTTTAAAATTAACCTTCTGTTCTACCATAGTGTGTGCTTTGGTACTGTCACCCAGCACATGGGGTGTATCTTATATTCAACAAGGAGTATATGGAGAGAAATTTTAGTTAAAAAATAATTAAATGTACCAATGTACAGCACTTCATATAAAAGCAAGTTATTAGAAAAAGAGATATAATAAATATAGAAAGGAGTTTTTATGCAGTCTCTTCTAAAATTTGATTACTAACTGAATTTTCGAATTGTTTAGACAAGACAAGCCTTCTTGCTAAGCCTGGTAAGTTTACAAAATATTTAGAAATTTTTTTTTTCCTTATTCAAGTATGGCAAAGGTGTTCTAATTTGCCTTTTTTTTTTTTAAGTCCAGTGTACATCCTGATACAAACGACATAATTCCTGTTTTATTTAGACCTCCAGGTAAATTCCCTTAAATGAAGTTTTGTTTATGTGACTGAAGCATCAAGGGGGAATAGCTTGTGGTAAATAGCTGCTGTGATACTACAGAGATACTCTTCTCCATATAGAAAAGCAAGTAGACTTTTACTTGTAGACTTTTGGCATATCTGTGGAAGATTTATTTATTCCTGTGTTCCTCTTGAGGAATTTTTCTCGTGGTTCATCTGCTCATCTAGATGGAAATGGTCTGACCAGTCTCTGTTTCTTGTCAGGAATGAGTTCCCAAACCCCTCCACATATAACAGTGTAAAGTAGGTTTTCCCTTGATGGATGTGGCTGCTTGATGACTTTACTTGCAGTGGGGGCAGATAAAATGTGCTTGGGGTGTTGTTTAGGGAGCCAAGGCAGCACAGGTTGTTAATCAGATACAACCATACTGAGGCTATTGACTCATTATCTCCTGTAACCACTCACAGCTGGGGCAGCCTTTGTGGCCACTTCTCTCTCTCTGAGCAGAAAGTTGAACTTGTATTCAGTTCTTTAGTTTCCAAGTAGCCATGGAAGTGGAGTTCCTGGGGGCTCCTTTTGGCTGTGAGCTGTGAGCAGGTGTTGGGGCTTCTTGAATGAGAGACAAAGGTTAGGATTGAATTTCATGGTGATGCTTGGGTTTGTGGGCAGGGTTTTACTTAGAGCTGAAACTAGAGAGGGAAGTAAGGGGAATTTTCTGCTCAAGACCATCCATCTAGACTCACAGCAGTTATTTTTACTGAAATAAAAGTTTTCTTTGCGTTTTTTTTTTAATTTTCAGCTTTCACACCCCTAACTCTTCCATGGGTGAGTAACCATGACAGATGCCAGTGTGCATCTGGCTAGGCTTATATTTTTCCAAAGCCAGGGGTTGGAGGGAGGGAGTGGAAGGTTTTGGGCTGCTTCACTGTACTTTCAGCACAAGCTGTTTAAAAGACATCTGTTTTTTGGGAAGTGCTGAGTAACCTGGAAATTGAGCCCTTAAAGAATCCTCCTTGTCCAAACCTGTGAGCTGCCTTCCTTCAGCAGTATTCCAAGAGATTGTTCACCTGATGCAAGGTGAAACCATTGAGCATCGAGAGAAAGGCCTAGTTTTGGTCTGTTTAAACTCAAAAATCTGGAACAGCAGTAGGAAGGACTTGGTGCCTCGTGTTTCTGTGTTTCAGGCCCAGAATACAAGTTTTTCCTTATGCAGATCGTGCATTTGCAAGTAGGAAATGGTGTTGTCAATAAATTACCAAAGATATAAAAATAAACTCCTGTTGCTGTGCTCAAAAATTGCACCATTTTGTTTCATAAAACTTGTAGCTGGAATGATATGCATGTTTATTCACTTAGATGTCTTTGGGTTTGGACTGTGATATACATGCTGAGATACATCAGTCCATGTAGAGATTACAGCATGAATTTACATGCTGCTACTAGGAAGTATAATGAAAGTCTTGGTGCCTGTTAAATTCACTAAGAGCAGTAATAAAATTAACAGAAATACTTCTTTATGATGTTTACAGCTTAATGCTCCTTCATAGATGTGGTTGGATTCAGTGGTGGTACTAATAATGAAGACAGTTGATCCACTAATATTAAATGAATTACTGATGCTCCTCTGAGGCTTTGGAGATTCTCTGCTTTCCTCTTATTCAATATTTGCTTTATCTTGATTGACTCTGTTCTTTGTGAGTGCTCCACACCTTGAGCTTGGTAGGTCAGAAATCAAGAAAGGCTGTAGTTTATTAAAACTGAATTCTTATTCATTATCTGAATTTGAGAAGGAGTTGGCAAGTAACTGCTAAAATCTTTGCTCTTAGAGCAGTTAGGTCTAGTATTTATAGTCCCACCAAAACCAAGCTGACCCTTTCTCATTCCGTTTTTTAACTACACTTTTATTACCTGAGTTATTTTATTTGCATCTATTTAAGCTTCACAGGTACAAATGCATTTTTTATTTTGGGTAAGAAGGCATCTTGCTCAAATATTCTTACACATAGTGTTTTAACAACCGTCTCTCTGTGTTTTATATAGGTTTCTGTGTTTTATATTAGGTAGAAAAAGTGAGCATGTCACCTTTGTAACAAGAAAACATAGCCTAGAATCAAAGCAAATGACTTTGGGCACTGATTGAAGCCTTTGACACTGCTGCCAATAGTACCACAGCAGTTCCCTTGGTGCTTCTGCACCAAAAACTTCTACATTCATCAAATCTAATTTTCTTGTGGGGTTTCCCTCTTAGGTGATTTTTTCATCTCTTCAGCACAGCGCAAAGTCAACTTTCTTTTTCCAGGTAATTGCCTCTTTCTTTTTACTTTTATGAGTCTTCTGCTCTCAGTGCTGAATTCATTTTTCTTTATAATCTCTTGTTTCTGCAGTTCGTGTTTCACACATATACCACATCATTCACCCTGTTGAATGGAAATGGAACCCCAAAGGCTGAAGTATGTGTCAATTTTTGGTTTTGAACTCGATTTACAAGTGTTTTGCAGATGTACTTATGCAGTGTGTTTTTTCTGCCCTCCTTAGGAGTACTCACTTCAGCAAAAGCAGCTGCTCTTTGGCTTGGGAGCCATCTCCTATGCAGCCTGTGTTGGTGTATGTATTTGCTCAATGATTGCTTTCCTAATAAGCTCTCCTGAGAAGGAGTAGGCACTGGGGTAATCACACTGCCAGATGCCCTTCAGGATCATGCTCTGATGCTCTGTTCTGATGTCCTGCCATAGAACTGTTCCAAATAAGAATTTTTTCTGATCATCTGCCAGCCAAGATCTTGATTGGCTTCTTCTGCTGCTTCCTCTTATGTCATTTTCTTTATTACTCGGCAAGCTTAGCAAACAGGTGGTGAGAAGAACTGGCCAGGCTTGACAAACACAGAGTAAGCCACTGGGTTGCTGTAGTTGATTTTTGACGTGGTGGAAGAGATCTGTCTTGCACTAAATGTGCTGAAATCTCTATATTGGATAGAGTTTGCTATATTGGATAGAGAGCAGTATGTGACACAAGGCACTTGGACAAATGTCCAAGGAATATTAGTCAGAGGTAACTGTTTTCTTTTTTCTGTCTTTGTATTCCCACTGCTGCTGTCCTCTACATAATAATGTTTAATGCTGTTTTTATTATAATATGTTGTATTCTTATCTAAAGAGTGATTACAAGCACCTTCAGTAACTAGAGAACACGTGTGTATTTTGTCAGAATGTTCAACCAGGGCATTTGTTTATTTTCGTAGATGGTAACTATGTACTAAGTCACAGATTTATTTTCCTGACCTGTTGCACATACTGAAATGTTGCACATTTTTAATAAAGGTCCTGTTTCCTCCCTATGCCTTAGGCTGTCCCTCTTGTTTTCATGGATCGTTACACGTTGAAGAGTCCATTGACAGAACTAATCGTCAGAAAACTTCTACCTGCTCCTCTGCTTGGTGAGTAGAAAGAAACTGTGCATTGTGCAGCTGGTCTGAGGGCCATTTGCCCACCTGACTGTAGAGTTTTCTTGCCCTGGAACAGGGGTGGTCTTGCTGTTTCTTCTCTGGCTGCCTTTGCTGGGCCCCCTCCTTTCTGTGCAGGTTGATGCTCACTGAACACTGTTGCTGACCTGTGCAGGTTGATGCTCACTGAACAGTGTTGCTGACCTCGTTTGAGGCTTGCTGGTTCCAGTTTCAGAGCTGCAGAGCCCCCTCGTGACCTTTGTACACATGACATGCCACTGTTTCTCCACAGATCCCCAGGAATGCACTTGGAATGTTTCTTTGGCTCGCACATACCCCTGAAACCATCAGGACTGCCAGGAGGGCAGCAGCACTGGCACTGCCATGACCTGGTGTGGTGACACCGAGTGTGACACAGCCCTGGGTGTGCACAGGCAGGGTTCCTGACTCAGGCTGGGGCTGCAAAACTGCTGGGAGTGCAGAAAGGGAGGGTTGTTACACCAGAATATCATTAACCTTGCAAAGAAGTGGGACTCGGTTCATTACTGGGACAGCTCAACTGCCACGGTGAAGCTGCACCAGGACAAGTTTAACTGTTTGATGTCATTGATTATGTTTCTGTTGACATTAAAAAAATTTTTGGCCTTTCATAGGGGGAAATTGGGAAAAATTGAAACGCGTCATCTCCTCTGTTCTGACTTATATGAGATGTCCACCCAGAGTTTTCCAAAGCACCTTTTAGGTTTGGGGCCTTACAATCTTGCCCAAGCTTCTGAAACAAAGATTAAGATCCCAAGTAGATTTTTATTGGGCAGTCTCTTAAGCTACCAGGGTATTCAGTTGTGAACAGTTGAACTGGAAATGTAAAATGCACTTAATTATGAATGTTACTATCAAGAAAGTCCTTTTGGATCTTTTAAAGCAAAGTCCTCTTTAACCCTGCAGGTCTGACGAGTGCATTTACTGCAGCAATGGTGAGAAGCCCAGAGTTTGAGAATGGAATAGAAGTGATGGACAGGAATGGCAAGGTTGTAGGGGTGTCACGGAATGCTGGTGAGAAGGTAAGGGGGTGGAGGGCTCCCTGGGCTTGCTTCCATTCCCTGCTGAGAATGGAATGTGATGCTGAGAGTAGATGGAGTTGGATATATTGAAATGAGGAATCCCAGATCAGGTGCTGAATCTTTGGGCAGGCATGGACCAGGTCTCTGGAACCAGGTTCCACAGCCTTTTTGTCTTCAAGGGTTGGCAGCCTCCCCAGACCAATGTACTGAGTGCCAGAGTTGAGCCACAGTCATGCTGGCACAGGCACTTTTGCTTTCCCTGGTCACCTCAGAAGAAGACAAGACTCTTGGACCTTCTTCTGATGGGACACCTCAGAGAAAAGCCCTGTCCTGTGCACATCATGTGCACCTTCTACAGTGGGAATAAAAGCTGTGCCTCCCTAAGGGTAATGCTCTGATCTACAGTGTGATACTGCATTTTATCCTTGGGCTGCAGTTGCTCACTCTGTATTTGCTCCTTGCTTTGCTGATCAACATCCACTACAGTCTGGCACAGGAATTAGAGCAAAGAGACATGTTTTAGATGCTATCAGTGACCCTCCTTTTCTATGCTGCTTTCCAGAGGGGAGGAAACAACTGCATGACCATAAAGATTTGTGGACAGCTGGAGAGAGAACTTCAGATTTGACACAGGCTAGTTAGGATGCCCAGAATGTATAACCAAAAAAAACTTAAAACAGCATAACTTAAAAAAAGCAAGTCTCAGCAAAATTATTATCATGGCAAGAAAACTCATTATGGCACCAATAGTTTTACCTGCCTTTTAAGGTATTTCTTAGTCATAAGTGGAGTATTTGCCACTTAGTTTCCATTTAAGGAAGAATTCCTGTAATAAATGTTTTTATCCCCTGTTCTGCTGTTGCTTGGAACTCCAAGGTATTAGATAAAAAAGTGCTCCCAGAAGCAGGCAGTGTTTGAAGCTGCAGAGAGCTTTAACAGTATTTGTTTTTCTCTCTCCCTGAAGGCTGTTAGGGAAACAGCCCTGTCCAGAGCAGTCTTGTTTGGGACAACATTCTTCCTGCCAGAAGTGCTTGTGCACTTTGTGCAAAGGTAAGAGGCACTGCAGAGGGGCTGGGGGTGCCTGCTCAGTTTTTTCCTTGTGTTTGCAGTATTCCTGTGTGCCCTGGTAGAAGGGATTGCCTGGGAAGTTCTGCTCAGCTGCTGTGATTCTTTTAGATCAGCAAGTGAATCTGGTTATGTTTGCATCCGTGCTTTGAGGGTTTGCAGGAGGTTGTGCCAGACTGGGAGGTTTTCCTCTCTGTTCCCATGCAGGGAACATGTTTGTGCTCTCCAGACAGGCTGTTTCCCAGCACCTACATTCCCTAACTTGATCTGAGTCCCAGGGTCTGTGTCAAGGTTGTTCCCAGCACGTAGCTCAGATTTGTATTTTTGAAGAGGTAATGTGGCACTTGATCCAGCTAAAGCTGGATCCCAGCTTCCAAATTGTTTTCCACACCTTGTAGAAAATGTTCTTGCTTTTGCAACATTTTAAACCCCTGTATTCTAAGAAGAATACATTGTATGCTTTCTGAGAAAATTCCTAGCCTGCCATGAGCTTTTGGTAGGGATAATCTCTGTGGTGTAAATAGTACAGGTAGGGATCACCTATGTCATATAATTTGGTATTGCCTGAATTGATCCCTATCCCCTTTTTTACCTTAGGGGACTCCTGTTAGCAAAAGACATAAATAGAGATGTAAGATAAAATTATAAATATATGTCAAGTAATAAATTTTTGCACAAAGCAAAGTAGGATTGCCCACAGGAGCTAAATGTGACAGGAAAGAGGGTAATGCAAGAAAATTCTTAACCAAAGGACCGAGACACTTTAAAGCACTAATGCACCTTCTCTCCTTTTCTTCACTTTGTCTTGCTTATTTCTTAATTTTGACAACCTGGGCTTGGAAAATGCTGCAGCCAAATAGAAAACAAGGGGAAAGCACAGGAAGTTAGGAATAAGAACATAGAAAATGAAGTTAGGAAACATCTTTAGGATCTGTAAGCATAGGTTATTACTACTTTCAGTGCAATTTCAACCAGTAAAATCGTGGCTAATGCTCTTTGTGTCACTGTCAGATTATTTTTCAAGCCTAAACTGACATACCTTTTCAATGTCTTGGACAGGGCAAAACTGGTGAAAAATCCTCGTGCTTTGGCTGCAGTGAAAATGGTTCTGATCACATCAGTCCTAGCAGGGATGGTGCCAGTCTCACTTAGTATGTTCCCACAGTGTGGGGAGGTAAGTCCTTTCATAGGAATTGATTTAGGGTTATTGTGGTATTAAATAGTCCCTCCAGAGCTATGGCCAGCAGCCTGAGGGCCACATATGAAAAAATCCACAGGATTAATGTGGTACATCTAAAATGGGCAGTGGAAAGGCTGCTTGAGAAGGCCCATGTACTAGGCAGAGGCTCACAGGATCTTCTAGCTCTGAGTTGCATTGTGTGTTATTTATATTTACACTTTTCAATGTAGATTTAACAGACTTTCACAACAGTCTGAAGCAAGCAAGGTCAGGAGGACTGTCTTGAAGATTTAAGCCAAGGCTCTTCCAGCACTGTGTTCAGTCCTGCAGGAGAAAGGAAGGATGTAGATGAGAATTTTTTCTTTCATGCAGAGTCAGTGTGAACTCAGTGGAGAGGTAAATTAACTCACCTGTGACATCTGTTCACTCTGCCTTGCTCCAATGGGAAGTGTAATCTGTTCCCTGGGAAAGAGGAGCCTGGGGTTCCTTAAGCATTTATTTCCTCCCTCTTATCAGCACTGTGTGAACATTCTCAGAAAATCACAGACTGGGCCCTTGCAATTTTCACAGGTTTCTTTTATTTGCCTAAAGTTTCTGGCATTTAAATTTCTTTTTTTAAGATTTCTTAATTTCTCATGACAGTAAGGGTAAACAGAACATAAGTGAGAGGACTTGTGAGAAATGATAGTATTGGTTGGTTGGTTCCCTTTGGGCTTCCCAATTACTCAGCCCACAGCAGAAGTTCTTCTGGCTGTCACACAAATATATTTATGGTTGGACTTGGGTGATCTTAAAGGTCTTTTCCAACATTAAATGATTCCATGATTCTGTAGTAAGTGGAGATAATGTCACTATTCATAAATAAAAGGTATTTTTCCCTTATGCATGCACATGTAGAAAATGTTGGAGAAGCAAAACAAAAAAGTCCCAAAACAACACCACAACAACAAAATCCCTCAAATAAACAAAGAGCCCCAAATCCCAGATACTGAATTTGTGCAAGGTGCAATGCAGTTACAAGGGCTTAACATATACTTCACACGTGTTTGCCAGGCTGTGGTGGTGTTGATTCCCTTTTCCTGTCCATTGCAGATAAAGAGAGCAGACCTTGAGCCAGAGATTCTGTCATCTACAGAGGAAACAGAGCTGTTCTACAACAGGGGGATTTAGAGAGTGGCTTTCCTTTCTGAACATGTGCTCTAATTGATGCACCAACAAACCCCACTGGCATTTGGGACTGAGTGGTGGATCTGTGGTGCCTGTGTACCAGATGTGGTGTATGATGGGGTGGCCTGTAAAGAGGCAGAACTTGGCACCAGGGCTTTGCAAAGCCCCATCCTGGGGGCAGAAACACACACATCACTTGATGCTGGAAGCCGCATTTGTAGCAGAAAGCACCATAACACAGTGTTTGTCACAGCCTGTGTTCTGTGCTCCCTCAGGTGATTGATTCCTGAATTAAAAGACTGTTGAGTACACAAGTTTGTCCTGTCTCTGCTGCAGGTTTTGGCACATTGCTTTCCAGGAACACAGCTGGGGAAGGCTTTAACAACACTCCTTTGGGTAAAGCCAAGCTGGTTCTTCTCAGAACACTTTGTGTGTTTCAGTGTATTTAACAACACCTGTTTTGAGGATGAGACATGAGTGAGGCAGCCCTTAAAGTGATACTAAGGCAAAGCAACCCTGATGGCAATGGAATATTGGCTAAATTTAGTTGTTTAAGAAGTGTTCAGGAAATGGGTGTCAAACTTGACTACCAATTAATTCCTGGCTTTTTCAAGGAATTCCTGGAAGGAGCTGTGAGGCCTGATGCCCCTTGAGCTTTACAACTTGTTTTTTCACACTGAAGCTGTTGGGAAATCCCATGTCTTTCTGACCTTGTGGACAATGAGGAATTCCCACTTCTGCAGGTTGACAGTGTTCATCCAAACAAAAGAAAGCTCTTTTGATATGTGGCATAAGGGTTACCCTGTTGGTCATTGCAGTGACACGTTTTGCTGATCCTACAAAATTGTTCAGGGGCCTACAGCTGTCTGGGAAGAGCTGCAGAAAGAGCTTCAGATATAAACCCAGGGTAAATACCACATGGGTGAGTGAAAAGTAATTAATGTGAGCTGGTTGTTAACACCAGGAGTGGAATTAGGGTGGTGGCAAACAGCTCAACACACAGTTGAACTTCGAAGGACATTTGGATACTAAAAGCCAACATGAGTTTAAGAGGAAACTGGACATTTCCATCAGAGGAATCCATTGAAGGATACTAAGTTCATGGAAGCCCAGCAGCAGAAGTTCATAAGCTCCATACTACAGGTGAGTAGAAGGAATAAAGAGCTTATTTACCTGCTTGTGCCTGCCTTTGGTGGCCACTGGGATATGACATCTGGCTGAACAGATCTTTGATCTGGCCCAGTACAGCTGCTTTCCTCTGGTTTGCTGACCTGCCCCAAAATCCAGGTCACACCTTCTCCTGGCGGAACAAGGTGGGAAGAAGCTCCATAAATGTGGCAGAAGACTCTGTGACATCTTCAGTGATCTTTGAGCTGTCTCTTCTCTGACCCCTGCCTACACTTACGTGAGGTGCTGCTAAAGCTGTGTGTGACAAGGATGGAAAAATGCACTAAATAATGTCAGATTATTTCTGTGACAGTGATTATCACAAGTGCAGCCTCCAAACCCTGCCATACTGTAACTTCCTTAGAGTGCAATGCACAGGTCACTGCTCTCCTATTGCTGGGGGATTACAGTTCTTTTCACAGTGTGAGGGAACCAATGGTTTCCCAATGCAATCTATCCTACAGGAAGGCAGCAGCACAGAACAAAGTAAGGAAAAATAGCAGACCTGGTCTCTTGCAGGAAAAGGATTCCTGCTGTGCTTTTGGCTCTGAACAAAAGCAGGAAGTTGGGGGTTGAGTTTCGTTTCTTGGTTGAGTTCTGCCTTTTTTTGAGCCTTCCTCTAACAACTTACTGCAGGGAAAGGTCAGGCAAGGGAAGAGAACAGGGACAGCACATCCTAAGGACCTGGAACTTGAGGGGAGCATGCTGTAAGGCTGTTCCAGGAAGACCATATGGATGCTGTCTGCAGGTTGCCAACCCTCAGTGTCAAAGAGTTTGCATTACTGCACTGGAGTGATTTTTTTAAAGGTAAAGGATCATTCCCACCTGCTGAACTCCACAGGGCTCACTTAGCCCTGCCTCTGGGAGTCATGTTCTTCAGTAAAATCCCATCAAAGTCAACAACAGAAGGTACTGTGTCAGAACAGAGGGTCTGCTGAGCCCAATGTCATCTGCCTGTGGCACTGCCTGGGAACTAGATGATCTTTAAGGTCCCTTCCAAACCATTCCATGACTCTGTTCTATGTTTCTATCTCTGACAGCAGCCAACAGGAGACACAAGATGGCCAGATCACATCACCCTCAGCTCTCCTGAGCTGGGAGGATGCTGGGGAGGAGGCTGACCCTGCTCTTTAGGTACCACAGGGTCAGGTGGAACAGGCTTAAGCCTCAGCCTGCCTCTCCCAGTGAAGGTTTTTATCTCCTTCCAAACTTTTAATAGTGGAGGCACAGCCAAAATCCTACAGTTAAATTCTCTAAACCCCTGTTTCTCTGTTAATCCTATTTCAGTGACATACCAAAGGTAAGTGCAGATGGGGTCTAATTCCACTCTCAGTAAACATTAATTAGCACTACAATGAAGACCTGCACCTCTCCCCACATTTTTTTTAAACTTAATTTAAGAATGGCTAAAGTAAATGCTAGTTACATGAACCTCAGTGGGAACAAGGAAAAAAAGCCCAAAACCTAACAGTAGAGCAAAGCCAACAAATAGAAGATAATATATTGGTGAACTTTGAGTCGCCATGGTAACTAGACAAGCTATAAATTCACTGGCACCACACTTGGATGTTTTAAGCAAATTGATGTCATTACAGCTCCGTGAGTAAGGCTTCTGGAATAGGTCTGGTAACAGTGTCTGTTATTACAGCTGCCCATTCTCAGACCCTACCAGCTTCTTACTGAAAACTTGAGTTGAAATTTGCCATATTAAACACAGCTCCCTCAGGATTATTAAATACCTCTTTCCCCCCTTCCCATAAATGTTTCTGTTGCCCTAACCAGAATTTTCCAGAAGAGAAGGGCAGGGCCTGCCATTTAAATTGTCAGCCTGGGTGATTCAGCTGCTTCCCAAGTCAGGGCAGGGAAAATACCCTAAAAAGGCCCCAGCATCCTCAGTCTTGAACTGAAGTCACTGAGACTGGAACTGCCAGGACCAGACTCCTGGTCCAGAGGTACAAGTGAGGGGAACAAGACTGGGACAAGCAGCAAAGCATCATGTTTGAGGGACCTGGGAGGAGAGTCAGCAACTGCAGGAAACCTTCCCCTTCGTAACCTGGAATAGATTAACAACATACCAGCCCAAGGCAGGCGTGTCTCCTGCCTTAGTGCTGACCCCTGTGTGAAGTGACAGTGCATTAGTGGTGGAACCAGTTTAAGGTGTGGTGAATCACAACAGATGGAAGCTTCCTGCTTCAAGGAAAACTAAGTGTCAGTACAGCACAATATGCTATCTGTGCCCCACCTACTCAGCCTGCCTTCTTGAAATTTAGGAATATACAATGAGACTTCCAGGTCCCTTTAATGTAGCTTAAAAAAACCCAAAACAAAACACCTCAGCCACTCCCATATTAGGAAATACTGAGATCAAAGTTTTTCCCAGCCGGAGCTGTGCCCCTGCTTTACCCCCAGGTCTGTAACATGGCCATGCTGCTTTTCCATGCAGGCCTTGGGATGGAGGAAGGAAGGATGCAGGCAGGGAGAGAGTCCTGCCCTGCAGCTCTTCCCCCTCAGACAGCAAACCCCTGCCACATGCTGCAGTGTCACTGGGGAAGGGGCTGCTGCCAGTCTTGGGAGTCTCCTCCCCAGTGAGTCTCAAACTCGGCAGCTACAAAGAATGACCTCACCTGGCCAAAGATGCCTCCAACTCAGATCCAGCCAGACAGCTGCCCAGGGAAGGGTGTACAGCTTCCTTACACCCGAGGGAAGGGTGTGCAGCAGCATGAGGCACCTGTGACCTTCCTACCCTGAGCTTTACGGCTTGTTTTTTGTCTAGAAATGTAGCTGCTTCCACTGACATCTCACAACACACCATTAACAACAAACCCTCAGTAGCCATTGCAGTGGCAGTCAGAGGTTAAAAGCAGAAGCAGGCAGAAGTTTGAAGATGGATGCTGCCAGATGTCCTGTTTTTCCAGGTTACAAAGCACTCAATCAGAACATTCTCCCCCACACTTGCCTGCAGGGGAAACAGGGCAGGGCAGGGACTAAAACCTAGGGCTGAAAGCATTAAAGCAAGTAACCCAATTTACTCAGCAAAATCTCAACTGAAGGCACTGAGTGCTGATTCTGCTCCTCTTTGCAAGCCTCTGCTCTGCTCACTATCTCTGTTCCAATCTCTGCAGATGTGGTGGAGATGTTGTGCCACAGGAACCATTCACCATTTTATGTTTAACCGAGAACAGGAAGGCAGGAAGATGAGAAGATATGAACACAAATTTCATTTTACATGGTCTCTGCTTCTAGGAGGAAGAAAGGATGTCATCCGACTGCAAAACCAGCAACTGCACACCCAGCCTGGGGAAGGGGAAGTGAGAAATCAGCCAAAGTCTTTCCCTGTCCTGACCTTGCAGATTTTTCTATTTTATTTTAAACCATTTTGAGAAGAAACAGTGCCAAAAGTCATTAAGAAAATGCAAGGACATTAGGACAATCCTTTGAAAGCACTGAAGCTGAGAGAGGGAAATACATCCTGTGCAGTGCTGACAATAAAAATCAGCAGATGATAAAAGTGTTTGAACATGTAGCAGTACATTTCCAACATCAACACCAAGCTATAGCTCAATCCCAGTTGTGACTCCATGGTCACAACAAGTCAAGAAAAAAATTTACATAAATTAAAGGGTAGACTGTTCAGAAGATTTTTAATAGGCATAAGCATGCTGTGAGTCCACTTCCTTAAGTGCAAAACTGTATTTCACCTGCACTGCAGAAACATCAGAAGATCGGATACAACACTGAGATTTCCAACTTCAATGTTTCCAGGACAGAAAGCAAAACAGGCATTCAATGTTTAGTTTGCAACTGAGCTCCTCTGCTTTTTGTGGTTCTCTCTGGATATGCCTTAAGGCTTTTTGTTAATAAGAAATGATGCAAATTTCTTCTCAGTTACACTGTGGTGTTAAGACAGGTGGCTGAAGCAGATCCAGGTTTTTCTTGGTGAAAGACTTCAGTCTCAGGGGACTTAAAAGTAAGTCCTGAATGGAATTTTCAGCACAGTTTTGCAGTTCTGCTATTCCAACTGTTTTAAAGGTCTCAAAACAGAAGCAGCAATATTAACAAACCATTAAGAAAAAACATTAATGGGTAAACGGGGAAAAAAAGCTGTAGAGCACTTACAGGTAAACAAAGGCAGTTGCAATATTTTTCTCAGAAGTTAAAAAAACCACCAAAGTACAGGCTACTGTGTTCAGAAGTTAAACTTCAGATTAAGTGTTTAAAGTAGAATTTTAACACCCCTGAAAATAGGGGGTTGTTCTGAAGCACTTTCATTTCCTGACTGTAATAACTATCCATTTTATACATAGATGCCACATTCCTTAATCACACTCTAAAATAGATTTCCTTAATGTATGATACATAGCAAAAAGACAACCCTTTTTCCAACCAATATTGCTTGTAAATACTTATTGATGAACTCTACCAGTTTCAGAATAGCAAACATCCAATTATTTAACAATATAAATATTGGTTACTAAAGTTTTATTCATAAGTATAAAATCTCTATGTAAAACCACATGCTACAGCCTATCTGTACAAAGGCCAGGAAAAAGGTTATTTTTTTTTCATATAACAAAGTGCTACTGCAGAACTGACTGATTTGTTGTGGACATTTCTGAACAAATACAGATTGTTTGGCTCAGAGCATCTCCCTACAAAGACTCTAAATTCTTCTCAGAAGATTACAAAGCAGTTGGTTTCAGGCTGCTCAGTGAAACAAAAAGAAATCTCTTGAGTTATGGCTGTGCAACCAAACAAGTAGGCAAATTTTAAATTTTCTCTCAACTCTTTCCCAGTTTTCACTGTTACTTCCAAAGTTTCCACCTCGATCTCGTTTACACAGAGCACCATCAGACAGTGCCCGTGTTACAGCTCCAGCAGTTTAAGAAGCTGATGCTCTCCCTGTGGTACCTTCCCATTGGGACATTCCTGGTCCATGAGGTTTTAACTCACCTGACTTTTTCATGTGGATCAGAAATGAATGGCAAGGTCTCTTCTCAGCTGAGAACCCCAACAGCTTCTTAAATGACTGCAGCTGTAAAGCAGCACCTGTCTGTGAGCCCCCTGGGAAGCCCCATTTTAAACACAGTAATCCTGGACTCTTATCCCTCCATCAGAGGCATGGGATGGAGTGAAAGGGGGGAAAACCTCTAAGGCAAGAGTCCAAAAGAGGTGCTCAACTCACACCTGAGCTTCAAAATACCCCTTTCTCTATGTGCTAAGGCTACCACATCAGATTTTCCCAGACATCCTTTTTTTCCACACCTAGACACTTTCAAGTAGAAAGAAGAGAACTTGTCCATTTAGTTGGGATTTCCAGGAACCAGGCAGCCCAGAGCAAGAGCAGCATCCCACAGGCTGACACACCTGGAAGGCCAGAAGGAGCACTCAGCCCACTGCACGTTCAGTGTGTCCCTGTGCAGAGATGAACACATCCAAACTGTGCTGGTTGTACAGCAGCTGTGCTGTGTTCCAGAGCCCAGGAAGACAAGTCAGAGCTGTGCAGCCTCTGGAATGTGCAGGACAAACAGCCACTGCCACCATGTCTGGCACAGCCTGGACACACAGGCCTGTGCTGTTGTATGTACACTCATGTCATGGCATGGAACACGGGAGCCATGTGTACACAGTTAGAATTGGGGAAGGACAATGACACCAGGAATGTTCCCAAAAATGTCTCCATGTTCCCGGTCAAGCTCCAATATTCTGCACTGTATCGTGGTAACTATGACATCCACTCCTATACCTTGAATTTTTCCATATAAAATACCAGGTGTACCTCTCTGTATGGCAGAGACAGCCTTTCTGAATTGGTCCATCACACTCCAGTGCCTCAGGATCAGATTCTGAGCAGTTGCTCAGCAGCTGCTAAATGAAAAAGGAAGTTTTCTGTAGCTGGTGGAAACCGCTTTTGTTTCAGGGCCTCAGAGTTAAGGGTTGGTTTTTCATTGCCATCAGAAGCTTCAGTAAGTGAGGCTAAAATAGCCAGGATTTCTTTTGTCTTCAGAGAAATGTCCTTGAGGAACAGAGAAACAAGCAACTGTGAACATAGTATTAGGTATGATAATGTTTTCACATATGCTTATTAAAAAAAGAATCAATAAAGGGAAAAAAAGGAAATAATGATAAATAAGTAGCTCATTTAAAATAAAGCTCCCATTTATTCTCAGGCAAACGTGCACCAGTTTTTCAGCCTGCTCTTGTGCAATGCTGGATAAAGGGAGCACAGCCACTCCACAGGCTCCTCTTCTGGCCTTCCTGAGCTCTGTGACTAAGTCACTCAGTTGTGAAATGTCTAATAATGTATTAAGATAAGGGAAGAAGTGAAAAAAGCCATCAGGATGAAAATCAGGCTTTATGGCTGAGAAGCCTTATCTCAGCAGGACTTTTTCAAGGTATTGACAATCCTATTGACAAAGCACTGAGCAAAATCCATGCCTTGTGGAATGAAACTGGGAAACCACTCTAAAAATCAATAGACTTTTTGAAGTTTCTTCAGCAATGTAGTTACCCAACAGATAATACAAACCAAGTAAGTTATCCTTTAAAAATCTGTATGATGAATAAAAACACTCATTTGTAAAAAGGCAGAGGGTAAAAGAGACTGACTGATTCTCAGGGACAATCTTCCTCCTACGCCCTCTTTCTGCCCAGATTTAGCAATAGAAATAAGTTAACTAGATTTAAAAATAAAATATTAACCTTAATGACTTGGCTGTCTGATTTATCTGGATCTTCTGCAGATTGAACAATTAGCTGTCCAATTTCTTTGTGAAGTTTTCCCATTGTCATTGCCTCTGTGTAAGAAAGGAAACAACACCACACATTCACATAAAATCACCTTTTCCAGGATATCTAGAAAAGCATGTGAATAATAAGCTGAATTGAGGAGTCTTTTCATGACTACTATTTAAAATCTACTGGTAAAGGCAGTAACCTGGCACATCAACAGCTTTGCCAACACCCCTGAAGTGGCCCTAAGGAGCAGTGAGATGACCAGAAGCTTTTCTTTCAAATAGTCCCCAATCTCCAAGTATTTAGTGCAGTGTTTTTCTAAAAACTCAAGTGACATAACTGCACCCAGCTGGAAGTCTCTTCCATGTAACTGTGTAACGTGGATGTTATGAAATCTCAACTGTGCATTTGCTGGAAGCAAAGTATGTCTTTTCGACTTCCAGCTTTCACCAGTGTTGCAATAAGACTAAAAGACAGAAGGTTACACATTGAACTTTTCAGAACCTGGAAGGAAGAAGGATCAAGATGGCTTGATCTACAGCCAGGTTCAGCAATTACTATAAACTTGGGGATAAATGGCCTCTAAATCCCAAATACAAACAGCAACCAACCTTTTACTACAGGGGAAACAGTAATCTCACTGTCTGCCAAATTCACATACACATCATACAGGTCTGGTCTGCTGTTCACTTCAGAATCTGTAAATCCAGCAATGTAACCTAGAGAGCAGAATTTAGCAAGATTAGGATCTTCATAAACAAAACCACGCCAAAACCAAGATAAAATCACAGTCCTACAGTCTGTTCTAGGAGTTTTTGACACAATAATCATTGGACCCAGGAGGTTGTGCTGTTGACAGTATCAGTCATTCAACAAGTGTGTTCAGCAGATGCTTCATTTCCAAGGAGCTTCAAAATCAGCTTCTGAAATTGCCTTGAACATGAATGAACCACTCACACTACAAGCAATATCATAAGGTTATCAATGTGGAATTTTAAACGCTCTTCCTACCTTGCTACTAAAACTACTGTTTTGCAAATGAAAAGGCCACTGAACTTTCTCATTTTAAAAAAATCACCACTCTGGAGCCCTTTTTCACGAAGTCAGGATTAGACTGGAACAGAGGAATAAACCCAGCAGATTTTCTTATTTATAGCAAACCAGGTGAGAAAACTAAGGGAACTTTTTCCTTTGTGTTCAGGTGGAAATGCTGAAGATGAGTAGTCTTCTTGCTCATTATTCCTGCACAGAGAAGCCTCTTAATGGCCACATAATGTGTCATGTTAAACTTTGCATAAGCCAAGGGCCTGTCCCTGGGTTATGCACCAAGCCCTGCACACACACAGACCAAACTCCTATGTAGCCACTAAAGTCCACCTGTGCTTAGGAGCCAGAGACCTCACTGGCATTAACATAAAAATCTGGGACTTCAGAGTTAGGAACTCACAAAAAAAAAAAGAAAAAAGAAAGGTTCAGCCACAAGTGATGTGTAGAAGCTGGGAAAAAAATGCAGTTTATCTAAAGTGAGCTGCTTTTGTACAACAGGAGGACTTTCAATCCCTCAGATCACAACATCAAAAAAGTCTCAAGGCTGCTTTGCATCTGTGATTGGGGATAGACTGATGTGGATCCACCCAAATCCACCAGATTAACCAGTTATCTTCCCACACACTTGTTTAGTTGTTTTGCCTTTTCTAAAGCAAATTATGCTGTTTAACTTTGAACAATAGCATTAACAGCAAAATAACCTTTTTTCCTCCGAAGTGCACTGGTGCAAGACCTTGCAGCAAAAGAAAGTAGAATTAAATTTTCTTTATATTTTTGATTAATAAACTATCACTACCTGTGCAGGCTTTCAAGGCTTCCACTTCCTCCTCGTTTAGATGCACGTATGAATGAAGAATTGACCAGTCTTGTCGATGCCACACTAAAGCAGGCAGGGTCCTGGGGAAAAATTTGGCACATAGTATATTTTTATTTATGCTAACTAAAGTTTCACGGGATGAAATGCATGCCATGAGAATAAACAATTCTGACTAGGTCTCATTTGGGGTGGATATACAGGAACTATAGAGATTTCTGCCCTCAGTGCAAGCAGAGTTTATTGCTCATTCCACCGTTACATTTCTCTGAGCCGAGGAACATACAGCTAAAGCCTTAAGAGGGATTTAACAGAATTTCAATAAACAGGTTTAAGAAAGGTTTTCTTCCTTAAAATATGGGTTTTTCTCTCGATGAAGGTTCAAAATTTGTTGGATTCTGGGGAGGGGTGTGAAGGAAGGAACGGACAAAGTACCTGGTAAACTCCTGGATAGCTTCTATTCTAGGATGGTACACCACAATTCTCTTCTTTAACATCAGTGCTGTATATAGGATAACTGTTTCCATTCCAAACTGAGACACTATATCTAGAAAAGAGGGGAAAATCATTGTACAGAAGATATGCATGCTGATACTAAACTGTTTTTTGAGGAAGCTAAATAATAACAGCACAGGTTAGCATTGTTACTTGAAGCACACAGGAAAACTAGATGGCATTTTATATTGTAGGAAAAAAATCAGCATAGAGGCTCCTGGCAGTGAATAACCTTTGATGGAACCAGCAAGGTAAGCCTTCCGAGCATCAAAATCCTTGCTGAGGAAAGATCCATTTTCTTCACTTTGGCAGATCCCTTTTGTGAGCACTGCAATGTAACTCTCCATCATTTTAACTGGGCTTCCATGCTTCAAGTAGATCCTGTGTGAGAAGAAGAGAGTCTGGGATTTAAACTGCAAACACATGAATACATATATACATATGAAAAATAAAAAATTAAAATTAGTATCACAAGCAGCAATATTATTGGCAAGAATTCCTAATTTTGGACACCTGGTTGAGGTTTTAAATACTAAACTAGAAGCCTTCCAACATGCACACAAATACATGTCTGTCTTTCAGGACATAAAGCTACCTTGTATTCTTATTTCAGTTTCCTATTTTATGAAAGAACCAACATTGACTAAGATAGAAACACACCCCAAAGGTGTAGGCGTGTTCCAGACTAAGGATTCTTTGCAGACTTGAAAGGTGCCTGCCTAATGAAAAAGCAACTACCATGGTAACTTCTGTTGTTACATGTAGACCATTTAACTAGTTATTCATTTTTTCTCCCAGTATCATTTGACATTCTTCTGTACTCTTTGTTAAATGATGAAAGAAAAATATAAATATGTCCTTGATGCTCATTAAAAACCCCAAACAACACAAAAGAATCACACCCCAACAGAGCCCATCCAATTTTAGCTGTCTTCCACTGTAACCTATTTTACAGGTTAAGGTTCTTCAGGAGCAGCACTGAAGCTGCCAGCTACCCATTTTCCATGTTACCCATAGCACAAAGCTACATCACACTTGAAACTCAATTATTAGCATGTTTAGAAGAATCCATTTTGGATTTGAAAGGAAGTGTTAGCTGATAAATCTGCATTAAAGCAATCTGCAGCGAATCTAAATATTTCATGTATCACCAAAAAAGAACAACCTCAGTTTTTCAGTACCCTGCAGAACTGGTAAAGCCTGGAGGCATTCCCAAGTCTACACTATATATAGTAGGTGCCAAGTATACAATAACCTCACAATTGCATCCAATTAGCTGCAAAATCTCAGGGAATACTCTTGGTATCAAGAAGTGGGACCGGACCAATATGGAAACTCAAGGAAAAGCAAAGAAAGAAGCAGAGAGAGATCATGAGAATGTGGACGTGGAGGAAAGCAAGTAAACAGAACGAGGAAGGAGAAGGTGGCAGACTGGTTGGAAGAGGGGCAAGGCAAAGGGCTCTCATTTCCCTGGAGGGAAAGCAAAACCATCCCCAGGGGCTGTGCTTAGCTCAGAGGAGCTGCAAGAAGCATCTACAGCAGACATGTTGTGGAGGGATGCAAGTTGTTCACCACACACACGGTGACCTTTGAGTCCAGCACTGACCTCTTCCCAAACATTTACACTTTTAAAAAGTAAGTTCTCAGAGAAAATGAGTGTGTGGGTGGTGGTGTCTGGAGAAGACACACATTAAAACCTAATGGACATCTGACACTCACCCAACACTTACTGCACGAACTCAAGATAAACTTAAATCAAGGATTTATTTAATCTGATTCTGTTTGCAGGACTGAGTTTCTGGCAGGTTGTTAGAACAAAGGCAACACAACGAAATTTAACCTCTTGCTTTGGCAAGCTCTAAGCCTGCCCACAGCACCACCTCAAAGCAGCTGTACAGACCTGCAGAGTATCCTCGTGAAGGCGGCGTATTTCTCTGGGTTGAAGTCTTTGGCCGTCAGGACAATGGAAAAGTGGGTCACCTGTGCATGACAGGAACACACAGAGCTTAGTTCATGACCCACCACGAGCAGCCTTTGTCACATTACTGAACTTCCTGCAGTACTGACAAGGCATTTCAGTTAAAAAAAGCATAAAAAAGTGAGCAGCAGCAGCAGCTCTAAGTTCCCAAGTGCAGGGATGGCTGGGGAACGGGTTTCTGATGTGCCTCAGCTCTAGTACAGACTGTCTTTTGCTTAACCTACACCACGAGAGTTGTTTTCCTATAGGATTATTAAAAAAACAGAAAGGCATTATTTTTCCCCCACAGCAGGTAGGGAAATTCCATAATTTGTTGCTATGGAGGCAGACAGCATCAACATATTTAGAAAGAGACTGGAAAAAAACACACAGATAGCAGGGCCAAAATTAGAACTACTCTTTAAACTTCCTTAATCCAGTGACTGTGGGCTGGGACAGTATGAGACTGAAAGCCTGCAGATAATGGCCAGGCTCACATGTCCTCCTCAAACAGCATCTCCCACTGCTGCTGCTGGAGACAGTGCTGGGACACTTTATTTTATTTTATATATTTTACACCTTTAAGGTTCATAGGAGATGTAAGCTTGGAGTGAGGAAAGGCGGGAAATATTCTGTTGTGGGCATGTAAAATTGCCCCATTATCTTTCTGCTTAACAATATAGCATGAAATATGAAAACTGAATAACTGAATAAACTTAACAGTTTAATGATTTTCATAACAGGGACAAGATAGAAGATACAAGCATATTTACTGTCTTCCAATTATGAATGCAATGAAAAATAAAGTACCTATGTAACTTGACCCTTCGGAAAAAAAAGCACCAAGTTCCATACTAACAAGATTTTGAACACAATGAAACAAACTTTGTAGAGAGAAACAAATTGCTGATAATGAAATACAAATTAACTAGAAATAATGACATGAGATAGCATTACCACGTTAACACAAGGAATCTAAATTGGGCAATGAGTGTCTCAGTCATGCTGCAATTCCATCCAACACGTGTCTTGGTAAAAAATGAAACATGGACTAGTTGGACTCCTGGGTAAAAGCTGCATCTGTGAGCACACAACAGCTTGAACCCCTTCTCTTCCCCACGGTTCCCTCAATAGGAAAACACTGCTTAACCTGCAGAGGAACCTCTGCATTTATCTTCCCCACATTCTACTGAAAAGCCCCGCCAAGTCCTACCTTTTTCAAAGCTGGAGAATCCTGAACTTCCACAGTTGTGATGTAGAACCAAGACCTTTTGTACTGGCCAAATACAAACGTATGGAGCAACTTGTTTTCATCCGTGAGGCAGCACTTTCGCAGCAACAGAGTCCTCAGCTCAGCTGTTACGGACGGATAACACCAAACCCACAAAGCATCTCCGTTGGTGTCTTTTTCTATGGTGGAAAGATGTTCACTGTGAGAATGCCAAACAGCAGCAAGGGAGTAAATCGATGAGTTAATCAGGTTTGTTTCCTAGAACCAGATTAAAATTCCACCTTACCCTGACCCTAGACATCCAGTTCTGCCTCTGCGGTTTCAGCCCCAGGGCAGCACTTCTGCTGCGGGCTTTATTATTGAAACGCTAACAAATATCCGCTCTTACGAGGTCAGGGAAGCACCGGGAGTTTGAATACACACCCAGTGCGAGCGAGGTGCGGAGGAACAAGCTTATTTATGGTTTTTCCCCGTTTCTGATGTCGCAACACAGAGATGGGAAGCCGCGAATTTCAGGCACCCCCGGCCGAGCCCAGCGCGGCAACAGGCGGGGCCGCCACCGCCCGCCCGGGCCGGGCCCGCAGCTCGGCGGGCCCCGATACCGCCCCGGGCCCCACACGGGTCTCACACGGGTCCCCCCCGGCCCGCGGGCCCTCACCGATGAGCCCCACGGCCCGCAGCAGCTGCGCCTCCGGCTCTGCCATCTTCGCACCGCCGCCTTCCGCCCGCCCGGCCCGGCCCGCTCCGCCCCGGCCCGCTCCGCCCTCGGCCCGCTCCGCCCCAGGGCCCGCCCAGCCGCTCCCCAGGGCCCGGCCCGCCCGGCTCCCCGGGCCGGGATTGGGAACACACGGGCTGCGTCCTCGCCCGCCCCGCCCCGCCCCGGCATGGCTCGGGCTGCAAGGGAGCGCTGCAGCTCCCCCGGGCCGACCTCCCTGCTCAGGCAGGGTCCCCTCCTGTCGCTCAGGGGTGTGTCCAGGTGGATGCGGGGTGTCTCCAGTGAGGGAGACTCCACACCTGCTCTGGGCAGTCTGTGCCAGTGCTCGGTAACCTGCACAGTAAAGAAGTTCTTCCTTATAGTCCTGTGTTCCAGTCTGGGCCCGTTGCTTCTTGTGCCATTGCTGGGCACCACCGAGCACAGCCTGGCTCCATCCTCTGCCCCCTCCCTTCAGACATGGACAGACACTGATGAGATCCCCACTCTCCAGGAAAGGCCCAGCTCCCACGGCCTTTCCCCAGAAGTGAGGTGCTCCAGTCCCCTCATCACCTCCATAACCCCCTCTTTTGCTACCTCACACTGTAAGTCACGGGGCACAGTTCACGGGAAACGTTACACAAAAGGAAGTGGCCCTGCTGGCAGCTGCATGCTGAAGTCCTGGACAGGAGCTGTATCCCTAAGCATCCCAAAACACAGGCCTCCCTGTGCTTCTACAGTGTGGATGAAAGCTGACTCGTGCCCAAGAGGCAGCTGAGTGAGGTGAGGAACACTCGTGGAAGCAGAACAGCCATTCCGGAGTAACTCCATGCATCAGCAAGTTTATTTGAGAATGAAAAGATCTCATTTTAAAGTTTGAAAGAACAGTGGTACCTGAATGTTGGACTCCATGTCCTTAAGGGTCTTTTTTAACCTAAATGATTCTAGGAATACCATGGCACAGAGCAGCCACTGACTAGGAGGAGAAACTTCCAAAATACCTGGGATAACTAGAAACTGCTGAAGAAAACATGCAGTTCTGGGAGAGGCCAGGCCTGTCCCTGCCTGGCTGGGGAATACACTAAAGGACAGCTCGCCATATGATTTTCATAAAGTCCTAAAATTAAAGCACACACATTTAATATACTCTGCTACCATGTAGGAAGGGACATGAGGATTCAGATCATAAAAGCTGCTTCAACCAAAATTGTCTTGATCCCAAGCCTGCAGGGCTTTCAGGAACTTCAGAGACGTACAAAAAAGTGGGGTGGGCTCCCCAATGGCAAATGCTGCTCTAGCCCAGCAATAAATACCAGGCAGCACACCCACCAGAGCAAAGGTGCCCCCCAGAGAAGGCTGCAAGGACTTAGGACAGGGACTGGCTCTGGCCACGCTGGGACAGGCAGCCTGCGGGTGCTGGGAAAGCTGCCACCCAGACCTGGGGTTGTCTCTGACCTGACAGACATTCCAGTCAATTTTATGAAGACAAGAAAAGCACTATTCAGTTCATTAATTTTACGAAGACAGTTCAGCACTATAAATAGCTCAGTGATGACTCTACTTTAAAGCAGCCCATACTAAAATACTGTCATGTAAACCAATAGTGTGACCTGACGGAGAACACTGTGTACAACACCGAACACCAGATCTCTAAGGACACCAGGACACGGAGAAAATTCCAAGTGAAGAGAGCGTGAAAAAACAAAGCTGGGTTTTTTTCTTCTGTTTTTTTTGACCCTAGAATGGAGGCTCATGCACTAGAATTCTCCCTGAAACTCTATCCTCTCCAGGTCCCAATCCCCCTCCCGATCCCCCCACGGTCCTGATCCCCTCCTGATCCCCCCACAGTCTTGATCCCCTCCCAATCACCTCACGGTCCCAATTTCCCTCCCATCCCGATCCCGATCCTCCCATGGTCCTGATCCCCTCCTGATCTCCCCACAGTCCTGATCCCCTCTCGATTGCCTCGCAGTCCCAATCCCCCTCCCGATCCCCTCCTATCACGATCCCGATCCTCCCACGGTCCTGATCCCCCTCCCGATCCTCTCCCATCCCGACCCCGATTCCCTCACGACCACGATCCCATCCCGATCCCGATCCCATCCTGATCCCAATCCCCCCATGGTCCCGATCTCCCTCCCATCCCGATCCCCTCACGGTCCTAATCCCCTCCCGATCGCGATCCCCTCCCATCTCGATCCCGATCCCGACCGCCTCATGGTCCCAATCCCCCTCCCGATCCCCTCCCATCCCGATCCCGATCCCCCCACGGTCCTGATGCCCCTCCCGCTCCTCTCCCATCCCGATCCCGACCCCCTCACGACCACGATCCCATCCCGATCCCAATCCCCTTCCCGATCCCGATCCCCCTCCCCTCCCGATCTCGATCCTCCCATGGTCCTGATCCCCTCCTGATCCTCTCCCATCCCGATTCCGATCTCCTCACGGTCCCGATCCCGATCCCCTCACGGTCCCGATCCCCTCCCGATCTCGATCCTCCCATGGTCCTGATCCCCCTCCCGATCCTCTCCCATCCCGATCCCGATCCCCTCACGGTCCCGATCCCGATCCCCTCACGGTCCCGGTCCCGGTCCCGATCCCCTCACAGTCCCGGTCCCGATCCCCTCACGGTCCCCATCCCCTCCCCACCCCGATCCCGATCCCCTCACGGTCCCCATCCCCTCCCCACCCCGATCCCGATCCCCTCACGGTCCCCATCCCCTCCC
>NW_020898011.1:3773005-3802667 GCF_003984885.1 Neopelma chrysocephalum
CGGGGCCGCGGTGAGGCCGCGCCAGCCCCGTGTGGGCTCGGCGCGTAATGGCCCCCGTCCTTCATGTGACTGCGGTGAGGAGGATGCGAATGGCCCTGGAAGACAGGCCGGCAATCCCGACTGGCACATAACCAGCCCGGTTTTATATTTGTCAGCTGGCTTTGACGCTTCTGTAATTTTTTTTTATAGTATCCTGTTGTTTTTTTTTAATAGTATCGTATTTTAAGGCCGTGAGGGTCTGGGTGCTCTTCGTGATTCAAGTGCTTAGTGTTTTAGCAGGAAAATGCTAAATAAAAGTAGCGCGCGTCCCCGAAATTACTGGCCTAAAATTCGCTGGGAAATCCTTCCCGCAAAGGTAAAAAGACAAAAGATAAAATCAGCTTCAAAACGAGATGAAAGATAAAATCAGTCAGCTTTCCAGGGCGAAGCTGCGTTGCATCAGTCCTGTCACTGGAAAAGATGCACATGCCGTAGTATATAAATACCAATTAAACTTCAGAATTCTTGGGTAGAGTAAATTGTACTTGGTGCACAGGTCACGTTTCTGGTTACTTTGACCTTAAACTGTTCAAATCTGACATCCTGTTGATGCATTCGTGGTAATTATTTAAATTCACATTTCTCGTGCTGCTGCAAGTCTAAATAATTCTGATGAACTGAAGGACTCGAGTTGAACTGAAGGGTGGGAGTGTTCTCCAGACAAACGCTGGCAACCCTGAATTTCAGTGGGCTGAACACAAAGCATGACAAGCAGTGTCAAGTCTTGCAAACTGCAGGGGCTCAGTCTTGTCATAAGGGTGGAAAGTGGTACCTGAGGCAGATTGTGTGTTGCAGGAAGCAGTTTAATGTTAAACTGGCATTTCAAATCAGAACATTCAGTGCAGTTTCCAGAGTTTCAGTGTGTTTTATATATAAGGCTCAGGTGAGCATTGGACCATTTAATGCTCCATGTTCTCAGTGACTTCCACCATACAAAGGTGATGTTCAGAAATATGAAGAGCTTGAGTGATTTTAAGTATGTACAGATATGTAAGAAAGGCAGTTTTCTCCTAATAAATGGTAAATGTAGGTCAAGGTCAACCCTCGGTGTTTGTTAACATCTGGCCTTGCTTTGTAGTCAAGGATGGAATCACCTTTGGGGAGCATTTTATTGTGGCAGATACTGAGCTTGCTCACTATTAGAGATACTGTAGAGCACGTGACATCTTTGTCACCTCCTGTAATGACATGTCACCTCCTGTAATGACATGTCACCTCCTGTAATGACATACATTTTCTCACAATGAAAACTGAGCTTAATTTGGGATTTTGGGTCAGCAGTAGGTCAGTTGTTGATGTGTATCAGCTACTTCTTGACCACTCAGAGCTTCAGTTGCTCTTTTGGCTACCTTTTAGCATTTTAAGTGGTATGAAAGAAAAAAAAATGGAAAAAATGTAACTGACAGCTGTTTATGGGCTGAGCTTTGCAATTTGTGTGTTACAGATCTGAGTGTTCATAACTTACAGTTCCTTGTGCAAGGCATGGTGTTGTGTGCTGTATTTTACTCTTCAGGTTCACTTTGTGCTTTTACTGAAGTGTCTTTTAAATTAGCCTTAATTATTTGACTTACAGGTAAGAACCTGCTTGGCCAGAGTTAATTAAAAGTTTCAAAACAATATGAATTAGTTTTGTGCTTTGTCCAGTTGGTTATCGACCACTGAGGGCTGTGGTTGGAATGCCCTGGCGTTGTTGCAGGATTAAACTTGCCTTTCAAGTGTGTTTTCTTAAATAAAATGTAGAGCTGAGCAGTAATTGTCTGAAAAGCAGCACTGAGATAGAATAGCAGTGTAAATTATGGGTTGGAGGACAGCTTTATTAAAATTCCCTCGGTGAGTAAAAGTACTGCTGGATACTGCCACACCGTAGCCTTCATTAT
This sequence comes from Neopelma chrysocephalum, assembly GCF_003984885.1. Classification (NCBI taxonomy): domain Eukaryota; kingdom Metazoa; phylum Chordata; class Aves; order Passeriformes; family Pipridae; genus Neopelma; species Neopelma chrysocephalum. The sequence continues at coordinate 3,774,922 of NW_020898011.1, forward strand.
CTTCAACTGTATCAGGGTGCTTTTTCTAGAAAGGAACTTGCTCATCTTATGCAAGCTCATTTTTTACATAAACTGAGCCCTGAATACGTGCTATGGTGGTTTTTAGATTAAAACCACACTGCTGCTTTCAAACTACATCTTTTGTTATGTTCTAACTTCACTTTTGAGATTCCAAAACTGGGAAGCTCTGTCTGATGTCTGAGCACCTTGAGCAGGCCCCTACTTTAATTGTTTCTGCCATTATTTCTTAGGAATGTAGTGCTTTCCAAAGTACTTCGTGGGAAGTACTGGCTCCACCCCTCAGCCTTTAAGAATAAACACGTTTCCCACTGGCTGTACTTCACTTCCCCTTATCTTTTAAACCTGTTTGCTTCCCATTCTCAGTGTTCATTTCTCCTGCTTTGCTGCAGTGAGGAGCACATTTAGTGTGGGGTCTGTGTATGTGGGTTGCTGCCTTGGTGTTTGCTCACGGGTGGTTTGCTGGGTTTTGTGCTGAGCAGAATGTGTGGGATGTCAGGGGTGGGAGTTGCTGTGGTGCTGAGAGCTCCTGTTAGTAAGAGCAGCTGCTTAGGGATGAATAAATGGGCCACTGGTTCCAGCAGCAAGGCTGATTTAAAAAGTGTTTGACCCTTCAACTGAGCTGCAGCAGCTTTTGGTGTACGTTTGGTACACTTATATAAACTTATATACACTTATATAAACTGAAGTGCTAGACCACTCTGAGTTAAAAAAACCAACAAACCCACAAACACTAAAACTTTTCCGAGTGAAGGTATTTTCCTCCCTCCTTCTCTCCATTCCTTCCTCCCTTCTTGCCTCCTTCCCTCCCTTCCTTGTTCCTTTTCCTCCCTGACTCCCCTCCCTCTTTCCTCCCTGCCTCTGAAACCAGCTTAACAAGTGGATGTGTGTATTTTACTATTGTGTTTGAAGTGCTCAGTCATGCCAGGATGGATGGAGAGACATCTCCCCTATCCTGAAGTTTCCATGTAAATGGAGAGGTTTGTTTGCCACTCATGTCATTGAATGACTGGCACTAAAACAAACCTTCAATGAGCTTTGGGTAGAGTTAATTAAATTCTGAAAGTTTCTTGTGTTAAGCATAAAAAAATGCATCTTCTGGTGTGCAAATCTTTTGCTAATTGGGATTTTACTTTCAGAATTCCTTGAGGTTGGCAAAAAGCAGCCTGCCCTCGATGTTCTCTATGATGTTATGAAAAGTAAGAAACACCGAACATGGCAGAAAATCCACGAGCCGATTATGCTGAAGTACCTGGAGCTCTGTGTGGATCTCCGCAAGAGTCACCTGGCAAAAGAAGGACTGTACCAGTACAAGAATATTTGCCAGCAGGTACAGTTTCTGATTTTTTGTTTTATTTATTTATAGCAAGCATAGTATCTGTCAACTGATACAATCTAAAAGTAACTGAATCGTCTTGAGTTAGAATTAATCTGCCTTTTAGATGCTCTTGGATTTGTAGCATTTATGTTTTAAATACTTGCTGCCTGTTGTGGGTGGAAACATCTTCCCATTTTTTTGCTTTTGGTGTAGGTTAACATCAAGTCTTTGGAGGATGTTGTTAGAGCCTATTTAAAGTTAGCTGAAGAAAAAACAGAAGCAGCTAAGGAGGAATCCCAGCAGATGGTACTGGACATAGAAGACTTGGATAACATTCAAACTCCAGAAAGGTGGGCAGTCTGTCTTTAAAATGTAGCAATTCACAGAAAGTATACTTATTTTCATTCACAAAGCTGAGGTGTAAATGTGGTGGATTTGAAATGGAATACTAGTGGTGGTCTAGAGGTTTTCAAAGTAGGGAGAAAGCAGGAATTTTGCATTGAACAAAATCCTAAATCGGAGTAAAGAAAACTAAAGAAAGTAAGTAGTAAAGAATAAAAAATTTGTGGGAATGGTTCTGCGAGTTGGGTCACTGCTTTCTAGTGTCTGCTCTGATTTGCATCTGTAGTGGTATTGGAAAGTTTATTATGGAAAACTTCTCATTACCATTTGATGTATAAATGCTGTTAATGATGTGAGACCAATGTAATTCCTGTATCTGATAACCTCCAGTTTTTCTGACCACACTGTGCATGTACAAACCAAAGCAAATGTTATTTTATCATTGCTTGGGTAACTGATGAAATAATAGAAGAAAGGGCATAAAAAGTACATTCAGAGTTAGAATTAATTGGATGGATAATGATAACAGAGAGGAATGGAAAAAAGGATCAGTAAAATACATCTGCTTTAGGTTGTGTGTGTAGACCTTCCCTGGCAAGTAGTACCAGGTTAGGGTGAAACGAGTCTCCAGCTCTGAGAAGTCATTGTGTAGTCAGAGTGTTTTGTGGGAGAACTTCCTATTCTGCTTCAGGCAAAGTGATGTTAGCTCCAAGAGCCTGTTGATGTAGGGAATGCTCACGTTAACTCAGAGGACAGAGATGTATGGGTGACATCTGTGGAAAAGGGGTAACAAGGCAGGGCTGAAGAAATGTTTTACAGCATTCCAGCTGAGTTTGGAAGAGGCCAGACATCTAATTTGGGGAAAAGTGAAGCTGTTGATCCCTACCAGAAGGGATGTTGGCAGCTGAATTGGAAGGGGACTAAGACATTGCCCAGTGAAAGACTGATGGCATGTACTGACAAAAGGAGACAGGAAGCAAGAATGAAGTTAGTGGGAATTCTTTCAATTAAAATCTTTGCACAGGAACTAAAAAAGTAAAAGTTTTATCTTCTGATGATAGAAAATGGGAAGAAATTATTGAAGTAGAGGTTATTTGTCCTGTGTAGGAATAGAGTTATAGTAGTCAAGTATTACTCATAAAGACCTGGAGTAGAAGGCTGTGGATTTACATGTTGACAGCAGAGCTCTCTGGGAGAAGTTGGTTGCAAAAAAAAAAAAAGGTTCCAGACCTGTCTTCAGTAGCTGTTCCAGGATGGCAGTGCCATTGATGTTTTTTCCAGAGCCTGAAATTGTTACAGAGGAATCCTGCTAATAGTTAAACAGCGAGGATGGAACTGGAAATGGTGTAGTAGAAAAGAGCTACAAGAGTTGAGAGTTTATGTTGGAAGCATAGTTCAAAAAGAATTTTAGAAATGAAGGCTTAGGGAAGATGGTTCTTTGTCAGTTTGTCACGGTGGGTGGACTGTTCAGCATAAAGGGACCATGTGAGACATAGCACTGAATTGGTCTCAGTGTCTCAGGAATCCTTTCACCAATCTTGTATTTCTCTGATGAAGGAATGAAGTTATGGCCACTAAATGCAAGATTATCACATCTTGCTTTTGACATCTATTTAAGCATCTATTTCATATCAAAATTTTTAAAGGATTTGATATTTTAAGTGTCCTGGTTTTTGATGTCTGTGGATTGTAAGGCACACGGTGCCTCTGTGTCACATGTCAACAAGAAGGGAACTCTGGCAGCGTTGCTGGTGGCTAAAAAGGAGCTATGAGCAAGTACCAAAGTGTCTGTATTGACAGTGATACCCGACTCTAGCAGAGCTCCAGTGCACAGCTCCCTGGTAGAAAAGGGAAGGTGAAAATCCTGGGGTTCATTTCCTTTGGCTTACTTGGGAAGGGTACAGAAGTCCCTGAAGTCTGTTACCTCTGGAGCTTGGATGTGTCAGTTATATATGCAGGGGCTAGATTTTGAAACTTAAAAGCAAGGACATTATCTACATCCTTTAAAGGAAAAGGGAGCCATTTGAGGGCCCAGTTTGAAAATAAGCAATAGACTGTTCAGCAGCAATTTTCTGTTCAGATTGGTCCAGAAAAATTGATGAGAATTGTAGGGAGTAACCCACTTTTGTTTTTTTGTTTTTCCTTACCCCCTGCCCTGACTATAGTGTTCTTTTGAGTGCTGTAAGTGGAGAAGACACTCAGGATCGTACTGACCGACTGCTTTTGACACCCTGGGTTAAATTTCTGTGGGAATCCTATAGACAGTGTTTGGATCTTCTTCGAAATAACTCTCGAGTGGAACGCCTGTACCATGACATTGCACAGCAAGGTAGGTCCAAAAGATGGAAACTTAAAGTATAATGATGTGGTGTCCCACCCTTAAGGGCAAGGGAGCATCCAAGATTCACAGATGCTCGTGGTTGAAAGGAACAACAAAAGTCAGAGGGTCCCCAAAAGCTTATGAAGTTTTATTAGTAAATTACACATTTGGCATGGAAATTGGTATGTTAGTCCCTGAGCTCCCAGGGTAAGCACACAGCTGTGCACTTCAGATAAAGGGATAGGGTGAAAGAGAAGAGAGAGACAGATGAGTTAAAAAGGGGAGAGAGAGGAATAAAGGGATAAACAGAGAGATCAGCGGTCCTGGCTCCAATGTCAACCCAGCTGATGGGTTGTCCAGGGTTCTGGGGTGCATGTGGAAGGGAACCTTTTTACAGATAAGTTTTCCCCACCCTGGAGATCAGTTTCTCACTTTCTGTGCAAATCAGTTATTGTGCACAGTCCATTCTTCTGGACCTTTCTGCAAATGGGTCGGAGGGCCTCGGGAGTCTTGGGTGGTCTTGGTGCCCCCCTACAGTCCATCCCTGCTTCTCAGCCTCATTCCTGTGCCTGCACTCTACTGTGTTGTGCTTATCTCCAGGAACCAGAACAGGGACCTTTGTCCTAGAAAAGTGCTGCCCTACCCCTGTATGGCCCCTTCTCCAGCCATATTCTGTTCTTTCTCACAGTGTGTTACTACCAACACTCCTCGGTTGTTTTTGCCAACAATCCTGGGTTACCTCCACAGCTATCCAGCTGTCCAGGTTTGAGACATGCATTAACTCAGTTATCTTCTAGGCTTCTACATCACCCCATGGCTCAAACACCAGTATGGACTTGGGGATCCATTGAAAAGGGAAGAGAAGAGAAGAGAGAGAGGGAAAGGGAGAGGGTTTGTCTGGACAAATTACTCCTTTGTGTCTCAAGTTGTTTAACAGCTCAGACTGATGACAAAAGTCCTTTTTCCCATTCGGAACATCTCTGTCTTGTCTCTTTAAATGCAGCCAGGCTGAATAACAAAGATCTCTTTAGTCCATCTGGTCCAGTTTGGCCTTGGCATTCCTCAGGTGGAATCTCTCCTGCTTCATGAAGTACTTGCTGCACTGCTATTGCTATTCCTCCACCTTTTTTTGGGGGATTGGGATTAGAGTATTACATAATTTCATGTCTGGAGGGAGTGGAACTACCTGTAAAAGTTTGGCAAGCACAGCATGTGCAATCATGGGTGAATGTTTATAGCCCTGTGTGGGTCTGCTGAAGGTGTATTGCCCTCCCTTTACAGGTAATAGCTAGTTGAGCCTTGTCATATTCCCAGCATGGAATCATAGAACCCACTTCTTTTACATCTAGAGTTACCATCCACGAGTGGGACACTCTGAGTTTTAGTTACCAGTTCTGCAAAATTTAGCTGCTTGTAGGGTTTGCAGTACTGGGTACCACAACCCTTAGTGGGGCCAAATCAATTAGAACTTCAGAAATTCCATCTCACACCACAGCCAAAACCCAGCACTGTGACACACCAGCAATCCTTGAATCAGGGAGTGCAGGTGTCGCGTGGAATGAGGGCACTGCCAAGAGAAGAAGCCACAGACTTTTCCTCAGGAGGTACTCTAACTGATAATTTAGGGGAGAAAATAAGGGAACGTGGCAAAAGTTCAAAAGGGTGTCATACAATCCAGGCAAAACATTGCACCAGAGTACTGACCCAGCACATACTTACTAATCCACAACACTTAGTCAAAATCCAATCCCTCCAGCTTTGAGCTGCCCAAAACATCAAGAAAGGAGCAAAGAAAGAGAAGAAGAGGGAGCAAGAAGAGAGAAGTGTTCTCACTGTCCCTGCCAATCTGAGGCTGGGTTAGGGGCTCCAGGAGGTGTGGTGTGTTGAAGTTTTCCTGCCTGCTTTTAACTGGCAGCTGCTCCAAGGCTTTCTCCTGTGGGCTCCAGTGGCTGCCATGAGGGATAGGTACCTCCCTGAGGTTCGACCCATCCCTTTCCCCCTACACACACACACACCCCCCTGAGGTGATTCTGACCCAACAGTTACTGATCCAGTATCTCATACCGTACCTATTAGAAATTTTATTAATTGCTGGTGAGAACCAACTGGAATCTGAATGTCTGGGCCATTATTACGTGTGTATTATAGGATTCCACTTGCTGGATTTCAGTCTCCACTGGATTGTGGCCTGGTAATGCTCTGGCAAATCAGCCACCTGGATTGGATCAGATGAGATCATTTTTTGTGTGTGATTTCCCACTCCACACCGAGGTCCAGTGGATTCAAATGGGGTTGAAGGAGATAAAGAGTCATCTTTCCCTGGTTCTCCGTTGTCAGATCACACCAAATGTTTTTATCCTGTGCACAGCTGCTATACTTATTCTGGAACTTTGATATCTTGGTGACTGTATATGGCACCATTTTAGTAGCAGTTTGCTAACACTGACCATCGTCTGTGGTTTCAGTTTTAATTAAGGGTCAGAAATGTTACTTCCTCATCATCAGATGACTCTTTATCAGAATAATAGATCCATTCACTGTCTTCCAACTCCTTCATTGGATACAGAAAGTCAGAGTTAGGAGACTGTGGTTCTGCAAATGTTTGTATGTATCACTTAGGACTTGGTATTTCTGAAAAAAGTCTGTTACATTTGCAACTCTGGATCCAAATTGTCCAAGTACCTCAGGAAAGATGACTGTCAGGTGAGTTCTAGGTGCTTCGGTGTATTTAAGCCTTTGTGCTACAGTGTCAAGGCTTCCTTTTGTGTCTGTTTTTAGTAGAGACATTCTAGAATTTCCAGACTGACAGTGGCAGAGCAAAACTGATTTTTGAGAGGAACTATGGGATCAAAGACAATTTTTTTTTCTGTGTCATTTCCAGTCATTTGAAAGCTTTATTTAACTTTACCGTATTTAGATGACTTGAGAATTTTACATTTTACAAAGCCAAAACTTGAATTCATGCCGTACACAGGAGTTCATTTCCTCTTAGTTCAAAATAAAAGCTAGAATCAGTGCATAAATTACAACATTTTTAAAGAGACTCTTAAGTGTTCTCTATGCTCATTAGGCTTAATTGTGTAGAAACATCTTCGTTTTTTGAGGTCAAGATGGAAGTGCTCTGCAATGTCACTTATTCATTATGTGTGACAGATTATATCATGTTTGACATATCTTTTGACTGCAAATGAAGGTTCTTTAAATGTACTGATTTACATATTTGAATCCCGTTTAGAACTACCGTGAAGTCACCATTAGTGCACGTTCTTAGTTTGTGTTGTTCGTTCCTGCAGCTTTCAAGTTCTGCCTGCAGTACACGCGCAAGGCCGAGTTCCGCAAGCTCTGCGACAACCTGCGCATGCACCTGGGGCAGATCCAGCGCCACCACAACCAAAGCACAGCCATCAACCTCAACAACCCCGACAGCCAGTCCATGCACCTGGAGACCAGGCTTGTGCAGCTCGACAGTGCCATCAGCATGGAGCTGTGGCAGGTATGCACGGGACTCTCCAGCCTTGCCACAACCTGCTCCATGCACTTCACGTTCCATGGTGCATGTAGCAAGGATGATAGCTAAGGAATGAAGTTTTAATGTCTAGAACATGGTGCTACTTGCATGTTGAATGCTTCGTTTGATGGTCCTGCGTTTCAAACCAAGCTTTGCTGGGAGCAGTAAATGGTAGAGTAGCTGAAGTCACTTGGAGTTGTGACAGCGAGGAGCCTGGAGAAGAGGAGGCTCAGGGGAGACCTCATCACTCTCCAACTTCCTGCCAGGGGGGTGTAGCCAGGTGGGAGTTGGGCTCTTCTCCCAGGCAGCTATCAGTAAGACAAGAGGGCTCGGTCTTAAGCTGTGCCAGGGGAGGTTTAGGTTGGATATTAGAAAGAATTTCTTTCCAGAGAGGGTGCTCAGCCATTGGAATGGGCTGCCCAGGGAAGTGGTGGATTCTTCGTCCCTGGAGGTTTTTAAGATGAGACTGGATGTGGCATCAGTGCCATGGGCTGGGAACCACAGCGGGGTTGGATCAAGGGTTGGACTCAATAATCTTGGAGGTCTTTTCCAACCCAGCTGATTCTATGATTCTGTGATAACACCTTCACCTCTGCCAACATTTCTAACGTCAAATTCCTTAAAAAGCCAAGAAATTCCTTTAAAAGCCAAGGTTGTAGTTTTTTGGGTTTGTGAATTTGGAGAACGTTCTCTGTTGTGCTGTTTCCATTTTAGAGGTTTAGGTAATTACATCTAAGGCATTTCCAAGTTTTCCTTTGTTTTAGGGAAACTATACCCTTTCTTGATCAGAAAAACTATTTTTATGAAAATTGCTAAAGCCAATAAATAGTACAATTGATATAACAGTAAAATAGTAGAACTTTTGTTATTTCATTTTTGGGTTTTTTTCTCCCTTCGGTTTGTAGCTTGAAAATCTGAAAGAAACAAGTTTTTGAAAAATTACACAAACTAATCATCAAATTCTAAGCATATTGTTAATGGAGTTGCAGTATGTCCAAATGATTTCTTTATTAGGAAAGAAGTATTTAATTTCAGGTAGCTGACAAAACTGAAGTCTTATAACCTTTAATGAATTCATATTTTTCTTTTTTTGGGGTGTTGCAAAAAACTTCCTAAAAGTGTATTTGTTTTTTTTTCTCTTTAGGAAGCTTTCAAAGCAGTGGAAGATATTCATGGACTATTTGCACTGTCTAAGAAACCACCCAAGCCACAACTGATGGCAAATTACTATCACAAAGTTTCAACTGTCTTCTGGAAATCTGGAAATGCTCTTTTTCATGCATCCACCCTTCACCGACTTTATCACTTATCAAGAGAAATGCGAAAGAATCTCACACAAGAGGAGATGCAGAGGTGGGGAAGGATAGATAATGTGATCTTAGATTCTAATTTTAACCCCCTAGGTTCAAAAATAAACTAAATTGTACCCCAAAAGAAGCAGATGACAGGCATGACCTATGAGCAGCTCTGCCTAAACTGGCCACTACTAATTACCTCAAAAGAAATCTAGAGCAAGAAGGATGTTTTACAAAGCTACAGTGTAAGTATTGTGACCACCAGGATCACCTTAGTTAAGCTTCCTTCTCTTACTGCCTTGGAAGCTAAGCAGGTCAATGAGTATCTGGGTTTTTTGTTTCCTTTTTCTCTTCTGAGTGGTGGGATTTATTTCACAAGATTTCACGGTAGCTAGTGTAAACTTCTGAATGTATAAAAATCTGCATAGCCAAAGGACCTTTAATTTTTTGGTAATAGGGATGAACTGGCAAGGCTTTTGAGGTGTGCAGAATCATTGACTGCTTTAACCTCTGAAGTTCATCTACAGGCCTTTATAGAATCAAAACCTGGTTGTAATAATACTTCATGGAAATTTTTACATTCCTGTTCGCTTGGGTACTAAGATCAGAATTTAAGTATTTAATGCCACTTGTTCTGTTACATCAAAAAGTACATCTGTCTTACACTGTAAATTTTAAAAATAAATTCATTCAAAATGACTGGGATGGATTTACATCTAAAAGTTTTTAAAGGTGCTGCTTTCTGCTGTTTTCATTACTTTGTAGTGTTTTGGTATTTACAGAGGCAGCTTAAATTTCTTTGTAATTTCTTTGTATGTATACATATGTACATACATATATAAGTTACAAAACTCTTGCCTCTTGTTCCTGAGGAACACTGCATTCTGTCCTCTCATGGTGCAGGTGGCATCTTGGTTATTGCTGGTACTTTTACACCGTTTTGCATCATAAATGCTACTCATTCCTCTCTTGAATTGACACATACATGGAATTATTAAGTGTTCTCTTGCAGTTCATCTCTTGTGCTTCTGCTTTGTCAACAGGATGTCTACTCGAGTCCTTTTGGCCACTCTGTCAATCCCTATAACTCCTGAGAGGACGGATATCGCTCGCCTCCTGGACATGGATGGCATCATCGTGGAGAAGCAGCGGCGCCTGGCAACCCTGCTGGGGCTGCAGGCCCCACCCACCCGTGCCAGTCTCATCAATGATATGGTAGGTGCTGGTGGCCAGGGGAGCAGCTTTATAACACTGAGTCCTGTTTTCCTTCTGGAGCACTGTTCCTGGTTGGGGGACAGCAGTTTGGTTCGTTGTGTGAGTTACGGTGCAGCGTTAAACTTGCAGGTTCACAAGGACTGCTTGGAAATGGCAGTGACAGTGAATTCTTGTGTGCACTCAAGAGTCAGATTCCATATTGTCCTTTGTGTCACCCAAGAAACAAATGTTGAAATTCTGAGGGGTCTGAAATGGGTTGTGAACTAGAACTTTGGGGTTTTTTCCCTACTCTAAGGTGTGTAATTAACTGAACCAAGTGTTTCTTTCTCTGTTTTAAATGTATTTTGGATGAGCCCAGGTCATATATCAGATGGCAGACCATGCAAATCTAAGTGATTATGAAAACTTCCTTGTGTGTAATTTGAAGGGAGGCTGGATTGATCTATCCTCAGACCTCCCCAGATACTCATAAACAAATCAGACATCAACATAGGTATTTTCAGAGAATGGTTGCATTTTTTGCAGTCCTTCACATGCATGTCTAAAACATACATTCAAAGCTCATTTTGCAATGTAAGTTAATTCTTCTTCTGTACCTCTCCAGTTTGCCTCAAAACCACAACTTAAGGCTTCAGAAATTTAATCATGAATAGAGATGTGTGATTTTAGTTTGGGCTAGGATTTTAGGTTGTGGGCCTACAAGTGTGTTAGGCCTTGTGTCTTGGAAATGGCTGAGTTGAGGATGGTGCTCTAGTTTGTTTACCTTGTTTATATGTTTTATGTCTCCTTTTCCATTTTTAAATACATTTAAGTGATGTAGTGCAGAGTTACTATCACTGCAGTTAAGAATGTTGTAATGAGAAGTAATCTGTATTAAAATGTACATGTGGTGCCTGTTTAACTTCCTGAATATGAAAGTCTTAAAGCATAACTGTTGGTTAATATTGCATTTATTTTGAGATCTGTGGATTTTTTTTGTTGACTGTAGGTCAGGTTCAACGTAGTGCAATATGTTGTGCCAGAAGTGAAAGAACTTTACAATTGGCTTGAAGTAGACTTTCACCCGCTCAAGTTAAGTGCCCGTGTCAGCAAGGTAGGTTTTGCAGCTCTGTGTGGTAACTGGTCTTGACTAATAGTCTGTTATTTGAATATTGATTTGTGGTAAATATCAACTAGCATCTTCTGTTGCCAGATTTTTCAAAAGTAGGCTTGATTTGATCGGGTTCCATTATGATGACGTGCTGGTGACATCTGATATACGAGTTGCACCACGTTATTGAAACAGAATAAAAATTCACTCAGGTCTCTAGGGTGCTCTTCAGAGGGGTCCCATAAAGATGCAGAGTTTTGGGAATGTATCAGAAGGTTTTTTTGGTGGAGGTGATAGTTAATTTTGTTTAAATATGGAAAGTGAGAAAGCTGTGTGCACGCACGTGCAGGCGAGTGGGTTGTGTGCGAAGTGGAAAGATATACCAATGACTTCTCACTGTTAAAATGCAGAGGCTTGGGAGGTAGAATAACGTGAGAGCTTTTGATTAGGTTAGTGCAAATTTTGCGATTGATGAAGCACATCATGTTCTTTTTCTTCAATAGTGGGAACAAAGATAATTGAGGTGCTGAAAAGAACTTGAAGGTAAATTAGCAGTGTGGTAAACGTTGCCAGTACTGTCAGTCGCCTTCATACAAAACCTGTTAGTTATCCATTATAAATAAGTGTTGTATCAGAAGATGCACTTCAGTAAAACACTGCACTCTCTGGACAGAAGTGCTGTTGTTTCATGGGCTGTAAACCAGAAATATTTATGAGCCATGCTTTGTACTTTAATGGTGAAGTTTGTACGGGTCGATGCAGATGGAGTAACTTTTCAGACTTTTGATAGGTTCTCAACTGGGTGAAAGACCAAGCTGAAAAGGAACCTGAACTGCAGCTGTATGTTCCTCACCTGCAAAACAATACCATTCTTCGCCTTCTGCAGCAGGTATGAGTAAAGAAAATGTGTGTTCCCAAGTGTACATAAGTTAGTAAATGCTTTGGAAGGAGAGAAAGTTGGAAACTTTCATGCTGAAGTGATTTTTTTTGCCATCAAATAGAAGACCATTATGATTTTGAGATTTTTTTTCCCCCAGTATATAACCTGTATCTTTGGTTTGTACATTGTTTAGGTACAGCCAGAGTAGCTGTACTTGATGGTGGGGTACAGTGGTGTAATCCCTTGCCTATTTTTTCTTCATTACTTACCAAGTTTCTTAAAACTTCGCTTTGGAGGAAGGTCTGGGGGGGGTATTTTGCTTTGGTTTTTGGTTTATTTTGATTTTTTTTGTACCTAAGTGTTTTATAGGATGCACATTTCATTGACCTGCTTTCGTTACAAGTGAGAGCAGTGTTATTTCTGGTGTGCTAAAGAAATAGTTGAAGGCTAATTAGCAGCATAACTGTGTGTAGTTACTGCTGCCAGTCTCCTTCATACAAAGCAGCCATGCAGGAATGGCATTTAGTCTTGGGTTAAGTTTGAATACAGTACAGAAATAAAATCCTGAAAGAGCATTTGCAGTTGTATTATTATGTATACATTCATTTGTCAGCAGTTTGGTAAGTTAACTCTGAGGCCTGTACAACAACTTATGTTTCTGATTTCTTTTTGCTGAGGAAAAATGCCTGATGGTTCTGTTCACACTCAGGTGGCCCAGATTTATCAAAGCATCGAGTTTGCTCGCCTGTGTACCCTGGTTCCTTTCGTCGATGCTTTCACGCTGGAGCGTTGCATCGTGGATGCTGCCAGGCACTGTGACTTACAAGTAGGTGCTGTAAAAAGACTCATGAGAAGTTATGAATGGGTTCATGTGAATTACAGGGGATGCAAATGAACTGGCTGACGTGTAACCCAAGGAAAAGAATTGATTCTGATAGATGGAGATAAGCTAGAGTAAAAGATGCATGTGACAATACATTAAGAACTGAAGATTATTTGCACTCTGGTGTGTATTTTTTATTTAGGTCAACAGCCATTAATATAAGTCCAGTAGAAGTAGAAGCTGAAAATAAAATTTGTGGAAATTTGCCCTGTGAGCCCCAGTCATTTAGTCCAGGGATGTGAATTGCTGCCTGTGCTGCATTAGTTGTCCAAGACTGAAGAGCCAGCAGTTGCTGATGTTGGTTTGTGTCTCACCAAGGGACTGAAGTGAAACACCAGTGTCTGAGATGTGCACTGATGTCTGAAGATTGCATTGTTGGTAAAGTGTCTGTGTTGAGAGAACAGCAATGAGGTGCAGGTGGTTTTTAGTTGAGGTTGCTTAGTAATTACCCATTTAGGTTTTTAGATGAAGCTGAGTTGATTCACTTAGGTTAACACACAACTTGAGTTTATATTTCAGATGTGTTGCAGTTGCCTGGACTAAAGTTAGGATTCTTGTTTTGTGTATTGCTGATGTGGAGGAAGAGGCAAGAGTGGTTTGTCTTGAAGTGCTCATTTCATAGAATCACTGGAAGTTCAGCCTATTCCAGTGATTTTTTTTTTTTGATTGTTTGGTTGGTTGGGGTTTTTTCTTGTATAAACCACAGAAATAAAACAAACTTCTATTCACGGTGCTATATTTCTCCTACTAATTTGTCATTTCTCATAGAATGGTGTAGCTAATTTTTTTTAGAGTAATTTCTGCTTATAGCTTCTGTTTACTCATATTGGTCATAAGCAGAGCAACAGAGAAATTCTTCAATAATTAATACAATCATTTCCTTCCTTTTTTTTTTGCGAAGGTTCGCCTCGATCACACCACCCGGACACTGAGTTTTGGTTCAGATTTGAATTACTGTACTAGAGAAGATGCCCCACTAGGCCCCCAGCTCCAAAGCATGCCTTCTGAGCAGATTAGAAACCAGTTGACTGCTATGTCCTCAGCTCTGGCTAAGGCTCTTGCAGTCATTAAGCCTCCTCACTTAATGGTAAGTTGTTTGAAGTGTTATGAAAATGTTGACAAAATCTGACATTTTCCCTGTGTGCACTGTGTGATGTTCATCTGCTGCCTTTTATCCAGCCTTTTGTTAAATTTTTGCTTGTCTGATCAACTGTTCCTTCCAGTAATCTGTTCTCAGTGCAGTGGTAAACAGTGTTGTTCTGCTGTCCCATCCCTTCAGAACAAACAGTTGATCCTTGAGGTGTTCATACATACACATGTATTGTAGCATTCATGAATTTATTAGTGATAAAGTATCCTTCTGCATCTGCTACCTGCTCACCTGTTCTAGCAGAGCTCTAACAGCTTTTCTGGTTGAGCAAGGCAAGCTTGTCTTGAAGTTGTGAGATCATACTTGGAGGAATTCCTTGGTTTATCTTTCCTTGGCACGGGAATAGCAGTGAGCTCTCTAAAGGATTAAGTTAATGTGACATTGCGAGGATTTGAGTAGGTGCTTTTGTACATTTGTTTTATTTTCAGAAGTGTTCTGCTCTGTTTTTCAGAGCATTTTGGTAATGATCTCTGCTCTAATTTGACAGTAATGATGGGCTGCATTTGCCTGTTTGTGGATTAAGTAGAAACATAAGCTAATAACACTTTATGCCAAAGCTTAAATTTTAATGAATGTGTTTTTTCAGATTAGATGTTCATTTTACTTTCATTTTTTTCAGCCTAGTGGTAATCAGTTATTTGTGCTCGTAGCAAAGTCATTCTTAAAAAAACTCACCTAGTTAGTGTTTGGTTATAATTAAAATCATGAGCTGCCAGTCTTGCATATATCAGGCTTAGGATATACCAAATAATAACTTTCCCATAGGTGAGCCTATAGAGCTAGGATTTGTTTAAAATTTTGCATGCATATTTGAAAATCCAAGAGCCTGCTTCCTTTGTTCCTCCTGGAGAAACTGCTGTTTTGAAGAACCTGGAATGTAACTTTAAAAGTGGAGTCTAAAAACATGAACAAAAGATCCCCCAGCACAAGAACTGCCCTGTCCTTGTCACTCCCTGTTCTCCTCCCTGGGGCTCTTGGCTTCAAGGTTGGACTCACATTTCAGGTTCTCCAGAGCCCTGTAGCAGCAAGGTGTAAATCAGCCTCGGATTTCCAGCATGCTTTGGTCGTGGCAAGTTAAACCTTCACTTCTCTTACAAGAGCAGTGGTAATTTTTTCTTTTGCTTTGTGTTTATGAAGGATTTCATAGCAAACATATCAAATATTTTTTTACGTATGGGAAAAAAAGGCTGATTGCAAGATGTCCACGTTAGATTCTTTATACAGGTTGAAATACTTCTTAAAATATAAACACACAAAGTAGAACTGTATCATGACACCTAATGCTGACTTACCTGTTTAGTTTGAACATGTATTACCTGTTTTGTAGTGTTTAAGATAAAAAATACTTCCATGTAGGTTTTCTCCTAAAAAAATATAACTAGTGCTTGGTATTAGTCAGGTGGTCATTTTGAAAGAAAAAAAACATGCTTTTATCTGTACGTTCATGGATAGAGATGACAATCTCACACTTGATATGTTGGTACAGGAAGCTGAATAACATAAATGACATAAGTGCTGGTCATTATGCCTGTAAAATTGGGGAACAGTATCAAGGTTAATATCAATCTGTTCAGTTAGAGAAGCTACAGAACAAGTTGATATCCTTTTTTCCTTCATCATTCAGATCAAAACTTTTCAGTGTTTTCAAGTGCTTAAGAACTTTTAATTTGTCACGTTTGTTATAATTCACAAAATCGTTAAATCCATCTAAAGCTTTCCACTTTCCCGTTTCTGGCACCTGCGTTTATCTTTAAATGTTTGCAGATCTGCCACAAAGCACGGATGTTTGAGTGTTTTTGTTGAATGCCCTAGAAGTGACAGATTACTAAAAATACCTCTGAAGGAGCTCACGTTTCACGACTGCACTTCACGATCAGCATGACTGGGGGAGTGTAGGGAGCTGATTGGGCTGCAGTGTTTTGCTGCTTGATGGAGCTGGCACAATTACACCTCCTCATGTGTACAGCATGAATCTCCACAAGGAACTGTGTGGGTACTCTGGAGAATGCTGGGGGGCTGAGAAGGCTGCTGAAAGAATAGTCTACATGCTAATATCTAGAAGCCTTTTTATAAGGTCATTACAATGGGTTTATATACGATGTTTATACCTAAATTGTTGACTCATTTTTTATCATCTCACAGACAGTGCTTCGTGTCAATTAGGATATTTTCCTCTTATATTAGTGTGTCTGGAAAATAACAAAACTCTAAAAACAAAGGAGCTTTGGTGAAATACAGTCCATGTGGTGGTATGCTTGCAGACACATGCAGAGTCAATCAGGATTGACCCCCATGCCCCTTTCAGTTGGGAATTTCACTATCAGTAACATCTGGGTGTGCAATATTTTTGGGTGGAAAATGTGAATCTGTTACACCTGAGCCATGTTGCAGAATATTGTCTCTTACAACAGGGTTCCAGTCAGTTGATACTACCTTGGATGCCACTTGGATGAGGGATTAGATTTGCCATCACACTTGTGTTTCCGTGCAGTTGGCAAGTTCAGAGAATACAATGAACTTTGAGTTTTCTTTGAGAAGCATTTGCTTTCTTTTCTGCCTTTTTAAAGAGGTGCAGCATACATCATTGTCTTCTTCTTAATTTAAATTCAGCAAGAGAAGGAAGAACAACATCAGCTGGCAGTCACAGCCTTCTTGAAAAACTCGAGGAAGGAGCATCAGCGCATTCTGGCGCGTCGTCAGACCATAGAGGAGAGAAAAGAGCGCCTGGAGAGCCTGAACATCCAGCGGGAGAAGGAAGAGCTGGAACAACGGGAGGCAGAGCTGCAGAAAGTCCGGAAAGCTGAGGAGGAGAGGCTGCGCCAGGAGGCCAAGGAGAGGGAGAAGGAGCGGATCCTGCAGGAGCATGAGCAGATCAAAAAGAAAACCGTCCGGGAGCGCCTGGAGCAGATCAAGAAAACTGAACTGGGAGCCAAAGCCTTTAAAGATATTGATATTGAGGTAAGTGACTTCTTGTTGCACTAAGTTATTTTCTTACCCTTTTGGTGTTACATTGCTGGGCTGCCTGAATTTCATGGAGTTTACTGGGTTTGTACTGTAACAGGTCTTAAAAACAGTCTCTCTTAAAAGTGAGACAGTGTAAGTAAACCTGAATTCTGAGTTTGGATGACACCTTTTTTACCTGTGGGAATAAAATCCAGCTTGGTTGGTTGGTTTAGGTTTTGTTGTCCCTTTTTATTTGTTTGTTTGGGGGAGGTTCATTTTGGGTGTTTTGTTCTGTTTCCCTCTCCCCTGTTGCTTAAATGGTATCTGAAATACAAAATAGACCTCCAGATCCAATTTTGTAGTATCTGGACTGTGTCTCAATTAAAAATCAACATTAAATGCTTTATAGAGCTTCTTAAAAATAAAATACAAGTTGCCCAGAAGAGAGGAAAAGAAACAGAATGTTCCTGAAGCAAATTATTTTAAAAGTTAAAGGGGAAAACTGCAGAGAAGCTTAAATAAATAAGTAATCAAACAAATCACATTTGCAACAGAAAAAATGTTTGCTTTATTTTGTATTGATAACTTTACTTGATTGTAGGATCTTGAAGAATTGGATCCTGACTTCATTATGGCTAAACAAGTTGAACAGCTGGAAAAAGAAAAGAAGGAACTTCAGGAACGTCTGAAGAATCAGGAGAAAAAGGTACAAAGTAGGAAGGGTACAAACCCATGTCCATACAGTAGGTTAGTGAATGTGAACTCCTGTGTTGACATATATATGTGCATACATACACACACACACATATATATATATATATATACACACACACACACATATATATATATATATATAAAAATACTGATGTTGGAAATATTATTGTTTGAAAGTAAAAAAGGATAAATGTATTATAAACCCTCTGAGCCTCCAGTTTCAGTACAGAAGTCTGTTCTAATTAATGGAGTTGATTTAAAACAGGACCCTTAAGCCGTATGTGAACCAAGTCTTAGGTGGGAAGACTTTTACAGCTTCTGTAAAAGAATTGTAAGCCAGGACTTCCTCTTGGAGTTCTCTGAAGCTGTCAAAACAAACATGAGTTAGGGTGATCTGATTGGTGTAACTAATTTGGATTTCCAAAAAGCTTTTCGCAGAGTTCTTCACCAAAAAAACATTTATCAGCTGTGGTACAAAAGGAAATACCCTTGAAGAGGTTCTGTTTCAGTAGATATAAAACTTTATGTAGGGAAAGCAGGAAAAGAAAAATCCCCCAGTCATTAGCTTGGAATGTTAGATGATGGGCTCCAAACTTAACATTCTTAGCCAGCAATAAGAACTTGGTTCTTCTGCATTTGGAGCACTGTCTGCAACTCTGGTCTCTGTCTCTAAAAGGATGCAGTTCAACTGGAAATTAGACAGGAGGCCAACAAGAATTATCCATGGTGTGGATTGGCTTCTGTGTGAGAAATGTCCATGTAAAATGGTACCCCTCTGTCTGAAACATTTCTTGGGAGAGGATGTGGTGTCAGTCTGTAGGAGTGTACCTGTTGTAAGAGCTGATGGTGGGAGCAGTTGTTCTTGCACTGACTACAAGGGGTAGTGGAGTAGGAAGCATCAAAGGAAGCAGCAGGAGTCATGTTCAGAGCTGTTTGTAGTAGAGGGTGGATCTTCATGCTGTGAGCCACAGACACACAGGAGTCCTTTCCAAAGGACATTGTTGTATATGAAAAGCTTCGAGTTCAGAAGGACAGGAGGAGAAATCCACTGATGCTTAAAATATAAAAAAGCTTCCAACACAGGAAATGCTGGGAGCTGATGCTGAGAGAGTATTGTATATGTGCCTGTCTCTACTCCTGCATCCTTGCCTAGGGGAGCACTTAGTTGCTGGTGCTAGAGGCAGGTTTTTGGTTAAGTGGGCCTTTGATGTGGTCCAGCGTGGTTGTTATGTAGCCATAATATATCAGATATATTGGAAAAGCCTCTGGATAGTAGGGTTTTCTTTGAGGGATGCTGAAGATGGAGTCTTCCAGATTTGGGCTTTGTATTATGACATGCTAAAGGCGTGTTATCTTTATTTAGATTGACTATTTTGAAAGAGCAAAGCGCTTAGAAGAAATTCCTTTAATAAAGACTGCATATGAGGAACAAAGAGTGCATGATATGGAGCTGTGGGAGCAACAGGAAGAAGAAAGGGTAAGAATTTTTTGTTCAGATTTTTAGCAATGAATGAAAAATAGTGGGGTTTGCAGTGTCTTTTTTTTTTTCCCCAGCTCAACCCAAGAGAAGAAAGAATGAAGTGTTGACTTCGCAATTGGGTTGTGCTGGGAGAGCAATATCTTCTGTCTTGGCTGTGAAAGAGGAAAAGATAATTTCTCTTTCTAGTGGCTGAGGTAGATTGGATCCAAATGCATGGTAAAGTTATACTTTCTGTATTTTCTATTTTTAGATCACCACCCTGCAGCTGGAGCGTGAGAAAGCCCTTGAGCACAAGAGCAGACTCTCCAGGATGTTGGAGGATAGAGATTTATTTGAAGCCAGGCTCAAAGCATCCCGAAGAACAGTTTATGAGGTACATTAGATATGGCACTGTAACAAAGCATTCCCCTAAAGTCAGGAACTAACACTGTGACCAAGTGATTCTTCATGAAACTAGAAACAAATTAGTATCTAAAATAGCTCAGAACTGTGGAATTGTTTATTTTCTGTTTTGACTATTTAAAAAAAAAGGAAATTTCATGCACCCATTCCTAGACATTATCATTTACAGTTTTTGACAATTTCTGAAATAGCTTATATGGAAAATAAAAGATGGTAAATCATTCATTTCAATACAGCTATTTAATTGATCATTAGTGGTATAAAGACAGCCAGCTGTATCTGCACAAATACTTGGACTTACTGTGGTGATGGCACAGTAGTGACAATAACACCGAAGCTGAGAAACAGGTGGAAATTCTTCTCTATGTTTTTTAATTTGTGTGTTTGAATCTGGAAATTATTTTGACATTCAAGTAATTTTTTGTTTAAGCTATGTTTATTTTGTGATTGCAAAATTTAAAAACAAATGAGGCCACAAGGTCAGGGAAAGAGCTGTTCGTCTGTTTCTTGCTCTACATTTTAAAATTTCACATTTTCTGAGACTATTTATAGCTTTGAATATTTGACTGTGTTGCTGTAAGAATTGACTTTACCAGAAAAAAGCAGAAGAGCTATTTTGTTAAAATAAATTAGTAACTGCATATGATTCTGAGTAAAATATTTTAGATACAGGTAGAATATTATTTAGGCAATTCCTGTTCAGAAGAAGCCGATAAAGGACTGAAATTGTGTATGATGATTTGATTGTCTTCTAAGTTGGGGTATATTCTCTTAAAATGAAATGCAGAAGAGGTTGAAATGGCAAACAGGTAGTTGTTTTTCAGTGGAGCAGCGTTAAAATGTCGCAGCTGGTTTGTGTTTCTCTGGAGCTTTATTTAGCTCTCCAGCTGCTGTCCTGTTGCTTTCTTAGCCAGGGCAGTGCTGGTGTTCTCAGGTGTGGTGTTGGTGTTTCAGGATAAGCTCAAGCAGTTCCAGGAGCGGTTGGCAGAAGAGAGGCGGAACCGCCTGGAGGAGCGCAAGAAACAGCGCAAAGAGGAGAGACGGATCACTTACTACAGGGAGAAGGAGGAGGAGGAGCAAAGGTTACGAGAAGAGCAGCTGCTTAAAGGTGTGACTGAGAACATTATTATTTCATCCTTTGCACCCTTGACCATCTGTGTAACACAGCTAGTGTCTGCTGTCCCTGTTTCACAGTTTGGAGGAAATCTTTTCAGCTTCCAGTCAGTGGAGCAGACTGTTCATTGCTGTTAGATACTGAGCCTTTACGTGTTACCTCACCTCCTGAACACTTGTGTATGCAGCACAGAGGTGAAGGTAAAGTCTGGTAGCAGGGAGGGAAAATGAAAGCATATCAATGCTTCCTGCTCAGCCCTTCTCCCAGACATGAATAAAGGAGGTGATAAAGTAAGGGAGGCTAGTGAAAAATCGAGTCTTTGATTTTAGCCTTTAGTTTGAGTTCTGGCCACTTGTCTTTGCACATCTTAAGGAGAAAAGAAAGGGAATGTTGGTGTCATATCAAGAGCTCCAGACTTGTAAGTGACTTGCACACCTTTCTTTGTGAAATGCTTTGTCTGATAGCCCATTTCAGGGCTTTAGAAGAGAAGAGGTGATTGGCATCCTGTAAGGTGAATTTCTGTCCTGTTTGTCACTTGGAGGATGAAGATTTTATGTATCAAAGTTCATAATCATGTGGTATTTAAAAAACAAACAAAAACCAAAGCAGTCATGAATATCAAATTTGACACTGGTAGCTGTTTTTTTTGTTTGGCCTTACCTAAGGAAGGGATCCTCCACAATGCTTGTACAGTTACTGCTATTTTAGCTGGCACATTTGTGGTCTGTACATGGAATTAACATAAGGATATTGGAACTTTTTCTTCCTTGCTGGCTGTTCAAGGTGTCTCATTAATGGATGTATCAGGGCTCCTTTTCCTGTTGCTTTGGAGTTAAGATACTTTCAGAGAACAGGTTCTGTGGTGTGTTAAACTCATCATGTGAAATGCTTGGATTTATTCTTTTATAAGGAGTCAAACTGTATTTTGTAGCTGTTCTGCAATACAGCACAGTAGTGGAATTTGCCTTGGTAAGCTCTGGCTGTGTTTCCCCCTGGGCAGAGCGCGAGGAGAAGGAGCGCATCGAGCGCGAGAAGCGCGAGCAGGAGCAGCGGGAATACCAGGAGCGGGTCAAGAAGCTGGAGGAACTGGAGAAGAAAAAACGTCAGAGGGAAATGGAGATTGAGGAAAGGGAGCGTCGTCGGGAAGAGGAGAGGAGAGGCCTGGATGACCCATTTTCAAGGAAGGTGGGTAATACCTGCAGGTTTGTTTTCTTTCTGGCTGCCCCTTCTCTAGATTATTTGGAGGATGATGTTGGCATTGCAGAATTGTCAGGGTTTTTGGCTTTTAGGTTATGCGAGTGGCTAATTCAATAGTTAAATTATAGTTAAATAATTTAATAATAATAATTTAATAATAGTTAAATTATTATCAGGATCTGGAATCTGGAGCTTAATATTAGAGTAAAATAAAGAAACTACTAAGAGCTCCAAGCTGTTTAAAACTAAACAATTAAAGGCTAAAACAAGTGTTGGATAACATTTTCTTTAACACAAGAGAAGGAAAACTATATTGGAAGCAAGTGCAGTAACTCACGACAAAGTCAGGCATTAAAGTAGATATTGAAGGAAAATTCCAGACTAAACATAAACTCATAGTTTTATATTTTAACAGAAAAGAAATATGCAATAACATAAAACAAGAGGTGTGTGGAACCAAGAAATGTTATCCCAATCCAACAGGAAACAAAGCAAAATGAACATTTTTATAATTGCAAATGAACATTTAATGATTTAAAAGAATGTAACTATAAGTACCATAAGCCTTCTACACTCCACTTTTTCAGAACTTATCATTCAAGAGAACTAGTTTAAAATTTCATCCACCATAGCCTTTCTCTTTTTTTTAATACATACTTCATTGAGTAACACCACAAAGATAAGTTATCAGAGCTTGTATAACTAGTTTTGATGGTCTGTCAAGTAAATAATCATTAGGGGTATTTTTCACATAAGAGGTCTCCCAGCCATGGGCACTTGATTATATGGAAAAGCTGGCTCAGGTTCCAAGAGAGATATCTGTACCACTTCAGAAATTCCTTTTGCAGTTCTGAGATTCTTTGCTCACTGTTGTTGGTTGGGGTCACTTCAAAAGCATTTAAGGAGACAACCACAGAGAGTGGATCTGCAAGATCTTGAGAAACCTGTGTGTTTCCCCATATTGACAAATGAAAATATTTTTCAAAGAAGGATTGAAAACTGTGAAGAGGTTGTGTGATTATGTGAAACCAGGTATTTTAGGTGGTTCACCTAATTAGTTTATTGTGTGGAATTAAGGAATAAACAGCTGTGTTAGAAATAGTTTAAGTGGTTTGTCTTTATCCAGCAATGGAGAGAGTAATTTTAACTTCATTTAAAAAAAATACAGATTAATTATTGCCCTGCCCAGTGAAAATCACTAGTACCTCACCTGTTCTGTGCATACTGGGAACAAAATGGTCCCTGTCATAGAGAGCTCTCAGTGTATTTAGTTATGTTTCCTGATCAGATTAGAAAGCACAAAACCAAATCATTCCTTGAATTCATTCCTACTGTGATGAAGCTCCAGGAAAAGTGAAAGTGTTAGAACCTCTCTTTTGAGTCACCAGGTGGTAGCTATGGCTGACTGTAACTATTGTTCATCCACTTGTTCATAAACTTGTTAGTATATTTGCATATATCCTATCCTACTGGTGAGGAATGTGGCACAGAGGGAACCACATTATTGATTAAACTGCACCAGAAACAATCAAGTCAGTCAGTTAAGACCATACTTTAGTTATTCAGCCTCCTGATAGTACAGTGTGACTGGTGAGTTTTTAATGACATAGTATGCTCTGAAAGTAAATTATATGTTGAAAATCTTCATTTTTAAAGTACTCAGAGAGAATGTTCCTAATTTCTTTTGACACACAGGAGTCTCGTTGGGGTGACAGGGAGTCTGAAAGCTCCTGGAGGAGAGGAGGGGAGCCAGAATCCGAATGGCGTCGAGCACCAGTGGAAAGGTAACCAGGGGGTTACTAAGCACCAGTTGTGTTGGGCTCAAAGTATGTAGGCTCCCATGTTGTTGTCACTGCAGTAACTGAGTAATATCTCATGCCTTTACATCTCTGAAAGTTACCTTGTATTAAAAAGGTGCTTTATAAGGATCTCAAAAAGAGAGAGAGGTTTTATCGTGGAACTGCATTCAGATAACATTCCTGGTTTATTTAGCTGAGATATGCGAAGCTACCAGACACCTTCTGTGTGTGATTACTTGGTTTCCTTTTTAAATTAAAAATTCCTCCCCCACTCAAACATTGGTGTCAGTTGTATAAATACAGAATGAGGAAGGATGACAAGCAAATGCAGGGCCCCTGGATGATGAAACTCTTTGAGATTTTCCATCTAGAAAACTGACAGTAATGTATAAGAATAGTAAAGGCAAAATTCAGAGTCTTAACCTGTGCAAGTCCCAGAGTGAGTCACAGGGCAGAAAATACATGCCATAAATGAAACAAAGTTCTGAAGGACTGCATTGAACAGAGAAGAGCAAATTTCTGTAGGTACTTTGCACTATATAAAAAAAGAAATCCTTGCTTGTTTACATCTGTGTATTTTGGGGGTTTTGGATATGTTCACTAATAGTGAAAACTGTTTATACAGTTGTAGAAAATAAGATTTTTAACATTGGTCCATTTCTGTGCTCCACATCAGGATGAGCTGTAGCTAAAAATTTTTCTGGTGGTGCACATCTAGTTGTCCTTAAAAGCCTGTGCTGGTGGAGATAGCACTGCTGGTTCTCATTGGCAGTATGTTTTATGGCTTCATTAGCCTTCCAGGTAGACAGATTTTTATAAATGTCTAACCCTAATTTCCAGTGCAGCAATTTAAATCCATTAGTGCTTCCTCTGACTCGAGTGGAAGCAAATTAATTTACTCCTACTCTCTCTAGTAATCTTTTTTAATGAGTTGAAAAAGTATGATCTCTCAATAAACAACAGCATTCCATCTTTCCTTAAAAGCCGTGTTGCCATTCCTGGCAGGGATCCACTTTCTCTTGATCTGCAGAATGTAAAAATTGGATGAAACTCCTGGGTGAAGCCTTTAACTACTCACATACTGCATAAGTTGTGGCTGCCCCATCCCTGGAAGTGTCCAAGGCCAGGTGGGATGGGGTTCTGAGCAACTTGGTTTAGTGGGAGGTGTCCCTGCCCGTGGCAGGGGCTTGGAATGAAATGATCTTAAGGGTCCTTTCCAACCCAGACCAGTCTGTGATTCTGTGAAGTGTTTGATGCATCTATTTATATGCCTCAATGCAATTTTTTTCACATAGAATGATACAGGTTGTCTTAGTCATTTCTCATTTAACTTCTGTAGAAAGGGAGCCAAGTGATTGCCGAGTTAAAATTAAAAATATTTTGCATTATTATTTAGCAAGTTTGGTAAAACTTTCCTCCTTCCTTTTACTAAAATGAATATACTGAGGAATAGTGAAAGGATATCTTGATAAAAGTAAAAATCCATATCTCTACATAATTTTAAGTAAATGAATGTTTCTCAATTATTTTCTATTTGCTGAATTTAGGAAATATCAAAGTAAAAGTGATGATATTCAGACATAATTGCAGCAGAAAGATGCACTCTTTAGTAGTCCCTAGTCTGCCTTCAGTTGGATTGTAACCCTAAAGGGAAAATGTGTTGGATACAAAGACAGCACTGCAAACCTAACTGAGTAAAGTAATGCCAACATGAATTTCTGGATCAAGTGATAAAGGCAGTAACACAGATGACAGAGCATCAGATTTAATTTGCAGCATGTATCTAGCTGTAAGTGCAGCTACTGGATATATATTCCTTAAAAAGTCTTTATGGATGCTGATGCAAGGAGAAAAGCTCTAAAATTTGTGTGATAGGCAGTTTCTGATGGAAATGGCACAGTCCTGGTTGAATGTGCCATATTGGCACACACATCCTGACAGTCACAGAGCAAACAACTGTACCACAGCACAGCCCCCAGAGTGCTGAATTCCAGCATGTTCCAGTGCTCTCAGTCTTTTCCATGCATGGTTCCATGCAAGAAGAAACAAATTACAGTCAGAAGAGTCCAGCAAGGGCTGTCTGTCTCTTGGACAGGGAGCAGCTTTATTCAGAGTTATGATTAGACTGCCAGTATTTGTTCCTCCACTGTGCAGGAAAGGTAGCTTAGTTATAAAAACTAAAAGAGGAAAACAAAACTAACGATGTAGTAAAATTTTACACAGAAGAGAATGAAGGTTAACATAGAAGTGCTGTGTAGGAGTTAAACTAAAAGCCAGCTGATTTAGTAGAAAAAGTCATTTTGTGGTGGTACCTCTTGTTCTTTCTCTAGTTCACAGAAAACCCATAAAATACCCTCAGGAAGTAGACCTGTTGAAACAATGAAATGGCAACTGATACAGACTCACTGAAAGGTGCAGGGCATCCTTGGCACAGCTCAGCAGTTACTGTGCCACAGATTGCTGTCCCAGAGGATCAACAAATACTCACATGCTTGTAGTCAAGAAATACTAGAAAGAAAAAATACACAGAAAAGGGGAGTTGACCTCTGTTTGCTGTTTGCCTGAATTGAGCAAAACAAAATTGCAAACCTGTAACAGTGGTAGACACTGTAGTGTGAACTTTGCCAGCAGGTTTCTGCTTTATTGGGTAAAGCTTCAGCTCTTGTAGATCTTTGTGAGGGGGTTTTAGAGGTTATTTAAAAATGGGTTGTATAAGAGAGACTGGCTTGATTTATAAAAGGGAAAGAA
Organism: Neopelma chrysocephalum; assembly: GCF_003984885.1. Taxonomy (NCBI): domain Eukaryota; kingdom Metazoa; phylum Chordata; class Aves; order Passeriformes; family Pipridae; genus Neopelma; species Neopelma chrysocephalum. The sequence continues at coordinate 3,801,338 of NW_020898011.1, forward strand.
GGGCAAAAGCTGAAATGAACACTGAAGTTGTCAAATGAGAAAAAACCAGTAAAAACAACAGAGACGTAATTTCACCTGCTAGTAATAGTTTAAAAATTCGAGTAGCAGTAGCAATTTAAAAATCCTAAAACCCTGAAACAATACCTGAATGAATTAAATACTTGTTCGTTTGATGAAACTGATAACTCTATATGTCTTTTATGGCAAAATAATAAGATTTTTCAAAGGAGAAGATTATCCAATTTGAGTTTAAATGGAAATTAACAATCTCCATGCCTTGGCTTTTATCTCACAGATCAATGGTAATTGCATTCCCCCTTATTCTTCCGAAACTAGGAGATGCACTGCTTGCTATTGCTCAAAATTCTTGAGAGGCAGAGTTGTCACAAACTGTTGCCTCTTTGTTCTCACCTCTTCGAGTCCTACATCTGTTGTTTTGTAGCAAGTCATTGCTGTTCTTTTGTTTACATTCTAGTAGCATAGTGAATTTCTAAACATGGGGGTGTTTTTTCGTTGTGTTTTGGTTTTGATTTTATTTTTTTTTAAATCCATGAGATTCAACTCCAGTGCAGCTTCTCCTCTCCTGCCAAGAAAAACCTACCAGTACATTTCTCTGATATACTGTTCCTTGTTTCTTTTTATTGCTGAGGGAGGTTAATTTCCAGAAATAAATTATTCTGGTGAAAAAACCAAGGATAAATGTATATGTAAAATCCTGTAGACAGTAAACCAAACAGTGTGTCAGATTAGGCTCAGTGTTGCAGCAAATAACCAACAGGGGACTGTAGTTATCCCCTTCAAACTGTAGTTTTGAAGGAGATAGTAAACTGCTCAGTCTTTACTGGAGGGGTGGTGACCTACTGCCTTCCCATAAGAGTGAAGGCAATTACCAAGTGCACTTGGGAACTGCACACTGTGTAGATGTGTTTGCAGGGGGTTGATACTGTTGACGTAAAGCTTTCCTGGATGTCAGCTTCTACTTTTTCCTTGTTCTCTGGTTTTATAGAGATTGGCGTCGAGGAGAGCCAAGGGATGACGAAAGACCTTTCCGGCGAGGGGATGATCTGCCTCGACGGGGGGATGACCTGCCCCGACGTGGTCCTGCAGAGGAAAAGGAACGTCCTTCCACCGAATCAACGGAGGACAGGCCACCCAGGCGAGAAGGGGACGAGGACAGGCCTCCTAGGCGGGAAGGGGAAGAGGACAGGCCGCCCAGACGAGGGTTGGATGATGACAGGCCGCCCAGGCGCGCCTTGGATGATGACAGAGGGAGCTGGCGAGCTGCGGATGACGACAGGGGTCCCAGGCGTGGAATGGATGACGACAGGCC
>NW_020898011.1:3802677-3895498 GCF_003984885.1 Neopelma chrysocephalum
GAATGGATGACGACAGGCCACCCAGACGGGCTCTGGATGATGACAGGCCACCCAGGCGTGGGCTGGATGATGACAGGGGCAGCTGGAGAGCTGCGGATGACGACAGGGGTCCCCGGCGCGGGCTGGATGACGACAGGGGTCCTCGGCGCGGGATGGATGATGACAGAGGGCCCAGACGTGGAATGGATGATGACAGGGGTCCCCGGCGTGGAATGGATGATGACAGAGGGCCCAGGCGTGGGCTGGATGATGACAGGGGGCCGTGGCGTAACGCTGATGATGACAGGCTCTCCAGGAGAGACGATGACAGGGGTCCATGGCGTGGTGGTGATGATTCAAGGCCAGGCCCTTGGAGGCCGTTTGGTAAACCAGGTAAAATACAGCAATATAGTAACCTTCCCTCCGAAGGGTGTGTTAGCCTAGTAGATGATGGACGTAATGTACTTGGTGCAGAGATGGGAGAATCAGCTCTGAAATCATCTGGATTAATTTGGCTAAAGGGGATACTCCTTTACTTAGTATAATTAAACCTTCTAATTTGGTTGAATTATAAAAAATAGCAGTGTGTCTGTTGCTTGCCTGGAATATACCTAAAGGTCCCAGAGTAATGCTGATCACTTCCCTGTGTGCAAAACCAGAATAAGTTGAATGCTCTGATGGGAGAGAGACATTCTCACTAGATTAGTACACGTTGGACTCTTACCCTACCCCTTCTATATGTCTGAAATGAACCTCCTTCAAAGGAGGATTTTGGTACCTCATTCAAGTGGGTCTGGTTTTAATAATCCCTCTTTATTTGTATAGAGATATTCCTGGTTTTAACATTCCTTTTTTGGTTTTGTGTTGACCCTTCTTTAAAGTCCTGCTTGGAGTGGAGTTTTGACTAGAAGACCGTCTGAGGTCCCTTTAAAGTCTGAATTATCCTATTCTTAGATCATTTATTTCTAGCCTTAAGTCTTGTTGATGGTGACTAGAAAAACTGTTTCTGATTCTTTTCAGAACTGTCAATTACATTTAAATGCTCACTATGATTTGGATTTCCTGGTTCTTTTTATTTATGTATTTGCAGGCACCACATCAACTTTTATAGACACTAATTCTGTAATCCAAACCTGTAGAAAAGTTATAAACATCAAAACTTGTACTCCATTTTTTCCTATTTAAAGCCAAAGCAGGCTCCACAATAAAGAACTCCCATTCCTAAATAACTGACTGATATTGCAGAGTGCGCTGTGTTAAATAGATGGTAACAACAGTCATATTTTAAAGTAGTGCTTTAAAAAGCAGTAAGTTCTTGAAAAAAAAATCATCTCACTTGTGGATTTTCACAAAGGAACCCACTGTCTAAGCTTTACTTCTTGCACTTGTTTTGCACAAGATCCTTGTGGAGTTTGTAGTTTCTGACTGAAAACGGCAGGGTGTGATCAGCACTGCTGAGCTGTTACAGGCAGTCCTGACACCAGGTGTGGATTGCTGGCTTTACATTAAGCAGTTTGTACAGTGTTTTGTCTGTGGCTCCCTCTCAATGTGCACACTCTTTACAAGCATCTCGAGTTGGATCCTCAGGGGTCAAAACTTGAAGAACCAGTTTCCGTGAGGGAAGTAAAGGATTCTTTGTCTACAGAGAGATCAGAGGTCAGTCACAAATTCCTTTGACTGTGTTTCTTTCTTGCAGGGGGATGGAGAGAAAGAGAGAAGGCCCGTGAGGACAGCTGGGGCCCTCCACGAGACTCCAGACCTTCAGGAGACCGTGAGTGGGACAGAGACAAAGATCGGGATGAAAACGAGAAGGACCGGGAATTCGACAGAGAGAGAGATTTTGATCGAGACGATCGTTTCAGGCGTCCCAGGTTTGCCTTCTCTCTTTAAATACTTGTAGAATGTTTCTGCCGAAGGAAAAAAAAGACATGCCCTGCTGATAAAGAAATAATGCGGAATTGCCAAGTGAAAGGAACAGGGGTTTGTTTGGGTGAAATTAAGCACTTCAGGCAGCAAATGGATAGTGGCATTTTGGGGCCATGTTGGCTTGTTATTTTTAAGAGGATGTTATTTGTTGACAGAAGGAATCTCAAAATGCTTTGCTGCTTATAGTTATTATTTTTTTTAACCCATTTTCAAGAGAATTCCATGTTAGGCTCCAGAAAAACAAATACAGTTTTGGAAGTATGTTAGTGTGTTAAGTTCTATTTCACCACCACTGGGTGTGAAAATATCTGTGCTGTGCTTTATTATCTCTTCTTTCCATAGCAAAGGTAAAACATTAACATTTAGTCTTCTGTTTTGAATGGCCAAAGGGATGATGCTGGTTGGAGAAGAGGCCCAGCTGAGGAAACTTCTAGCTGGAGAGATTCAGGTCGCCGTGAGGAATGGGACAGAGGTGGCCGTGACATGAGGGATCGCCGCAGCGATGACAGAGAGCCACCCCTCAGGAGAGGCCCCCCCCTCAGATCCGACCGGGAAGAACGTAGGTTTATTTTACTGTTCCTGAAGTGCTACATTCATTGCAGAGCCTTCCTGTTACTGACACTGCTAGCATGGGGTCACCAAGGGGAATAAGTTATATTTTCGGCCATTTAAACTCCCTTTGTATAAACAAAGTGACAAAAAGCAGCTTTGGTGTAATTGAGGATCCTTCTGAATTATTTGTAGTTGTATTCTTTTCTCTCATAGTAGCATTTCACATCTACAGTAGAGGATTAACATTTCAAGTATGCACTTTTCATAGCAGGATTGTGTTCTGGGTGAATGAATTCTTTGTACTGAGATAATCGAGACAGACATCCCAGGAAGTAATTTCTGTCCCTTTTCTTAAAACCGTTAAAATGTGAGGGTAGTATTTCCAAATGAGGCCTCATGGGTTTCACACTATTAATGGTGGTAATTTTGGTGACTAACCTATTTTAATTACAGACATTACCCTGTTTTAATTTTGTATATTTATTAATCCTTTGCTGTGTTCTACAAACACAGCAACAGCAGATACATTTAGCCTGGAGACACCACCACATCTTCCAATTCTGGCATTCTAATGTTCAGAATCCTTTTATCTCTGCCCCACGTGTGGGTGTTCCGGCACGTGGGATCAGGCTGAAACAGAACGTGGGATCAAACAGGGGACTGCTGCTGGCAGAGAGGCAGAGTGTTCTCAGTGTGGAGATTTTGGGGTTTTTTTTAATGTATCAAGAAGTTTTGGTGTTTGGCTGTTTGGTGTATGCCCCAGCTTTGTTCCCACACAGCTGGGGTAGAACATTTAACATCCTTTTGGTGGACATGAACAGTTCTTCTTATAGTAAAGGGTGGTAGATGCTGTTACCAGTAGAGTCATGTAATTCAGTACCTCTAATTTTTAGTAGGCTGAAGAGTAGTTTCCTGTCTTTTAATGCAGTGAACACCTAAACATTTTCCACAAGTGTTTTTAACTAAGGATTTTTCTGTTTTCAGGGTTCAGTCATTTCTAAGGAGGCGCTTTTGTGCTTTTAATTCTGCTAATAATATAAGAATATATTTTTACATCATAAACCCATGTACATCAATAGAACATTTTTACTGCAGTTGTTGTGTTTTAAAGATGACACTGGGCTTGCTCACCACACCCCAAAACTGAAAAGGGGCTTGAGTGATTCCTGTCATTACTTCTCTGTAAAACTAGAGCATGTATTTGGCCATCCTCACTGTATGACCTCTTGGCAAGGCTGAGAGTCAGTAAATCATTGTGCCAGGGTCGGCCTGGTTGTTCAAACTGCTGCAGGTGCTGGTGGAGCATGACAGAGCTGTCGTGTTGTCTTTGTTGCAGCGAGCTCCTGGCGCCGCGCTGAGGACAGGAGAGAGGAACGGGGAGAGGAACGGGAGCCAGTCCGGAGATCAGCCCCTGCTCCCGCTGCTCCTCCAGCTTCTGCTCCCCCACCAGCATCCAAAGAGCGGGAAAGGGACGGGGAGAAGGAGAAAGGCTCCTGGAAAACAGAGAAGGAGCGTGAGCCCGTGCGCCGTACTAAAAACGAGACAGACGAGGAAGGGTGGACCACTGTACGACGTTAAGTGGGAATCACAGAGTTTAACCAATGTTTTAGCTTTGATTTGATGGAATCCAGATTATATTTGTGCTTATAAACATTCTCAATTGGAATTCTTTAACCAATGTTTTGAGGTAACATGAAAGCATGAATTACTTACTCGTATAGATTGATCATGCACAAAACTCACAGCAGAAGGTTGGAAATGGAAATGCCAGTTTTTGAAATTTCAAATGATGCTTATTTCATGGGTCATTTGTCGCTAAAATAAAAAGAAGCAAGCCCAACAGCTGTCTTCAGTACGGCTTCTATCTCGCACCAGAAGAGGCTGCCCTTTTTATTTTGAGTCTTTCTTAGTTTGGAATGGGGTATTATCGTCACAGAACACGCATTTGAAAACACCTCTGTTCACAGAGTGGAATTATTGAAAAAGCAGAGCTAAATTAATTTGCATAATTAGCCAAAAAAAATAGGAAAGCCCTCTTTTACATAGGTATCTTGGAGGGCAGGCGGTTTCTGAGACTTATTTTATCACTATCTAAATTCAGTAAGTTGTTTAAATTTGAATTAAATACAATAAACATTATGAGCATTAGCTACACTGGGATATTTTCTGTAGAGTTACTTGAATCCATCACACCTCTGAGGCCATTTTGCAGTCATAGTTCCAGTAATGTATACACTGCTGCAGTGTACAATCCAACTTGCAGCTTTCACCATTTCAGTGTTTTGGTAAGCATATGGCTATGTACTTTCTGTTGCCAATATCACAGCTGCTTTTTCCATTACTGGATAATTCATGCCTTTCAAGGATTTTTAAATATTGTCATATTTAAAATGTGTGGTTTTGGAGAAATTGTTCAATTTTCCCCCAATTCTTTGTCTTCAGGGTCAATTCTTTCCCTTTCCAGAAAAGTGATTTGTAGTAATGGCTGTGTTGACTTCAAACCTGGGGTGCGGTAACAACGATTAGGGATCTGATCACACTGAAGCCAACACAGAACTTGCTGCTGTGTGTTTCTTCAATGATAAATAAACAACTTAAGGAATTAACTGCTGTGTCTTGACTTTTTAGTAGCTCCCTGCAGTGTGTGTTCACGCAGAACAGCTGTTGAACAGCCCTTTTCTGTTCTCATACCTGTTCTGTAGCAGCTGAAGGAGAATGTGAGAACACCTGGGATAGTTTCTCCCTGAGAAAGCTGATGTGTGACCAGAAGTCCATAATACTCCTCTTGTCCTTTTGCTGCCCTCTTCTGAGTTATCCAGGACCAGCAGGTATCTTGGGAAACAGTTGCTCTCACAGACATCTGAGGGCTTGATTTTTGTGTCTTTGGAGCCTGTCACATCATTACTTGAGCCACAGAACTCCTTCAGAGGAGTAGTGTTCTCTAAGCATAAAAAGATACCACGGTGTTTGGTTATTTTATCCAGGAACAGCACATAGATCTGGAGCAGTGGCTGCTGCTGTTGTTCAGCCACCTGTTGCTGTCCTTGCATTCTGTGTCACAGGATCACAGTGTCAGTCCTGTTAAAAGGGACCCAGGAGCTCTCTTCACTGCTGGCTGTGAAATTGTTGTGTTACTTAGAACTGTGCTTCTCCAGTGTGGTCTTGGGATGTGGAGTGCACAGCTATTATGGGCAGCCTCTTCCAGTGCTTGACTGGCACCAGACTGAAAAATCCGAATCACAGGGTTGAAGGGGACCTTTAAAGGTCATCTAGTCCAACCTCACTGCAATGAGCACAGACATCTTCAACTGGATCACAGTCAGAGCTTGAATGTCTCCAAGGATGGAGCATCCACCCTCTCTCTGGGCAACCTGTGCCAGTGTTTTCCACCCTCATTGCAAAAAAACTTCCTTGTATCTAATCTAAATTGACCATCCTTCAGTTTAAAGCCATTACCCCTTGTCCTATTGTAACAGATCCTGCCAAAAAATCTGTCCCCATCCTTCTTAGAGGTTCCCTTTAAGTGCTGAAAGGCCACAATAAGATCTCCTTGGAGCCTTCTGTTCCTCAGGCTGAACAACCCCAACTCTCTCAGCCTTTCCTTGTAGGGAAGGTGCTCCAGCCTTCTGTTGTTTTCTGTGACCCTCAAAAAGCTTAACCCTCTCTCTTTTTGGCTTCTGCCATGTGTCTCCCTGCCTGTGCACTGCTGTGAAAAGCCTGGATTTTCCAGGTACTGGTAGGAAGTGGTAGGACTGCTGGGAGGTCTCCCTAAAACCTTCCTGTTTTCCAGGCTGAAAAAGCCCTGTTCCCTCAGCAGTTCCTCCCAGGCGTGTGCTCCAGCCCTGACTATCAGTCAGCCCTCTGCTGAACTCACTCAGATTTGGCAATGTCCTCCCTGTATGGGGGGAATGGAACCCCAGAGGGCACACAGTGGTCAGGAGGGGATCTGCTGAGTGCTGAGATCCTTCCCTTCTCCAGGCTGTGGTCCAGTTCAAACAGTCTGGGATCTGCTGCCTCGTGCTCCCCTTTTTCCGAGGGCATTTGAACCTCCCAGCCCATGACTGCAAGAACTTCTTCCTCGGCTGGGCAGGACCCTGCCCTTCTCCTCGCTGAACTCACCAGGCTCCTGCCCAGCCTGTGGGTCCCTCTGCAGAGCAGCCCCCTCCCAGGTCTGTGGGCTGGTCCTCCCACTCCAGCGGCATCCACAGCTCTGCTGAGGGCACATCCCACGGCTGCCTCCAGAGCCTGGAGAAGGCTGATCCCAGGGCAGCCCCCTGGATGCCCCTCACCTGCTGCAGCCCAGCCCTCCATGCTGAGCCCAAACATCCAGACGGTTTTTGTGCCCACTGTGGTGTGGGCTGCAACATCCTCACCTGGGTGCCAGGATATTGTGTGACAGCACTGACACCCTCGCTACAGTTGAGATGAAGAACACCCACTGCTCCTTCCCTTGGCCACAAAGTTATTTTGTTGTAGAAGGCAGGCTAGCCAGGCATGGTTTGCCCTCAGTAAATGCCTGCTGGCTGTTCCCAGTCATCTTCTCCTGCAGGTGCCCAAAAACATGCTCTGAAAGGACTTCCTCTGTGATTTTCCCAGGGACTGAAGCAACACCATCTGGCCTGTAGTTTCTCAGATGGCCCTTTCAGCCTTTTCCAAAGACAGGTACATTTGCCTCTCCCCAGCCATTGTAAAAAGTGATTATTATACCTTCAGTTACATAGTTTTAATTGTATCCATACAAAGACAATTTTACACAGGAGTGGATGGCAGTGATCACTGCACCAGCTAAAGCTCTGTTCCCCCATATGTGTTATTAATTTCCATTATTTGAGATTGTGATAATGTTGCCAACACATGTAAAATTCCCAAGGACTGGGCAGCTTGAGGAAAGATCTGGGAGATGTGAGCTTTGCAGACACACCAGTGTGTTTATTTTACTGCTTGATGGTTTTAGACATAATACTAACTACAGTGATCAAAACCCACTACTGACCAGATCCAGCAGCTCAAACCTCCATCTACTGCCATCATTAGACATGAGCACAAAGTTTGATTACCTGAGGAAGGCAAATGAGTTCTCTGTCAACCTTTGCTTTGTTTGATTGAATCACATTCAGTTAAACATCTAAAATTTTCAGTGACCCTTAGAAGAATACAAACTGTCACAGGTTGTATTTAGAAGGCAGAGCTTAAGGCTGCTGCTGTTTAAATGGATTCAAGTGTTGCTCAATTGAAACAAATCTCCAGGAGCAGAGCAAGGCAGGGGTCAGGTTTGAACAGGGCTGTTTGTTTGCTGCTCCCAGAGCAGCCCACAGACTGACCCAGCCCTTGGGCAGGGCTGAGGACCATCAGGGCATAATAGGCATTTTAATTAAGTTTTCTCTAGAGTGTCTATTTTATCAAATCTAATAGAAGTTTTTTACAATATCAGTATTTATGAGGACTGGCAGGGCAGGGCAATGAGTGCAGCTCCTGACTGAGCACAGCCCCAGGACATGCCATGATCTTGGTGGCCTCAGTGTGGCCATGGGCAGGACCAGGAGGATGTTGGGGTGGGCTGGTGGGCAGCAAGGAGACACCTCAAACAGCAAGAGTACTGGGAGGTTTGCCTTGTAAATGAAACATCTCTGTGGTTTGAATGCCCTTGGGCTGCACTCATTGACAGGAACTGCTACTTGTAAGCAGCTTTTCCTCCTTTAACTAAAAGGTACTGCTGAATGGTGGGAGCCTACAAAGGGAAGGTGCTGGGTCAGTGAAATGCAAGATCCAAAATTTCCCTGTGATTCAGGCACTGGTACCCATCCTGTGTGGTTTACTGCAGCACTGCAAGAAATAGGCACACAAGTGGCTTAACAAAAACACACAATTCTTCCTATTTTGCCATGGCAGGACCAGCTGGAACTGAAATGCTCTACGCTTTCTCTGACCCTCCTCTTAAATAGAATTATTAAGGCATTTAATTACGGTAGGATGGAGATTCTACAAGCTATTCCACTGGGTTTTTGCTAATCAAAACCTCCCTTGCTGCAATTTAAGCTCTTAGCCCTTTCACTTTTGGGCAGGAGGACAACCTATTGGCTTTGCTACACCTCTTTCTGGATTTAGCGTATCACTTGTGTTTTGCCCAGACAACTGGCATATTAAAATTAATCATCTTCTTCCCCATGCAGCTGTTGGCAAACTACCTCCAGTGTATATTAACCTACACAGTTGGTGGGTGAAGCTGCCACTCTGGGAGGGAAGGACATTTTATAGCCATTGTGCTTTACTCCTGTGGCAGTTACCTGAGAGCAACCTGTCCCGACAGGATTGCCACTAAACATGGGCACAGACTTACCTGACTTCAGCTGGATCAAGTTATCTGTACATCTGAAAGTAGTTCTTAATTAGAAGCAGCTTGCTTTTCACCAAGACCAGTATCAGCTGAGGATGATTATCCAATCTTGTGTTCACTTCTCTTGCCAGAACATTGCTATGGAAAAGATTCCATCACTAACATGCATAGCAATATTTCCCTGTAATAAAGCAATTCTCTGAAGATATAGTATTTGGTTTAAACACGTGGCCATAATATTTTGATTTGCAGATGCCTGTAGAAAAGTGAAATAATATCTCACTTTTCATAGACCTCTTCTGCAGAGCATATAACAGCTCTAAACTGACCTGCTTTCAGATTCAGCTTTTTACTGTTCCTAGGATTTAAATTACTAATGCAAGTGGTTCCCAGTATTTAAGGAATCGAAGTAGCTCTATAAACACTATGAATTGTAGTAAGCTTTTCAGACTGACCAAGAACAAGCACGCTCCTGCTTACTCAGTGCCACAAGGAGTGTGCTGGTGCACCAGAAATCACAGGAGCTTACTTTAAAAAACCCAAAAAAGACCAATCAAAATATCCTTAAAGGTTTAGTCTTTGTTAGACTCTTACTTGTAAAACTTAGAAGGGGAAATTGTCCTGTTGAACGATCATGTAAAGTAACTGAAGAGCCTTGCTCTCAGGCTGGCTGTTGCCGATGCTGAATCTCATCATCTCCTCTCTGGAACAGTCTGTTATTTTATTTCTCCCCATCCCCACTGGTCTTTTGAAGCTATTACTCTCCCACTTTACCTGTTAAAGACTGATCAGATGCCTAATGCCACGTGCCAGCGATGACAGGCAGCTCTTGGCCTTCCCACAGCCAAGTGTGGGACAAGAGAGGAACCAGGAGCAACAGAGGCCAGGCCATCAATACAACCCTTTCCCTCTCACACAGGTGCTGCACTAGGCCAGTGCCATCCGAGGCAGGGGATCTGCTGGTATCCTGATGGATTTCCAGGGCTGGTACTGCACAGCAGCTTAATGTAAAGAGCAGGGAGGTGGGGCAGGGACATGGCAAACCCTGTGAGGAGCAACTCCAGTCCAGCCCGGCCAGTTAACCCTCAGAAAACACCCGAGACAGATTTACTTAGATCTTTCTTGCTTTTGTGTCCAGTAACAGTCAACTGCATTGAAATGTATATATGGATCTTCAAAACTTCCCACAAGGAAACAAAAATACAGAAGAAAACTCTTCCCACAGCATCACACTTGAGCTTGATTCTAATGTGTGGTGGACACAGATTAAACCTACGTGGACCAGGAATCACAAAACCAAACACATCTAACTTCTAACAGCTTAGAAGAGCCAGTGGTGCACACCCCATGGAGCAGGAGACAATAAGTAATGGTATTTAGCACAAGGAGAGAGGCTGCCACAAGGGTAGCTGCAGCCACTGAGTGTTATTTAATGCAAGCCCCACTGCATTTGGTAATTAGATCTGACACCATCTTTGGAGTCATCTGATGGAGATTTAAAGGAACACTTCCACACAAAATCAAGTTCTCCCTCCTAATTGCTGTGGCTGTGAGCCAACAGCTGCGATGAATAATGAACCCTGGGCCCTGTCCCCAGCCCATCCCACACGTTTTGACTCCATTCTTGACTGTCCTGCTCTCCCCCTCTTCTCTTGATCCCATTTCCCACCCTGCTGAGTAGCTTTCCAAAAGGAAACTGCACAAGTGTGAATCACCCCTCACTTTCCTGGTTCCCTTTTTCTGTCAGGACCCATCTCCTTTCTCAATGTCCTGGTGCTGCCCCAGCAGTTCCTCCACAAGGCCCTCTTCACCTCCCTGCTTTCCTTAGGGCATCCTCCCTGGACAGAGCACCCCTCCACATCCCAGGTGTCACTAAAGCCACGTGTAGTGTAACAAACACTCTGCTCTGAAAACTCCTGCACCTGCCTTTTGGCTCTGGAGGAATCCTAAGCAAGCTACAAGCCTGCTGCTGCTCCTTCTCCTTCCTCTGAGTCAAAAATAAGCAATTTCTGGTCTTTTGAGGATTACAAACAATGTAGCCCTGGCTGATATTCAGTACCAAGGATCTGCCATCACCCAAGGTAGTCTGGATCTTCAGTATAATTCTTATGCTTTGTACAGTCTATGTAGTGTTAAGGATATTTGTTAACCACACGGGTAGATCCCTTCTACTTGCAATGAGTTAAAGCCACATTGTCTCAGCTCTTCAAAATACACAACCTCCCTTTCTTCCATCATCCTATGGTCACGGCTTCCTGCTTTGTCCAGGTCTTTTTCCTCCAGGCTCCACATCACCTCCCCCTTCACCACTACAAACACAGCTGCATCCAATCTTGTTCTGTGCCATTGTAACCGCCTTTCTGTCAGCAGCAAGGACTCCGTTTGCACCCCGGCCCAGAGTCATCGTGTTTTCAAACGTGCACTTCGGTGTTTTCTCCTCTCAGACCTTCCCCAAAGCCGAGCATCCGATGCGGGGACCTGCGAGGCCAGCGCCATCCCTGCTCACGAGTGGAACGGCTCACGAGTGACCGCGGGGCACCGCTCCAGGTAGGATGCTGCGATTTCGGGAAGCAGGAGTTAACTACTGAGGGCAGGTCTGATCGCGATTTGCACACCGGTTTTAAGACCGGCAAAGGAAACCGAGGGGATGTTTGCTTTAAGACCCGAAAGGCGTAATGTTGTACCCTAATTAAACACCCTGCTATTAAGTGGCGATTAAGAGCAGCTCTCCGGCCCGCCCCCCGCGGTGCAGCCCCGCAGGATCCCGGTCTGGGATGCGCTCCGGGCCGGGCGGCAGGAGGAGGCGCTGCCCCTCCTCGGGCGACCTGAGACCCCCGCGACCCTTCCCGGCGGCTGCTTCAACCCTCCGAACCCGCTCCCCGCAAGTCAGATCTCGCCGTCTCCGTAAAAATCACATATAGATATATTTTCTTTCTTACAATAAACAAACACAGCGCATCTCCGCCGCGCAGTCCCCGCCGGGCTCGGCGCGGGCCAGCGCGCCCCGGGCCGGGGCAGTGTCACCGGGCCGGGGGACGGTCCCGGGGGTCAGCGGCCCTTCCTGCCCAGCGCCGTCCGGGCGTGCCGGAGCTGCCGGGCCGCCGGCACTTTGGAGAGGGGGCAGTACTTGATGGTGTGGGCATTGTCGCCGCTGGCCCCGCAGAGGGGGCAGGTGTAGCGCCGCAGCACCGGGCAGAGGACGCGGCCGTCGGGTCCCTTGAGGATGTGCGTGGTGTAGAGGGCCACCGCCTCCTTGTTGTTCCGGCAGAAGACGCAGACCTGCAGCTCGGGCTTGAGCAGGCGGGAGGCGGCCCGCGGGTGCGCCGGCAGCCGCCCCGCCACCACCACGCCGCCCCAGGCAGAGCCCTCCCGGCCCGGGTGCTCCCCCGAGCAGTCGAACACCACGGCGGCGGGGCCGCCGCGCCCGGGGAACGGGCTGAAGTCGGCGAAGCGCTCCTCCAGCAGCCCCTCGCCGTGGTGGTGGTGATGGTGATGCCCGCACAGGTCCAGGTCGTGCAAGTCCAGCGCGCCCTCGAAGTACGGCCCCGCCGCCTCTTCCTCCTCCTCCTCCTCTTCCTCCTCCTCCTCGGCCGGCGGCACGGCGGCCGCCACCACCACCGAGGGGGGCTCCGCGCCGAAGCCCTTGCCGGGGCGCACGGCCTTGGTGATGAGCGTGGCCAGCCCCAGGTAGTCGTTCCAGGAGTTGAAGACGTTCCCGCAGGCGCTGTGGCTCCGGCCGCTGTAGCGGGCGCCCGGCAGGCACTCCACGGGCGGGAGGTGCCGGTGCTGCTCCAGCTTGGCGCCGGGGAATGCCTCCATGGGAGCGGCCCCTCCCTCGAGCGCGGTGCGGGGCGGTGCGGGGCGCACCGTCCGCTCCCGGGGCCGCTCCCGCTCCGGGTCCCGCTCCCGGCCTCGCTCCCTCCGCCCGCTCCCGCCGCCGCCTCTGCGAGCGCGCGGCCGCGCTCCGCGCCTCAAATAGGGGGCGGGGGCGCGCCCGCCGAGCTCCCATTGGCCGCCGGACAGAGCCCCCTCCCGCTCATTGGCTGAGGGGCGGAGGGGGGGCGTGGCCGGGCGGCCCTGGGGGCGCGCGTCAGGTGCGGCCGCCGAGCGGAGTCGGGACCGGGATCGGGACTGGGATCGGGACCGGGATCGGGATGGGGCTGAGGAGCGGGATGGGGCTAAGGAGCGGGCCCGGGATCGGGTGCCCTGGTCCGGACCGCAGGGGCCGGTCCCGGATGCTCCCGCGGCCCCGCTCCCGTGCCGTGACACCGCACCCAGCCCGGTACCATCGCACTGACGGCGCGGCGCGGTGCGAAACCAACCCGCTCCACCCGCAGCAGAGCGATGTACGGGCACAGAACAAGTTCAGTGCCGCCCAAGTGGGAAGCGGTTCGTGCCTCAGCCGGAGAAGGGCAGGAGGTGCCAGTGAGCTGTGTGGGGCACGGGGGATCTCCTCTTCGGACCCCTCTTAGTCTGTGGGTTTGATTGGTTTTACTTAAAGCTAATAAAAGGTTTGGATGGTGTCTCAGGCATGTGCACTCACTGGAGTGGAGGGACATGGCACTCACTGGAGTGCTGCTCAGGTGTGGGGAACCAATCTGGAATATTCAGCCCAAAAAAGGGGCAGGCCTGACCTACACTGAGGCTGTGAGGGCACTGTGTGCAGTGGGTGGATGTGGAGGGACCCTGGGCAGCAGGATGGTCCTGCAGCACCCACCTGAGCCCGGTGAGTGCGGGTGGCCCAGCCCTCCCCTGCTGACGGTGCTGCTGGACGAGGGGCCGTGCTGGGGACAGGCAAGTCCCCCCTTTGCTGACCCTGATGATTCCCATCCAGTCTGGCCACCCAGGAACCAGATCCTCCTTTGGGAAGCATCACACGTGTGCTCTTCCATTTGGGCAAGAGGGGTTGACAATGCAGCCCCAGGTAAAGATCCTATTAATTCCCAGCCCCTGGTAAGAACTGCTGGGCTGAGCCCGGCGGGTGGAGCTTTGTCAGAGGGGAATCTGTCTCCTCTGTGCACGGCCCTGGTTTGTCGGTCTAACAGGTGCTCCTCTGGCAGGTAAAGCAGCTTCACAGTGTGCTTTTGTTTGCACCTGAAATCAGCAGGTTTCATGAGCTCAGATATCAGAAACACCTCTCCAGGGTTTGATATGCTTCTCCAGCCATGTGAAATGCCTGGGAAGTGGGTGTATCAAGGACCAAGGAACAATGCAGATGGCTGCAGGGACCAGAGCTGACTGGAGTGTGAATTCTTTGTCTGGAAAATGGGACTCGCTTCAGTACTGAAAACATTTGCAAAGGAAATCCTGTTCCAGACCGTGCTCGTGGTGGGACACGGTTCTGCACCAGGTGACCACAGGGACATTTCACAGTTGTGTGGTGTCAGGCTCAGCCCAGAGCTCAGTCTCTGAGATGCAGTTATGTGACACACCTCTCCTCTCTTCAGTGGAGCATTTTGTGGCTGGTCCATTGGGGCCATTGCTCTGAATACAACAAAACAGAGGTAACAATTGGGTGAAACAGTGTGGGGTGATCGGTCAGAGTGGTGGAGCATCACATCCTGGGGCAATTGTTGTGGCTCATCTTCTTCTGTGGACATTTTAAGAGGCAGTTTTGGAGAGGGAGTAATTTCAAATCACCGCTGTAGCAGTGCAAGGAGCACAGGCAGAGAGGTAAACAGCCCTGTTGCCCTCACTGCTAAGGCAGGGAGGGATGAAGAACGTGGAGCAACACAAAAAATATCCTCACTAGAAAAACACTGTGAAGGATAGATACTCATCACCAACACTGCAGCAACAGCACCCTCTAACAGCTCTTGGCAGAGCTTGTGTGTGTTGCCAATCCAAGTGTACAAGATATGTTGCAGAAGTTATTTTGATGTTTTCTCTGTCCAGATTTTTGCCAAAGGCCCCTCACATTCCAGGCGTTGAGCAAAGACTCAACAGCTCAGTCAGGCATTAGGTCTCTGCAGAGACCAGCCTCTGTTGGGGATCATCAGCCTTGCACCAACCTTGTGCCAACCTGTTGGATGGCATGTCGCAAAAAATCTGGTTTGTTGGGTGCAAGAGCAGGGAATGCCACTATTGACATTGGAACAAACCAATGTCTCAGTGAAGCTCTTCACCAGTTTCAAGCAGCAAACAAAATATGTGGTCAAGAACAGCTAATGGACAAGTATATGTTTCTAGGAAGGATCCAGCACTGGTGCTTTGGAGTTCTTTGAAATGTTTGTCATTGGAAACATTGAGGACTGCATGAAAAACTACTGCTCTGTCCTCAACTGGAAGTTGGGATCATTTCTGACTCTATCTCAAATTACCCTTTCAGCAGCCCCTGTTAGGACTTGGACAGTGTAAGACCACAGATGTCTTGGTGGTGTCTCATATGAGTTCTTGTGGCAAGGCTGCACAGCAACCCTGGAAAACTATCATCTGGAGCAGGAGTGACAAACAGCTGTTGGCACCGTGGATTCAACACCACGGGCCAAACTCTGCCCAGCAGAGGGGAAAGTTTTCTGTTCCCTCAGAGCAGTGAGAAACCATGTCAGCCATTTCAAGCTGATCTGAGCACAGGATCAGCTGCCATCAGAACTGCTGGGAGTGAGCAATCTGCTTGGGGGGACTGGGGTAGGACATCCCACTGGCCAGAGGAGTCTGCAAAGCCCAGAGATGGCTCCTGGGAATAAATACAACAGCGAGTGAGGGAGGTCTTTGTACGGGGTTGGAGGAAAGATTTCTTTCCTCCTATTAAAGGAAAAATGATCCAGCAAGTGATTTAACGAGAACTATAGAAGGATTTACGCACAGGGGGGTTTGAGTGCATGCAGGACAGCTGTCAAGTTTAGAGAGGAGATTAGCAGTTCATTTGAGAGATACATTAGGAAAGGGTTTGCTCCGGGGGGCTGTGAGCTCCCTTGAGGCCGGGGAGGATTTAGTGTCTGTAAGTGTTGATGTACTGTGCACGTTATGAAGCTTGCCATCCCAGCAGCTTTGATACGTTCCAGCTTTTCTTTAAAACCCCTGTGGATTTTAAAGTGACTTTCATTTAACGTGGGAGATGTTGACAAGCTCCCCCAGGGGG
Source organism: Neopelma chrysocephalum (assembly GCF_003984885.1). Taxonomy (NCBI): domain Eukaryota; kingdom Metazoa; phylum Chordata; class Aves; order Passeriformes; family Pipridae; genus Neopelma; species Neopelma chrysocephalum. Next base: position 3,818,550 of record NW_020898011.1, read on the forward strand.
CTGGCGAGTTCTCGAAAGGGTCTTTTAAAATATTAGCTTCACCGCCACTTCTGGATGATTTCCCCCCCCCCTTCTGGAGTATCAGGGAGTGGTTTGTTTCTGACAGCACTAAAAATACATTAGGTGTCTGCTGACACAGGGAAGATATGCCCTGTGCTGGTTGGACTCAGCCTGGTGTTCAGGGATCCTTTCTAAAGCTTTTGGCTTAACAGATGATGCTCGTGTTTGGAAAGCTGAAGTTTATAGCACAGGGAGATCCTTCTGTTTAGAAGATTGGAAGCAGCTGGCAGGACTAACACGGGCGAGTGGGGTTTCATTGGATACAAACACAAGCCATGGAAGCAGAGCTTCAGCCTGGAGTCTGCTCAGAGGCTCCAGCACCCATGTCCACTGTGCCCCTGGGAGAAGTGCTTTCCCTGGCGTTTTCCCTCTGGAAAGGGAGAGGGGCACAAGGCTTATGCCACAAGTGGATGTGGGGTGGCTGTACTGGTGGGTGGTCTGGGGAGGAAGCCCCTGGTGTGAGGACCCCAGGCACAGTGGCTCCCAGGCTTCAGGAAAGGAGGGCTTGAGCTGGGTGTTGGCAAGAAAGGTAAAGCCCTTTTTACTGGCAAAAACTCGCTGGGATGGAGGATTAGGGATGTAAAACCAGCCATGAAAAATGACTTTGGTTTGGGGAATCTTTCACTGAAGATGTACTTTTGCTTTTGTTGTGTGGAAGCAGCTGATCCTCCCAGGAGGGGGACTGCAAAGGGGGCAATGATGGTCTGCCCTCCTGTAATCTGTGCTGAGCACAGGGGGCTATTTCTGCATAACTGAACACATTAGGTGTTTCTGCACCAGGGTATTAAACTCCTCCATGGTGCAGACCACAGCTTCCATGCTCCTGCTGGAGGCAGGAGAGACTGTCCAGATCAGTCATCCTCAGCCTAAGAGTTACATGACAGTCCTCAGGCAACCGCAGCAAATGTTTACCCAGGCACACAGAGCTGGTGGGGGAAGTCGTGTGTTTGTAGCCATCTCTTAATTTGATTCAGCCACTGGAAATGCAGGCCAGCACACAGCAGCAGCCAGCTCTCTAAGAACTGCTGCTCCACCTCATTCCATGCAGACAAGTGGAAAGAGGTGAGAGGAGAAAATAAAGGTTCTCACAGGAGCACAACGTTGTAATGTGCCCACCACAGCAGAAAGTTACATGGGCAACCTAAACACGGCTCTGCTTGGCTGTTGAGTGCTCGATTTTCCAGCAAAATGCCATCATTTTCCCTGTTTTGTTTTATCTCCAGCAGTGGTAACTGGAACCCACAGCAGTTGAACGTGGGCATTCAGCAGAGCCAGAGCTGCCCTCTGGCAGCACCAGCCTGGCTGTGGCTGAAGCCACGGGAGTGCACAGGGGGTGTGTGGGGGTCCAAGGAGGCAGCTGAGCCCTCTCCAGGGCACAGCAATTAGGGGCAGAACAGACTTCATGCTCTGGGGGCTGACAGTGCAGAGAGGAAAGAAACTGAATTTCCTCTCCTCAAAAAAAAAGTTTTTCAGCTGAAGCTGAGCTGGTTATCAGGAGGCAAAGTGCCTTCTGGACAGAGACCTTTTTAAATCTTCAAATTTAAATCTTTAAATCTGCTGAGAGTGTTGGAAATAGCTGTTAAAAAAAAATCCATTACAAGACTATTTTTACAATCAAAAATGTATCCACTTGAATTATCGTGGCTGATAAACAGTGGACACTATCAGCTCTTCCATCATCTCTTGCAAATGCTTGGAATTTGAAGGAGAATGCAAAGGTCATAGACAACCAGCCAGGGTTTTGACTTGCCCATCCAAACTACTGCAGAACACAAGTACAAGCCAAGAGCCAAATGTTTATCAGCAGAAACATATTTTTCCTGAGGATATGGTAACTCATGGAGAGGAATGTCAAAGTGGCATAGAAATTCATATATGCTGTTCATGAGAAAATCAAACAGTTTTTCTGAAAACTGAAAGTTTTTCTTTTTTTTTGCTTAGGAACAATTTGTGTTTATGCATTGTATAAATACATCAGGGAAATGTAATAAATGCTACAAGCACTTCAGTTTCTAAATATCAAATGAGGTTTCCTTCTTACAGCAAATCAGATTCATGCTGAAACTGCAAACCAGGTTCTTCTGCAAAGATCCTGTGAACCTGAAATGTCACAGAAAATGTGCTAGCTTTACAGTTTTGTACTGAATCAAATCAACTCTGTATCATTGAACTTTATTATTACTGAATATCTCTGGATATCCCTGCAAGTGTCCAAGGCCAGGCTGGATGAGGCTCTGAGCAACTTGGTCTAGTGCAGGGTCATAGAAGTGGAGGGCCAAGACAAAGTGTTTGGGAAAAACCAGAGGCTTTCTGTTTTGGACAAATCTTTGGGTTCATTGAAAAGAGTATTTCAAATGAAATTTTGGCTAGACACTCTACATTCCTTTACGTGTTCCTCCTCTCCAAAAATGACTGCTGCAGGATATACTTGAGAGAGCTTGATACTTGCATGAGGATTTATTGCTTTTAGTTTCTGAATCAGTTCTGAACCTGAATTAGCAAACGCTAGTGCATATTTCTAATAGCAACAAGAATTCCAGCAGAATTTCTGAGGTCTGCCTGGCTGATTAAATCCAGTAAAGTCTCCCACTAAGCTCCCAGGCAGAGCCAGCCATATTAAGGACTTTAAGGCAACCACAAATTCAGTTCTGAAGAATTTTTTATTGTGTGAAATTTTACCAAGCAGAAGATATATGTATTAGTTGATCCATATAAATGTCATACACACATGCAAGACAGTAGATAAGTTCCTGATATATTAGTTTCACACGGTGAGGATAATAGCATTTCTTCTGACAGCTTGATTAAATTTGTAAAAAATTCCTAGTGAAAAACAGTCGTATTTTTTGTCAAGCTGATAAGTGCAATTTAGCTGAAAGAGAAAAGGAATTGGAAAAATCAGGCTTGTACTTAAAAACTATGTGTGAAAATTTGCACTGGTTTTCTGATTTGTTGTTTGGTGAAAGGAGCAAACAGAGGTTTCTTCTCTGCCTGGTTGGTGGTGCTGACTTTCTCAATCTGAAAATGCAGTTACCTCTATTGGGAAGAACAGTGATGACCAAGAAAATAAAATAGTGAAGAATGCTGAAGTCAGGAAAGCAGCAGGAAATAATTTTGAATCAGCCTAAATGTTTTACATTTCTGGTATATTCTAGGATCAATGTCTTCTCAGAAGCCACAGTTGTTCCTTGGCTGCCCTCCTCCCAGCTCACACTCACAGCTCAGGCTGGGACACCAACACCATCTGCCCCCAAGGCTTCCCCTCACTCCCTGGGCTGTGAAGTCCCTTCTGCACAGAGCTTGGGGTGTATCTGGCTCCTTCCCATCCTTGTTCCTCACCCCTGGGAGCCCTGGGAATGGATACCTACGGATGCCACGTGAGATTGGGTGCTCCCAATGTGCAGTGAGTTGCAACCTGCACTCTGGCATCTCACATCCCTGAGGAGCCTGTGCTAAGCTTCTAAATTCTTGCACTCCTGTTTTCTCACAAATCCCATTTGCAGTCTGACCCTGAGAGCATGACTTCATTTGTGTTTGCAGTAAGAACTGTTTTGTTCAAATCTTTGGGTGCTTTTGAATTAGTTTTTTTTTTCCCTGGAGGGATAAACCACTAATTATAGATGAAAATTGTACCTCAAAGATCCATCTTAATAATATAATTGTAGGAGCAAAGCAACTGGTGTGATTATGTGCATCATTGCACTTTTCAGCCATTAACCAGCTTTTCTTGGTTAATGAAGTTAGTAAAACCTAGAATGTGCTTTGCTGGAATATATCCAGTGCAATCTCATTATCACCTACGAGCCTCTATAATTGGGGCGATAATGTGCAAAATGTTATATTGCTGATGGACGAGATGGGATTAAAAGAGGGCAAAGTCCTGCTCTCAGACACACATGGCAGACCCTGGGGTTTTGGTGTGTGTTTGTGGAATGCCTGTAGCCCCATGTGGAGTTTGGGCAGTGACATTTCAAGGAAGAGGAGGCACCCTTGGAATTATTCCAGCAGCAAACTAATGAGAGCTGGGGCCTCCCGGGAAAGGTGGAAAGGATTGGTGCTGTCGAGTCAGGACGAGGCTGTAGCGAGGCATGAAAATGGTCTTAAATGCCTTCAAAGGAGGGAATAATCTGTTCTCCATGATCCTGTTGGATAGCACACAGAGGAATGGGCTTAAAGCACAGCGAGGGCGGTTGACATTGGGTATCAGGGAAACGGAGGGTGGGTAACTAAGGACTCGTTGGAATTGCTGAGACCAGAGTGCGTCAGAGGATTCTCTGCTGCTGGCAGGCACCAGGAGGAGGTGGGGGAGGCACTGGTGGAGGTGGACTGTGCAGTGCTCCTGGCTTCAGTGGTGAGGAGATGGAGCACCAGTGTCACTGTGGCTCCAGGCACATGCAGGTGAGAGGCTCTCAGCAGAGAGACAAGAGATCTGCCTGGTGCTGGCACAAACACAGACCAGATCTGCCAGGAGGATCTGTGATCTGAACTATACTCTCACTTGTTACACACTTGGAATTGCTGCCAGGACTGCTGATAGAAGGGAGAGAAGGCTGTCAGTGTTAAAAAGAGGGAAGCATTACTGTTTGTTGCCTTGGATGATACAGGTGTAAGGCTGCTTCTGTTTGCTCTTGTTTGAGTTTCAGCATGTCTCTTTAGGAAAAAAGCATCCAAATGTTATTCAAAAAAACCTGTAATGAAGAGTTATCATGTCTGCTTCAGCTCTGGCTTTGGTAATAAATTCATTATTTGCACTGGTAAACATGTGCCCCATCTTTCCAGTCAGAACTTGTCTGTTTTCAGTGTCAGGGTTTTCCTCTGCTAACTGAGGGCCCTGATCTCAACATTTCATTCTCCCTGTAAACACTGATAGTCTTTAACCAAGTCATCCCTTGACCTTCTCTCTTCACAAGTTAAATAGATCGAGCTCCTGAACCTGTAGCTGTAAAGGCTGTTTTTTCATCCTTCAGATTCCTCTCTGTACTCTCTGCAACTTGTCAGCATCCTTTACGAATTGGGGGCTCTAAATGTACTGGCCCTTCAGTGGGAATTACACCAGTAATAGCAGGAGCACAGAAAGCTTTGCATCCTTTCCTACAGTACTGCCCTCAGACATTGTGTGCAGCTGAACAGGAGCACAAAAATAGGTTCAGACCAAAGGTTGATCCAGCTCAGCATTCTGTTTCTGACAGTATCTTGTAGTGGGTGGATACTGAAGGGTGGTATTTCCCTGCATAGCTTCCCCTTATCTTTTAAAAATAAAGATACAATGTGAAATTCCACGCAAAGCCTTTGGTATTCATATGTTTTTGGTGCCTAAACGGTCTGTTATGCCCGTAGCTTTTCAGCAGTTGTATCAAGTGCTGCCCAGGGAGTTAAACTGCAAACCAGACAATTTGTGTCTTTGCTGAGAGTCTGGGAAGGGATATTTTTAAATCACAGCAGGGCCCTGAGAAGGCAGGGCGGTCCAGACAGAAGGACAGCGTGTCCCTGCTCCGTGGGGACAGGAGGACACATCCTGCTGCTCCTCAGCAGGATGGCTGGCCATGACTGACGGCCCTGCTGCACTGCCAGGGGCTGGCACCCCCAAAACGCAGCCCTGGGGCTCTGCATGCACTGCTGAGCTCTGGCAGCAGCTGCCTGGGTGCCAGGGAAGCAGCTCCTGCAATGTCCTTGGTATTGGGGAGCTTCCAAGGAACCACTGCCATCCCAAACCTGCTGGAGCATCTCTGGCTCCCAGGACACATCCCTGCCTCCTGTGAGGGTGGAGCTGGGCAGCACAGCTCAGCCCCACTGAAGTGTGAGGGACTTCCTTGCCTCCCCTTGGCAGTGAAAATCCTCTCCCTCGGTGTTTGCTCCGCCGTGTTGTGTCACCTGCAGCCCTACTAGAACATGATTTCATGTTTTCTTCCAGGAAGGATGTCACATAGCTGAGAATAGATCACCATGGAGCTTCTTGGAAACTCCTGGGTGACGATCCCTTGTTTACAGTTACCCTTGGAGCTTTGTCAGCCCCTTTCCAGGTCAGAAGCTGTGCACAGGTTGGCTCTGTGCTGCTGCAGTTCCTCAGTCAGTGCAGTCTGTTGGGTTGGGTGTTGTGCAGCACTTTGGGGCATCAGTGTCAGCACACACGTCAACACACTTCACCCTCTCACAGCCAGCAGACACCAAGCCAGCTCAGGGGAACGTGCTTGCTGTAGACACAGGCCCTGTGTTTCACAGGCACAGAATGGTTTGGGTTGGAAGGGTCCTTAAAGATCATCTTATTCCAACCACACTGCCACGGGCAGGGACACCTTCCACTAGTCCAGGTTGCTCTGAGCCTTGTCCAGCCTGGCCTTGGACACTTCAAGTTTAGGCACTGTTGTCTTACCACAGCCCTCAGGCTGCTGGGAGAAGGAAAGGGTGGGCATTTCGAGCTGTTCCAGTAGCAGACTAACTAAAACAAGGTATAATTCAGCGTCATGGAATTTTGTTTAAGAAAATTCCGTGGAAAAAGCAAGCTTTCCAAGGAGAGAGCCAGCGCTGGAGGGAGAAATGGATATGTTTGCATTTCAAGCCACTGCTGGCATGCAGACAGTCAAAGACATGCTTGCTAGTGGTGGGAAAGACTGGTGATAATGGAATGTGTTTTACTGCTGGGGAAGGAGATCAGAAAAGCCATTGTGAAAGTGAGAGCAGAGACAGGTGAGGACACAGAGAACGTAGAGATGAGACACAGAGAAAAAAACCCATCTTAAAATATTTAAATCCCGTTTTCTGAAGAGCAGAACAATTGATGCTACAGGGCCACTCAGAAGATGTAAATGCACATGCACAATTGTAATTGCAGATTTACAGTATGTCCCTGCATCTTGACCCTTTGAAAAGACAAGCTCATGACATTCTGGTCTTGCTGAAATTAATGGGAAGACTCCTGCTACTTTTATCCTTGTTTATTCATTTATTGTAATCATATTATCGAGATAATTGAGACACAAAGAGCCACAGTGACAACATATCCCACTTTTCTTGTCTTGTTGCTTGGGCAAAAAGAGCAAAAATCACAGTCAGTTCTTCCCACTGCCAGGGGAGGGTGAATGACATGCCCTGAGTTGTGCCTTGTTTCCCCTGGTGTAAAAAAGGAAGGTGGGAACCCCCAGGGTGGGGAACCTCCCCTGGGATTTTATTAATTTGGGGGTTTGGTTTCTTTTTTTGGTATAAATATTGTATCCGTTTGTAGCCTTTTTTTTTTTTTCTGATAATTTGCCAATTCTGGGCACTCGGATTTTTGTTTGAGCAGCTGACTAAAGCAAAAATATCTGTTCATAAGCATGTTGAATTGTGAGATTCTGGAAGGATCATCTTTGACTTTCTCTGCAGTTTTGTCCTGGTACCAAATTATCATTGCTTTCTGGAGGAATATGAATGCTCTTCCCTTTTGGAATAAAGAGAATGCAAATAAACACCATCATTTCTTAAACTAATAAACTACTTTAAGTTTAACACACAGATTTTATAAAAATTGAAGGTGCATGCTACTGAAAGCCAATATTACTAAAATGATTTTATGCAAGGTTAAAAAATAGCAACTGATGGCATCAATAATACAATGATAACAAAAATTGAACAGTGCTGTGATTTAGTTGGATTTTTCTTTAAATTTATGATGCTTCTGAGAGCCTGGATATGTATTACATGTGTTTTGGAACCAAAAGGTACCCTTTGAAAACTATATATTTGTAAGCTTTTACCGAAGTGGAGGTATTTCACACACGTGGAATTCATCAGTATTTGAACAACAGTTTCAAAACCTTATGGTTGGTTCAAAATGCTTCTTAGTGTTGTTCCAGCAACCAGAGCTGTCAGAACTCTAAAGCTTGAGTGTCTTGGCCTTGTTGAAATAAAACATCTAAACCCGCTTGTTTTACCATTTCTGATTTTTCCCCAGGAATTTCGAGACATTTTAAAAGTGTCACTGTTTTATTTTGGCACGTGCCAAGCTTCACCCATCTCTAGGTACGTTGTGCTGTCACTCATGAAAACCTCCCAGCATAAATTCACCCGTGCAGGACCCAGATGGTTTTGTTCACAGGGTTATTTTGGCTGTGGTGTGGAGGAATGTTGGTGCAATGACAGTGCCTGCAAAAGAGGGACCAGGAATGAGAGAGGGTTTCATTCATCTGCAAATGAAAGCAGAGGTGAAATCCTTCCCAGAACGTGGCTACTTCTTATTAGTGGAATTTTATCAAGTACCAGGAGCCCTTCTTTTGAACCATGAGCACTTAAGACAGCAGACAGAGGCACTTCATTGTTCACAAACCCTCACTGGAACTCAAAGATGTTCAACGTGCTTTGTAATATAATGATATATGAGGGCCAAAGTTACTATTAAATGAAACAAATAGAAATAAAATTAATGGTTCTTAAATTCTGAGACTCACACAGATGCTGTTATGGTGTCTTTGACTTACCATGACTCAGTTTTGCCAGTGACACAATGCTAATGTTTTAATGCATAAATCCACAGTTGAACTGTCTAATCCATGCTGGACTGTCTAGGTGGTGGTGACTGGTTTTCACTGTGTTTCTTACTGGCTCACTCCATCGCTCCCCTTCTCCCTGTTTCCTTTCAGACTCAAGTCAGCTTTCAGCATTTCAGGCCTTTTAAAACAGGACAGAGATGTTTAAAAAAATCCATCCCCTCTTTAATCTGCTGTTTGGAGATACCCACTCCTGGAAACACTATATGGTGTGGAAAACAGCAGCCAAATCTCTGAGATTTTTATTAAATGTTGCCTGAAATGCTGTCTGAGGGCAAGCTTTGTACCCCTTGCTTGCTAGATGCAGACAGCTGCACCCACTTGAAGGAGGTTGTTTGTTTGGTAAAATACTCTTCGTAATGAGAAAAGAGATGGTGGGTTGGATCTTTAAGACGTTTCACATGGCATTTTATGTATCACTGATTTCTATGTCTTTACAAAAACAGCAAAAATATTTTCCCATGGAGACTCCTGTTGTTTTCCTTCCCCGGTCGCTGGCAGGTTAGGGAGAGATCAGACGTATTTTTGTCTCGTTGTAAAGAGAGTACTTCCATGGAAACCACTCTGGATGCTCCAGGGAAAGCCTGTCAAACAGTTTAAGGTCAGAAATCAACCTGCATTTTGGGGCAAGGAGCAGCGAGTGCGGGAGCAGAGTCGGGAATTCTGGCCATGCTGCTCCCATCGGTCTGGGGCAGGTGCTCCTCTCCCCTTTCCAGTGACCATTCCACAACAACCTGTCGTTATTCAAGCAATTCTTCTGCAGCCATAAATTCATTGTTAAGTTCCTGTGGCTGCAGCCTCAGAGGGTGCCCAGGTTGGCAGTGGCTCGAGCGTGGTCCGAGGCACGTCGGCAGCCCAACCCTGCCCTCCTCCCTTTCCCGTGGCTCCTGGCCCACAGAAAGCCCTGGGTTTGTATGTAACCATAATATTTTTGTTCTGCGGCTGCAAAAAAAAAAAAAGCCAGGCTAATCCCAGGACAGTGGGAGTCCTGAAGTGGTTCATTTAGGGAAAAGAAAAAAAAAAAAGTGTGTGAAATATGAAAATCTGGGTTGGCTTCTGCTTGTTCTGTGGAAAAGCAGGAGATAACGTTCATAAACAAGGAGGCGAGAGATGTAGCAACAAACCAGAACAAAAAAACCCACCAGTTTGAAGCAATTTAAAGCAGATAGGACAATATTTCTGCACCAGGATGAAGGGAGAACAGCAAAAACTTCTGCACAAAAGTTTCGCTTGGTGCACTGTGACATTTAATGTGGACTAGACAAAGTTGATTTTATGTTGGTTTCACTGAGGTAACACAGTCTGCTCACGGGCTGAGGTTGCAGCAGGGCATCTCCTCCTCAGCCCCTCAGGGCAGCTCCACTTTTACTGATTTCTAGTCAGTGATTTGCTTACTCTTCTTGTTTGTTTGTGGCTTTTTCCTGGCAACAGTGAGGGAAAATGTTATTTCACCGTTTCTTTCAGAAGCAAATTAGATAAAGGTGACACGAACTGTTGGAAGTGTCCAATGGATTGAGTGGTGCCTGACACTTCTCGTTGCTGGGATGAAAGGGTTTGGCATTGTCTGCATGAAGGAAATCCCTGTTGCTGCAGGGAATACCTTCAGTCTTGGGGCAGTGCAGCACCTTCAGGTCTAGCTGCAATGTCTGTTGGCATAAGTATGCAAATACTGAAGAAAAATGGGAAGAAAGATGCTTTTCCTGCCACGTTGATGCTCAAGCATCTCTGTCTCTTCAATTTATTTCCTCCTTGCTTTTTAAGGTGGGGAAAGAGATCAGAGATGGACACACAATTCCAAGGCATCCAACCTGCTGGAGTGAAGAATTCCTGATCTACTTGGCCTGGGGAGGGTCATGGAGCACTGGGACTTCCTGTCTCCTTCCAGGGCTGTAATTTCATTCTCACCATGGTCTCTCACAACCTTGAGAGACAAGAGGTCCAACAAGAGCACAACCTTGCTGGACATTCACGGAATAAGAGGCAAGTCACTGAGGTTCAGGAGAAAATGGGAGTCACCAGGTGGTTGGAAGGGACCTGTGGATATCCCCCAGCCCTGCCCAGACTGGGCAGGGGGCTCAGGGGCTCGGTGCCCTCTGCCCTCGTGCAGGAGAAGCCACAGCCCAGGCTGTGGTGCCCGAGGGTGGGAGCGAGGGAGCAGCTGCCCCTTGGTGCCCTGTGTGGGCACGAAATGCTCACTGACACCCAGCCAGGCTGTGCCTGTCACAGCTGCTCCACTTGCTGGCTTCTCCCTCCTGATGTTTTCCAAGCAGGCTGCTGTTGGGGAGGATGGCAGGGCACAGGGAAGCACTGAAGCCTCGTTTGCTGCAGGTGCTGCTGAGACCCAAAAGACCACTGTGATCCAGCGATTCCACGCAGGCTTTTGAAGCTAACACTGCAGGGCTTGCTCCAATTTTAGTCTCCACATTTTGCAAGTGTTGCTGTGACATTCATCCCACTAATACCCGAACCTGCCGCATCGTCCTGTGAGAAAGTGAATTTTGATCTCGTTTTTATGCTGGGGGACTCCTAAGGTAGAACAGGGTTATAGAATTTGTTCACAGTCACCTACTAGGGCTGTGAAAGAGCCAAGAATAGGTTTGTTTCCCCGTGGTGGGCCTTAATGACAATAAAAAAAAAGAAATCCTTCCACTCCAGTGAAGCAAGTCACGTCGTGTAGCTGCTTTTGCGCCTGTGTGCATGAGTCCTGCAGTTCATAGACCTCCCTCATTAAACAGTCACATGCTGCAGACTGAGTGCCAGGCCACTCTCCCAGCCCTGTGTTTGCAGGCTGGAAAGGCGAATGCTGGCATGGAAAAGCTCAGCTTTCATTAGGCACTGTCTGCAGTCAGCTAATCTCGTTTGAGGGAGCATGGAAACGGCGAGGCTGCAAACAGAGGGGTTTGGTGCTCGGGGTGTGCCGGGGGGATGCGGCCACATCACACGCTGCCCTGGCCCTGCTGAAGCCAGCAGCAAACCTCCCACTGGCTGGGAAACTATTTTAGCAGAGCCAAGAGAGAGCTGAAAGTGCCGAGCACACAGCTACTGACAGCCAGTAAATAACAATGCCCTTGGAAACAGCAAATGGATAAAACCTATTTGACCTTTGGTGTCCTCGGGGAGCTTTGTGGTCCCCAGGTAGCTGGAGTTTAGGTGTCACTGACAAAGTGTTTATAATAAGTGATGAGCTGGTCTTGAAATATTTCTTCTCACATTACTGAACTCCTTTCATTAGCAAGTGAGCAATGTGTTTGTTCCCTCTCTGGTGCCCTTTGCCAGCCCATCTTCCCGGTGTGCCTCACTTTCTTCTGACTCCCTTGTCAGGGCCAGCTGAGAGGACCTGGTTTTCCAGTGCTTTGGGAATTGTGCCCACATTTGTGTCTGTGTTTGTGTGTGCATTTCTTCCTCTGCCTTTGCCCTGGGTCTGTCAGCAGCACTGGGCACATGGGGCTGTGTCCCTGCTCTGGTGATGGTAACCTGTGCCTCTGCAGAGTAGTTGCAAGGAGATATGAACTGTCTCCATCAATCCAGGAGGTCTTCACAGCCCTGGGGCTCACCTGTGGCCACAGGATACAGAGGACCAGAATCATCTCAGTATCTCACGTCTTGCATGTACTACATAGCGCTGGGAGTCTGATGATGCTTGGGGAGTAGAGGAAAATAACTCAAATGTGAAAGGAACATGTCTTAAAATGAGCATTTTCCTAGGTGGATCTGTGCCTCTGATTCAGTGCTCCAGTGCAGGCTTTCAGCCTCCCCAGAGCAGCTCCTTGTCCACTCGTTTTTGCTCTATTAATAAACACACACGAGCACTTAAATGGAATAATGTACCTCGTGGAAAGGGAAAAAAAAGAAAGCACCACTACTTGCCATCCCCGTGGGAGGAAAAAAAACTGCACAGAGAAAACAGTGCCATTGCAGTAGATTTTTGTTTACTGAAATATATTTGTTTCTTGGGGCTGTGAGGGGCAAGGGCAGTTTATACACTCCTCTTGTTTAAGGTACACAACATCTTTCCCCCCCAGACCTTTCCTTTTCTCTCTATCTTCATCCTTTGTTGTGTTTCACTTCTGAGTCAAATCTAGTACTATTTTTCTGAGCTTTTGTTTGAGTTGGGGTTAAATCAGTATTTTAAATGTAAGCTGGGTCAGGATCAGAATCTCACAACACTCGTTGTGAGCAGTGTGAGATCAAACAGTGCTGGAGCAGACTGTTTGTACTTTGGAGGAAAGCACAGCCTGTGTGACATTATGAAAAAGCTTATTTCTGAGATCTTTGTTCTTTGAGCTGGGGTTCCCTCTCCTTGAATTGCTCTGACCTGTGCAGCCACATCACTTGTAGATGTGTTTGGGGGTCACCTTCCCTTTTCTCTCCAGGTTCCTCCTTGGACATTGCAGTTTTGCTGGGACTTTTCTTTCATGCTGGAAGAAATCTCACAGCAGCTCTGAAATTCCCTTGCCCTGGGGGGTCCTTTCAGGAGGTTTTCACCTGGGCAGACAACAGGTCTCAGGGGACTGATCTCCTCTGAGCTCCTGAGTAGGGTCATGTTTTGTGCTGCTATTGGATTATGGCAATGATGCCATTTTTGAGGAGTTTTCCTGTTAAAGCTCTGCTTTGTTTCCAGGTGTGTGTGTTTCTGTGTGTGTAGGATAGAGGGACAGCCCTTTCCAGGAGTGGCATTGAAGTCCCTGCTGCCTTACCAGGCTTCTCCCAGAGGCTGTGAAGAGCAGAGGGAATGTGTGGTTTATCTTTTCTCCCTCAGAGAGCTCAAGCTGTCCCTCACCCTGCAGCCCTCACTGCTGGGGGTCTCTTGTGCCAATGAAGGGCACATCCCTCCTCTTCCTCCCCTGCAGCAGCCAGGGCAGCCTGCAGCTTCTGTCCTCTCCCACTGCCTTCCCAGGTGGAGTGCAGGAGGTTTTTTCTGTCAGGGTGAGAGGGGCATCCTCAGCACTGCTGGGAGAAGGAGTCTGGCTGTCTCTGGGCTCCCTTTGCAAGGGGGAAAGCAAAGGATCTTGAAATGAGCCCAGTGTATTAATAAGCCAGGCTGCCCCACATAGCAGGAGTGAAAGTGGGACAGTCAGCACACTGCTAATTTTACACTGGCCCAAGGGGATTTCTCTTTTTCCAGGGAGTGTGTTATCATTATTTTGTGTCCTAAAGGGCCTAAAATTAGGGCTTGTAGGAAGCAAGCCTCTGTTGGAGGCTTCATCCCAGGCAGCCCAGGTCTCAGCAGAGCTGGGTCTTGTCATGCACATGCCCTGTTCCAGGTATTCCTGAGCCTGGCAAAAAAAAGAGCTGGAAACAGAAGTGCAGAGAGGTTCTGGCTGCACATCCCCATCCCTGTCCTGTGCTTCTCCCCGTCTGGCAGCAAGGGAGGTCCACTGTGCTCTGCTCCCCAGGGAGCAGCTGCAGCAGAGCTCTTTCTCTGCTTTCCCTGGACCAGGCTGTGGCTGCAGAGGGGGAGCTGTGGCCGATGTTAAACGAGGGGTGTGCTTCTGAGCGTGAAGACTTTCAGTCAGTTAATTACAGCCAACATTTGCAGCCACTCTTTCAATCCCAGCGCTGCCTCTTCGCACCCTCTTCCACGGGCAGGCTTGGATGCCACCCAGGAGGGGAACCAGGGACCCACTGGTGGATCCTCAGCTCTGTCAGAGCTCCTGGCTCAGCCACCACACCTGGACAGATCTGGGATTTGAGTGGTGGTCCCCACCCACAGCTGTGTGCCCCTCATCCCTGGGTTAAAGGGTCCCATCCTGCCGGGGGCTGAGCATGCACAGTGTTCAGTCAATGGGTTTGTTCACGTGCTTAAAGTTAAACACTTCGTTAAGTGCTTTTGCTTAATTAGGCCAGACCACGCCGCTCCTCGTGGGACTGAGTGCAAAGGGAGGCACACCAGATTAGAACCAATATTTTCAAGCGTAAAGCTAAAAATGAAGCGCTTAGCCCCCAGTTCTGCAAATAATTAAGCACATGGGTAATTACTGATTTCATTCATCAGTTGTGTTGATTTGAGGAGGGCCATGGCAGTCGCTGGAGTGTGTCAGCACATGCAAGGTCGGGCCCCCGGGTTAAAAGATCTCAGAGACTGGGGAAATAGAGATTTGTGGAGTGTCTGACACATGGGGGCTGCAAGGCCTGTCACGGTCCCTGGGTACTACCATAAGCATAATAATGCCACATTTAAGTACTAATGATTTTTAAGGATGCTGAGCACTGGTCTTACCCACAGAAATGTGTCTTGGGATTATTGTGGGTCTTATTGTTAATGGGGCAAACAAACCAGCGTTGTGATCTCTGGACAAGCAAATGTGTCGCCTTGTGTCCACCTAGGCTATTATTTTGGCCAGAGATGTTGAGGATTACCCATCCCTGAATGTGTTCAAGACCAGGCTGGGTGGGTCTCTGGGTAACCTGGTCCAGCAGAAGGTTCTCTGCCC
Source organism: Neopelma chrysocephalum (assembly GCF_003984885.1). Classification (NCBI taxonomy): domain Eukaryota; kingdom Metazoa; phylum Chordata; class Aves; order Passeriformes; family Pipridae; genus Neopelma; species Neopelma chrysocephalum. The sequence continues at coordinate 3,833,563 of NW_020898011.1, forward strand.
ACGACAGTGGGGTTGAAACAAGATGGTCTTTAAGGCTCCTCCCAACCCAAACCATTCTATGATTCTTTGATGATTTTCTGAACTGTGAATGTTAAAATAACTGTCTTCATTGCTGCAGCCCCTAACCCAAAAGGAACAAAGTGAAATCCAGGCTGAAGTAGGGTTTGACTCAAAAGTCAGAAAGAAAGACTTTTTGCTATTCTTTTATCTGTTTGCTTTGGGTATGTTTTGTTTTATTTTAATTCCTTTTAAAAACAAACACAGCTCTTATCTGCGAGGAAAGACTAAATTCTTGCTATCTTTTTGTTCCCCCGCAGATGATTCGACAGTGAGGTTTACAGAACTCATGATTTAGAAAAAAAAAATGAGAGGGGAGGAAAGAATAAGAGGGAAGTGAACTCAGCTGACCCAGGAGAGCCTCCTGCCACTCCACGAAGCAGCTGTTAACGATGCCTTTGATAAGGTGCCACCCGAAGGGGCCGTTACACGATTTCTTTTCTGCATCCAGACGGCCCCGTTTTTAAGCTGATTGTCCGTGCCCTCGGGGGGGTTACAACACCGTGTTTTCAAACAGAGCCACCGCGAAGCACCTTGTGTCACAAACAAGGCTCATTAGCATAGCTCAGCAATTAAAGCCCGCTCTGTCTGCTGTCCTGAGATAAAGAACTCCCAATTTATGGCCCGGTTGCCTTTCGCCGGAGATGAATTGTCTGACAGCTTGGAGTGGTGACGTGTTGTCTCCTGAGTACAGCTGTTCACGGGGGTGAGCTTTCAGAATGTGACTTTTGCACAGACTAGCCAAGGGTATTAGCACTAACTAATTACAGGGAGAAGCCAGGGGCCATGGTTTTCTAGGAGTGGGAGCATCACAGGCCCCGAACAGCTGGGGAGTGCTCGTGCTTTTCTCTCCTGGAAAACAACAGCCCTGCTGGAGGAGAGCCCCCCATCTGGCCAGCTCTTCTAATTCGCGTAATAAATGCAAATGATATTTATCTTATTTATTTTTTACTAGGCTTTAATGAAGTTCAGAAGGGAATGGACACGTGGCAAGACAGGCAGCTTCTCAAAGAGGGTCGTGGCATTTGATCAGTGATGCATTGCAGGAGCTGTGTCCACATTAGTTTGTTTTCAATTTTACTAATATTGCTTTTAGGAAAGAAGTTTTTTCATGTTTATGCCTCAGCCCAGTGGTCTTTTGCTGTTTGATTTGAGTCCTTATGGGTTGAGTTTAGGTAGAAAGACTTTTAATGGTTTTAGGTATTGGTGTTGCTGATTAAAAAACTGTTTGTCTTCATACAATATTATGCTTGATGCTCTTAAACATAAAGAACATAGTAGCTTGAATCCCAAAGCAACTTCAACCCAGGGATTCTAAATGTAAATCAGGAGATAGAGTATGCTCTCCAGGATCCAGCAGAGAGGGAAATATAAAAGAAGTGTTACTGGTGAAGCTTCCAGAAGATCAAGGAGGAAAATGGCACCTGCTCATGGTCAGATCCTGCCTCAGATGGAATTCTGACTGCAGTGGAGTGGTCTCCCAGGGCCCTGCTGTTTAGTCAAATACAGCAGCAAATTTGAGCTGTAGGTTTGTCATCTCCTGCTTCATAACAGCTGCAGATCCACATGGACTGCTCAGATCCAGTGCTGTCAAAAGGACAAGAGAACTGCACCTCAGAAAAGTCTTGATTTGCTCTGCTAGTGCTAAAGACAGTAGGATTGCTACAGGAGGGGTCTAGGTGACTGTGTAGGTCAAATAGCACAAACAAGCTTGGAAGTATGTCCCTAAGCTTGTTCCAGGAGGATGTGGTTGGGATTTGGGGCTTCTAAAGTGTTAAATACAAGCCTTTGCTGCCTAAGACCCCTTGGGAAGGGGAGGAGTGAGGTGGGATTGTGTGTATAAGACATGTAAATATCTCTTTATGTCTCTATCTCTATACCTATCTGTCTCTGTGCTGTGTGCAGGAGAGGGGCTGAGGGCCAAGAAGGTGTCTCTAACTGAGTTCTGCCCATCTTGGAGAATGAACTCTTTGTGCAGTGAATGTCCACATAAACCTCCTTTTTTTCCTATTAAAAAAAAACTTTTCAGTGAGTATGTGGATCCCCATAGAGCTAATTTAAGTCCATTAACAGCAGACTCAGCTTTCTTAATTACCCTTTTCAGAATCATCTTAGGATTCCCAGGTGTCCCTGGGCCACAGGTTGAAAAGTGTCTATACATTGAAGGATAAAGTGTCTGATGACAGTGGTTTGGAATATAGGGCACAGTGTCTGAATTAAGGAGGACCTCCTGGTGTTTGTTATGTGGTGATCCCTCTCATTTAGCCCAGCTTGTAACTCTTTAGGAAACACTGTGTTCCGAGTGAGAGCCAATAATGCATCCCCAGAGCAGGTGGCCACAAGTTCTGGGTTTGCTGCAGCTGACACTGGTTGTGAGTCTGGATAAGCAGCCAGCCAGCCTGAGGAGCTGAATGGTGAGGAGGGAGAACGTGAGACTCCCATCTCTGTTGCCAAATAAATGGCAGCAGGAGGCCTGGTGTGTCTGGGGATGTGAGATCAGCTTGTGTTGACTCTTTTAGGAGCCAAAAAAAGTGCTGGTTAATCTGAGCGTGGCTACTTTGAAATGTCACTGCTTTCCTGGCAGCAGTGGCTCAGAGATCCCTTTGGATGCGTGGTGGTGGGGAGGGAATAATCTGTGTACATTGGTGGTTAACTACTCTGTGTATTCCTTCCCAAGCTGGCAGGATGTGTTGTCTCTTTCTGTAGCTTGTGGCTCCCTGCCACAGATGCTGGTGAGTGTCTGAAGAGCCCTTAGCTCCAGATTCATGCACATATTTCGAGTGCATCCATATGGAGCAGAGACATGGCCAGTGAACTCCAAGGGTCAGGACTGCCAGCAATTCAGCATCTCCCTCAGCACCTACCTCAGATGAGGTATTGCCTGGCAGAAAATGTTTCAGGAATTAACAAAAAGCAAAATTGAGACCAGCAAAGGAAGCTGTCTCAGCAAAGTGTCGAATGTATATTTTTCTTCATTATTTTCTCACTGATGCATGATGATGTCTGATGCAGCATTATGGATGGGGAGAAGGAAGGAAGTGTTAGCAAAGCCTGAAAACAAACCACTGCTCTGGCTAATGAGGCAAAAAGGAAATTCTGGCTGTAGCAGCAATGAAGTCCAACAAGGGAGAATTGGGCTTAAGCTGGAGTGAGGGAGTGGAGCTTGCATGAAGACCCTTACTGGGTCAAACATAAAAAGCCTTTCACTTTGCAGCTTCTCCTTGAATTCTTATCTAGAAAAGGAACATTCCCATGGGCATACAGCTCACACCCACTCACTGCATGGGTGGCTTGCACGTTTAGCTGAGGTGATGGTGATTGCTGTAATCTGTTGTGGTTTTTATCCAAGGATCTTTCTAGTCTTTGGAAGATGAGGAAAACTAGGAACTGACCTTTTACTGCATATCTGGTAAGAGCTGGAGACAGGCTGGTGATTCCACAGACCAGATAGAAATACATACCTTTTCACTCAAACCAGTTTTGCAAAAAGATGTCTTGACCTTTCCAGTGTAATTGTGAAATCATAAAACAGCAAATGAAGGCTAAGGTGCTCTGCCCCTCTGGCAGTAACATCTCAACTGCATTTTGCACATATATGGTCAAATTTTCTTTTGAGTGCCCCAGACTTCACTGTTGGAGAGGATTTCAGCTACGTGGATCTTATGGTGTGAGCTTCCACACAGCCCAGCCCGGGTGCACTCAGCATCCGCTGCAGAAGCTCCTGAGGATGTGTACAATTCCAAAACTGTCCCAGATCTTCTCCAGGGTCTTATAAATCACATAAATTCCTTAGGTGTTGACTCTCTGGCTGGTTTAAAATAATGAGTTGGAGATGCACCTGTGCTTGGTGGGCTGTGAGTTTGCAGTGCCTGGTCAGGAGCTGGTCACAGGGGCAGTGAAAGATATATTGTGCCTTACCAGAAAACAGAGAGACACTTCTGTGTGGCTGTGATCACACACTCATCAGCTGAGCATTTAATGCTGGTATTTGTGGGCAAGAGGTAACTGGGCACTTATATCACCAATTGACCATATCAAGTAAAACAGGGGAACAAATAAATATTTTGGGTCTGGCACTGAGGAGTCACCAGGTCTCCCTGTTGGTTCCTGCTGTGGCTGTGCTGCCAGCCTGGAATTCTTCCAGGTGACCAAATTCATTTGCTAAATAGGACAGAGTGGTTTATGCAGACTTGGGAATGAGCTGGACAGAGTCTTGCAGGAGTTGAGTGTGTGCAAGTGACCCACGGCAGCTCCGTGCTCCCTGATTTTGGAATTCCACATCAGAATGTGGCTGCAGAGGTAAACACCAGCTGGGTGTCATGTGAAAGGGAGGGAGATTAGTGGAACCTGACAGCTCCTGGACACAACCAGCAGTCTTGAATCTCATATTCCTTTAGAATGAGGAGATCAAAGAGCTGTGACTCGGGAGCAGCCGGCAGCCTGTCACGGTGCATTAGGAGTGAACAACAACCCTGTGTCCAGGTGAAAACGGCTTTGTGTGACTTGGAATGTGGCTTTAGATGGGAATCCCAAAATGCCCAAGGATTAGGCATACAATACACAAGTCCTTTGTGAGTTTGACTAAGTGCTCTGCTGCCTGGTGGAATTTGCCACCCTGGGTTGCATTCTCCAAAACCAGAACATGAAGAGAGAGGCACTCGTGGGGGCCAGAGGGGGATGGCTGAGGGTGCTGAGCTGTGGTTGGCACCTCTGTCTCAGGGGCAGGTGCTCAGCCTGGGATCACATGTGCTCTGAATTTACAACTGTGAGCTGTCTGGTGGAGCTGGGAAGGACAGGACTGGCCTGAGAGCACTGTGAGAAGAGGGGGAGGAGGAGACACAGAGCCACCAGGAACACAGCAGCTGTGTCTGTGCTGTCCTCCACCTGGGCTCCTGCTGCTCCATGCATGGACTGGGCTGCAGGTAAAGATGACACAACTGTTGTACCCATCTCTGCAAGAATTTCTTTCCTAAAGTATCTCCAGACTTCTTTTCCCTCTGTTTATGCAGGCTCCTTTTGAACCCACACACACTCTTGGTGTTCACATCTGTGGGATTACGGGTGGTGAGAGTGTGTTGAAACCCCTTAGAGGGACAAGCCCTGAATGTCAGACGTTCTGGGAGGTTTCTGTGCTTGTTACCTCTGACAGGATGCTCTAAAGTGCTTAATACAAAGTCTGAGCTCTTCTTTTGTTAGAGCTGCAGGTGCTGATGTGGCCATTTAACAGGAGTAAAAATAACTTAAGCAAAAGATGTCCTTTTATTAAGCCATCACTATATCTTAGGTAAAGTGTTCTTATTCTATAAATAGATGTCACTTTGCCCTAGGAACAGCCTGGCATTTTATTAACATTGTCTCTTTACTAAAACCTACCACCTACTCTGTAGTGCTAAACTGGGAAAAGCTCTTAACTTTTAGAGCCTATCTCAGTTCTTTGCTTCCAAGTGCCTGTAAGACCATTGTATTTGGTTTGAGGTCCAGTTATGACTTTTTAAATGGACACTTTTTGGTTTTGTTTTGACTTTTTCCCCTCCTATTGATTTGCACTGCTACAGAAAACAACAGCTGAATTACATTTGGCTTCTCCCGCTTCCTTTCTCTTTGAGAAGAGGTTACAACGACCTCATCTACCTAAATCAATAATCTGCACCCAAATCTAATAAAGATTTAGCAGGGCCTGTAAAATAGCATGTAGCCCAGATGGAAAGGGAGGCCCTAATGTCCAATCCACTCATTAGCTATTTATCAACCATTAATGATGAGAACAGGAGTGGTGTGTGGGGAGAAGGACACAAAAGCAAGACAGTGGAGAACCTTCCTGAATGTGAGGTGGAGACAAAGGCTATAAAACGTGTGTGCAGGCTGACACTGCCTGGGGAGAGGGAGGTACCTAAAAAGTGGAATTTCCACAGGAGTTTACTTGCAGAATCCCAGATTTTTATCCCCATAAACTGTGTGTCTTCCAGGTACTGTGCAAGAGAACACAACAAACAGCTGAAATACATTTGGCTCCCATCAGCTCACCCTGCATCCCTTTACAGATGTGAAAGCATAAAAAGCTGTATTTCCTGAAACTAAGCATTATAACCTTTTTTTTTTTTTAGTAAAAGAGAATTTTTTTCTGTGTGATAATGGGCCCATCTCTTGCTCAGTGGCAGAGTTAGGAGAAATCTGCAATTTCCCTGCTTTTTGTTTTAATTCCAAGACTTCTTTGGGCTGAGGGAAAGGGACATGTGAGCTGGCCATCAAAGTTGTTTTGTGACCAAATTGCTGGAGTGCAGAATTAGGCAGGCAAATAGAGAATTACTATTTTTCATCACTGTTTATTGAACAGAAACTGGATTTGTGACCAAATGGGTGTCCAATACTGTCAAGAACATGTGATTTCGTACTAGAAAACTGAAACCACTTTTTTTTTTCCCTATTAGCTTTAAATGTCTGTGTTTTAGTGGTTAAACATTTTTATATGGGTTTGAAGCTTTAACACTTTTTTGTGGGAGAGGTGTTGATATTTGCTGGAGAGGGGAAACGTGTTTTCCAAAGCTGGAAGAGTAGCACAAAAAGGAATTTGGCATCTCTGGAGCTTGTGGTATGCATAAATACAGTAATGTTCCATGAAACAATATTTCAGATTCCAGCAATGCAGAACATAGTAGCAATGTCAAAGAAAACAGGAAATAGAAGTAATTAGTCAGGCAGGAGGAAGAATCCCAAACATTAGGACACCAAATGCTTTACAAAACAGTAGCCAAACCCCTGCCTTTTAATTTTCTTTGGATATTCTTTCAGTCTTGCTCTGCAGATGGAAAGTCAAAACCGGTCACAGTAAATTTGAATTCCTTTTGATGGATGCTGACTTCGAATTTATCTGTCAAATAATTGCAATAAATCTTTTCTTCTTCTATAGAAAGAACCAATCCTGAGTCCAAATATCTCATCTGAACACTGAAGGGAGCACAGCTACAGCCAGGTGCTCTTTGGCAGGTTGGGTGTCCAAGTCGAGTCCTTCTCCTGTAGCATCTCCTGGGGCTCAGGCTCTGCTGTGTGGAGGGGAAAGGTGTCAGCAGTGCTCCTTTCAGGCCTGACCCTTGCTATGAATGGAGGCAGCATTTTTCAAGATGGACTGAGGAATCCCCTGCATCCTTTGCTAATTTGCTCTTACTGTTTAAAATCTGTGCTGTGTTTTCTATGTGAAGTTGTCTGGCTTTAGCTTCTAGCCATGGGTTCTTGTTCAGATTTTCCCTGCTAGATTAAAGAGCCCTTTATGACTGGTATTTTCTCTCCAGGGAGGTTCTTAATACCCTGTAATCAAGTCACCCTCGGTCTTCCCTTTGATAAGCTAAATAAATCCTGCCCATCAAATTTCTCCCTGGAAGCAGTTCCTCCTCCCCAGCCTTTAAATTGTTTTGGTGGCAGATTTCTTCCTACTCTAAAGTTTTGAATTTCTAAGCAGACAGCAGAGATCCCAGAGTTGTCCGTGGTCTTTCTGCATTAATCCACCCTGGTTTCTGGAGGAACACAGCTGCAGCCCCACAGCAGTGCCAGGGGTGTGTGACTGCAGCTGCAGAGGTGCTGGGAGAGGCACTTTGCTCCCACGTGGAATTGAAAGGCTGTTGGCATCACCTGCATTCCTTGTGCCTTGCTGTAGAACTGTAATAAATGCATTTTTATCCAGAAGCCCAGCTTACCAGGTAAGTCATTCAACCCTGTGATTTCCCATGTTTCTCCTGGGAAAGCCATGGATTGTCCATAGCTACGAGGATCACTTTTCCAGAGCTGTGGAAACAACATTTTTTAGGAAGGGAGAGATCTCCATGAGCATGGCTGGGTATGGTTTGGCAGAGAAAGCTGCTGGAAGTGGAAGGGATGGCTTGGCAGACATCCCATGACACATCAGCCTTTCCCCTGTGTTAGTTAAACTGCCTCGGGGTTTTACAGCCAGAGGCTCTCCAGGAGATGCTGGATGAGGAAGGACATCACAGGCTGCTCTGCCAGTCCTGTTGTTTTGTCAGGGTGAGACACATCCTCTTTTTTTGACTCAGTGCAACCAGCTCTGCTGGAGCTGCTCTGCACCTAGCAGGGTTTGCATGCCCCACAACGAGGTTTTGGGTAAAATGTATTCATTTCCTTCTGCAAATATGCCCATGAATGCATGATAAGTTTTCTTCAGCTGCCTTTCCCCATCAGGACTGAAAAGGTTTGGGTTTGGTTTCTTTGCCCCCCGGAGCAGTAAATCAACAGGATATAATTAAAGATTTTAAGAAGCTCCTTCATTTTACAGTCCAAAATTTATATGTACTGAAGCATCCCTAACTATCTGGCAGCTGAATCACACATTTTGTATTTCCCTTCTCCTTCATGGAGTGGCACAGAAGACCAGAGACACCACATTCAAAGGCTTTTAATGCTGCTGAATGTATATATCAGCCAAAGATGCCTGTGGTTGTTCCCCTTCCCTCTTTCAGAGGAAGGTCTTTTCCATAACATAGCTCTAGACCTGTATTTTTCCATTCACTGGTTGCTACCGTGGTTCTCCTTTTGTTTCCAAAAAGAAAAAAAAAAAGAAGAAAAAAACCAGATGGCTTTAGTGCTGTTTACCCCAGGAAACATTTTGAGCATTCAGTAATAAAACTGGGAGGAAATCCTTCACTTCCTTTATGCCTCCTAGCAAGTAACCACATCAATATGAAGTGGGGATGTTTTTGGGTACTAACCCAATGTCACCCATCAAAACACAGCCATAAATACTTTCAAGATGCAGCCTTGAATCAGGCTGGTGGACGAGGAAAAGCCACTTCTGTTTTGGAAAGGAATTCTTTCCTTCTGCAACCACTTTCTAAATTGCATTGACATTTAGCAATTAACACACAAAAGCCTTTGTATCCGCAGGATCATTTTTCATGTCAATAAACACATTCCTTTGCTTTTCGGTGCAATGTTTAATAATTCCCATTTCCTATAGGGGAAGAGCACGCTTGTACTTCATTTGTATTACACAAATTACATGGAAGAAACAAAGCCATATCTGATCACAATTATTAAATTAAGAACATTTGCATAATTTTCCCCCCTCCCCAATCCAGTTTGCTGTTGGTAAACAGTGTGTTATCTAGGTTTAGCAAAGCATTTGGTTTCTAGCCAGACTTTTGCTTTCCCCTTGTCCTTTTTGAAGTTCTCTTGGCAGGCAAGATCTGCTTCTCCTAAGCTATCTGTCATCACACAAAGTGGATTCCAGCCTCAGACAATAAACGAGTTGCTATTCTGGATTCATGGGCTGAACTGTCATTAAGTCACTGCCTGCCTGCTCTGGGGTTTCAGGATGTGTCTCTGTTCCAGCCTGAGGCTCTGCCCTCGGAGCTTCTTTGGGGCTCTTTATAGGTGAGGTGGGGAGCTCAGTGGTGCTCCCTGTGTGTGAGGGGCAGGGGCAGGGGGTGTGAGGGGCAGCTTGTTGGGTGGGATGGCTGCTTGGCACTGCTGAGAGGGAAAAAGGACTGTCTGGTCTCCACGGGGGCCCCTGGGCTTTCCAAGTCTGCCTGACACAATGACAGTTAGGACTGAAGAGAGGAAAGAAGAAAAAATGGAGAATTAATTTATTTTTTTTACCCACCCTGCCTGGAAGGGGGTGTATGTGTTGACAGAAGTGATCCTTCAGGAGGGTGAAGATCTGTTCCTACAGCACAGGAGATATTAGAAATACCTGAAATACCCATGAGGTTTGCATGCCTGGCAAAGTGGAGCCCTGGTCCCTGGCCTGCTCTGGAGGTGCCACGAGCCTCGTGCTGTGTCTGCACCCCACGAGCAGCCCGTGGTGGCACAGTGCAAGTTAATCAGTGAGTGCTGGTGTCTGCTGAACCTCTTAGCTGGAACCTGCAGAGGCACAGAGAGTGTTGATGGGCACCTCCAAGCACCTTTATTTCCCTTCAGGTGGCTTGCTCAGGATGCTGGAGGGGTTGTGGATTTGGTGGATGATGTATAAAGGCTGGGGCTGTGTAAGGCTGCTTTGGTTACTTTCTGGGCAATTACTTTTAAGAGCTTTTGGTGGCTCTGTAGGAAAGGCTGAGGACTTCTTTTCCATCCCTGGTGCCACCTGCTTTGGGGCAGCCTGATTTCATCCCCCAGCAACCATCTTCTGCTGCTCCCCTCCTCTTTGGGGAAGTCCTTCTTTCCCCTCCCCAGCCTCACTGTTGGTTATTCATTTGCAGTATTATTTCTTTCTTTATAAGGGAGGGAATTCAATAGCAATGTCTTCCAGTCTTGAGCGACAGAGGTTTTTGTAAGGACTGAAAAGACACTTGGTGCCTTTGACAGTAACATTGATGATCACCCTATGAATAGCAGCACTTCCCTCTAGTGCTCCAGGAAGCCCTGTCAGATCCCAGCCTGGAAATCTTTTCCTTTAAAAGCTGGTTATTTAGTTGCTGGTGTATTTTCCTAACTGGAAGTTAAGAAGTGTGTGTGAAAGGGGAGGTCCTACATTTGTGGAGTCCAGTTGAACTGCCTTTAAAGGCAGCAGGCTCACATTGATTTGAGTAGAATCTGGACTGACCCTGAGTAAATGAGATCATTAAACCCAGCTTTCACCCCCCCTTTTAATCAAACATGAGGCAAAATTGAAGCCTTTGTTTACTTGCTGGATTGGAGCCTGACTGTTGGTGGGGTCCCAGAGACAGAGAGCCAGGCACTTAACTTGAAAATGACTTTACTGCAATAATGTCATTACGTTTTATTGACCAAGCATTTCCACAAGTGGTGAAAGGGGATTATTGGGAGATTAGGATGAATGTGTATTATGTCACTTTTGAATCATATCCTGCATGTGGGGAAGATGTGAGCCCTGACTAAGCAACCCACCAGGCAGAGAGGGTTTGTCTGCAGTAGCTGTGCTACTGCCTGCACGGGAGCCCAGGGCTGCTGGGGTGGAAGATTTGAGTGGGAAACTACAAATATTAGGGGAAACTACAAATATTAGGGGAAACTACAATATTAGGGAAAATGCTTTCAACATTAGTAAACCAAGAGGTACAGGGTTTTATTTCTGCCTGTGTTCCACATCCCTGAGCCCTCTGTGGTCAATGGACAGTCATTAGACAAAGCTGCATTGCTTTGCAATTTACTTATTGCTGTGACGTAACTACTAACAGAATAATATTTCTCCTCATGTGTAACTTATAATTTTTTGGATGTGCGTTCTGCCCCTGTCGCGGATTAAAGTTCCAGAGAGGTGTTCCACTGTTCTCCAGGCACTTACAGCCTTCACAGGGCTGTTGAGCACAGCCAGATGCAAAGTGTTAGCACAAAGTTGTTTGCAAAAGCCTTTTCTCTTGCTTCCACACTCAGCTTGCAAATGAAATACAAGATCCCCGTGACATCAATAAAACATGCTGTCAGCAAGATGGGTGAGGTACCTGAAAGCTGAATTCCATTCAGGTGGCAGTGGGGTACACTGTCTGCATTTTTTTCCCCAAGAATCAGTTTCTGTGATTGATTGCATTTGTGTTTCATCACGATTCTGTGGCTCCGTGTTACATGAGTCTCGTTTCCATTTCTGGCATTTTTATAAGGCTTATGAAAGTGAATAATATTAAACTGGGAGGTTTGGGAGAATGGTTTTCAGGCAGAAGTAATAAGACTGTAAAAGATTTCCTGTGTTTCTTAATATTCAGCTGGGCTTGGGTGTTTAGGTCATAATACTCTGCATTGGAGGCTATTCTGGAACGTGTTGCTCATAGGAGCCTTTTGGTACATGTGTCTGAATATACCAAAATGTTCCTCATCAAAACCACCTAAATGACTTTTCCCACATTTTTGTGACTTCTATTGTGCTGAATATGCCCAGCTTCAGTGATCCTTACACACAGGAATTCCTGGTATGATCATGGTAAGACCTGTGCCCTCCAAGACCAGTGAAACGACCAGTGTGAGGATCCAAGGATGAGCTCAGGGGCAGAGCAGAGAGCTGCAGAGGAATAGCCTTGCAGCAGGCAATGTTAGGTTTTTTGTCTCAGCAAAATTTCTCATTCAGTGCCAGAAGTGATCCTCTTCAGTGTTGTATTCTCCTGGTAAAGCAGAGGCACATACCTCACACTGACTTCTTTTGGGGAGAGGAGTACAACCGAAAATCAAGTCCCCTTTATCCAGATACTTAGAATATGGATTAAATGTCATGCTTCAGATAGTGCAGATAGAGCTAAGGGTCAGTAAAATGACTGGCTTTCTCCTCTCAGGTCATGATTAATAAATAGCATTGTGTTCCTGTTTCTCCTGCACTGAATCTCCTCCTGGAGACCAGCAGTGATGCTCTCCCCGTGCCCACACAAACTGTGCCCAGGCAGTGTGGCAGGGGAGGGCTCAGCCCACATTTCCTGCCCAGGTCTTTTGCTCTGTTGTGGCCACTGGGCTTGGGGTGAGGGCATTGTTTGTGTCTGGGTCACCAGGGCACCCATTGCCAAGCACTTTGTGCAGCCTAATCCATGGTTGTGCCATGAAGTCACACATCTCCCAAAGTGACATTTTATCTAATCCATTCCTGGCTTTAAGCAGATTACCAATTTCTGTCACCAAGCTCCTGTTTTCAGAGAAATAAAAAAAAGAACTGTAGAGGAGTTTGCTGCTAAGATTTGCGTGTGTGTGTGTGTGTGTACTGAGGATTTATTTATTAGATTTCTAACCATAAACAGTTTAATGTTTTTGAATTACTGCTCAGTCTCATTTAGTTTGGTTGTGACCTTGAGCCATACATTTCCAGGGCTCTTGCTAATGGACCTTCTAAATGATGACAATGACATACACCAGGCTCTTTGATAGGGGAACCGTTGCTACATTGCATATTACTTTAATGTTATTCTACAAAATAACCATTATAATATTGTTATTATTTTTTAACTCCAGTTTTATTTTGTCACACCAACATTACAACAATCTACATCTAAAATATCTCCTCATTTGTGCAAAGCACATTTCTCTGCCAGGGGTAATGAAATGACCAAGCAGTGACCCTCATTTTTATGTTTCTCCTACTGTGAGGAGGAATTGAAGATGAAATGTAGAAGCTAATAGCTGTGCAGCCCCAGTGAATCTAGCAAATCTAAAGAGCCCAGCCGTGGGATACATTTAAATATTAAAGCAGTTTTTATGTGCTCTAAACAATATTTGATGCAGCTCTCAGTATGCTTTAATCTGGCTAAATGGTTATTGTGTTATGTGTCCTGGCTGTAAAGCTGTCGAGCTCTCTCATGGTCAGGATGCTTCTCCCCACTGCAATTTGGGTTGGATGTCGATAAACATAAAGGACCATTCTCCAAAACGTGTCCTGAACAAGTTAATCCTGCGTGGAGCAGGGTGCTTACAAAACATCCACATTTATTTAATGCTTTCTTCCTGATGTGCACTGTGACAATTGCTTATAGGTGCTGGTTTTGGAGGGGAAAAAGGAAAAGGAACTCCACACAGTTCAGTCCTGTAGGGAGAGTGGCACCTGGAAAGGTTCTTGTGTGTCTGCATGTTTGAAATATCCTCTGTCTTAATTGCCTCCGTCCACCCTGGCTGGACTGTTTGCTCTGGAAAGGAAAATGCCTGCTGGAAGTTGGCTGATGGAGCAGCTCCAGACAGAGGTGTCAGACCAGAAGGAGTTGTTTGCGTGTGTCAGGACTGTGACTGAATTTCCTGCAGGTCTGTGTCTTTCGTGGGGGTTATTCAAAGCTTCAGAAGGCATGGATGGAGTTTTTCTTGGGTTTGCAGTCCTCCTGACTGAGCTCAGGTTGTGTTATTTTCCTGAGGGGCAGTAAAAATTTTCTTGCCTCCTTTTTACCTGATGTGTACAAATCCTTCTGTCATTGCTTTGCCTACCAAACGTGGTTGAAACAGGCTAGTGACCTCAAAAGCGAAAAGGATGCATCTAAAGCCTTATTATTTCATATTACTTTGGAAAAACAGGCTAAATATGGAGAAAATGCATATTCTGCTTTTTTTCCTTCCGATTATTCTGATAGAAAACCCACCACCATTTCACCTACCCCTGAAGGGAAAAATCCAACCCCCAGTGCAGTGTGGTTGTGGTAGTAATAAGAGGAGCATGTAGTAACCTCTGGGAACAAGGTTTCTGAATTATCCTGAAGTCTTGAAATTACTTTAGCAGTCTCCTTTAAATCCCAAGTGGGCAGTGATCCATATTGTAAACCCTTCACACATAATTTGACACAATTAACAAATTCTGCTTCAGAGACCATCCTGTGACTTGTGCTGACAGTGTTTCCTACAGAGGAGCTGTGGGCTCTCTGGGTCTGGGAGGAGGTAAATGAATCAGCCCTGGGGGAAAGCTGATACTGTCCAGCTTACCCTGGGCCAGGATGATGTTGATTAAAAAAAGTCTAGTTTATCCACCGTCAAAGGAAATGTTTCCCTGTTTATGTTCCAGAAATAAAGCAGAGCATCGCACACAACCCCAGTGCAGGTCTTTTCTGGACTCCGAGTTGCTTCTGGTCTAACCTGTTTTCCTTAAACAAAGTGATTTTCCGATTCCTGTAACCGACCTTCCCCTGGCCAAGTCGAGTGATCTTTGTCAGTCTGACTCGTTTATGATCTCGCTAATGAACTTTCCATTTTATGCTTCTTGTCTGATTAGCAATGCCAGAGATTTAACCAAGCAGAGATAATTCATTAGTCTGAGGCACAGCTCTGAGGGCACGGTGTCAGACCCTCCCTTCCTGCTCCCTGCACTCCATTAGTTCCTCTCTGCTCCGAGATCTCCTCCATTAGTTTCTGAGGGAAAAGGCAGAAGCCTTCTCCTCCTGCATATTCTTTATGTATTGGTCATTCTTGACTCATTGACAGTGAAATTCATAAGGTTGTTTTGGAAACTCTTAAGCAGCCATTTGTTGTTAAAATCCATATTAAAGTTCATGCAGATCAGTGGAAACAGTAAAAAAACCCGTGTAGATTCTGACTTGCACTGCACAAAAATAAGTGATTAATTGCAGTTTGTGGATGCAGCTATGTTTATTTATGCTACAGTTCCTTTTCTCTTTGATGTTTTAATTTGCTGCCCTTGAAATTCAGAAATGAAGCGTTCAATCTGTTAGTGAGTAAGTGTTGAAATCACTGTATTGTAAAGAAGGGTAGAGATTTCCACGAGAGTGACTCTGTGTGTGACTCAAGTGTCGGTTTGATCTTGAGCTCCTTGTCTGCTGGTCCCAGGGGGGGTTGTTTCCTTTCTAGAGGTGCTTTCTGGGATTGGGAAGTCCATGCTCCGTGGAATGATGCACGTGGATGCTGCTGCTACATCTGCACTGGGTTAGTGGCTGTCAGGACTTTGACCATCACTTGGCTGCATTTTTTAGGAGGTTCTATCAGTTCCATGTTAGGAACCTGGCTCTGACAAATAGGGAAGCTGGTGAGCAGGCAGCAGCTGGTCTGGTGGGGATTCACCTCACAGAAGGATAACTCTCCCTCCCCTCAGGGGTCAGGTGGGTTCTTAGGGTGACACTGGCTCCAGCAGGGAGAAGAGCTGGGGGAAAGGAGGAGGGACTCACTGACAGAACAGCCACGTGCAGGAAGAGTGGGAGCATTGTCAGGGACAAACCAGTGTGGGAAAGACCTTCAGACCACTGTTATTGGAATGGTGTGGATCACACCATCTGTACAAACTCACATGGATCGTGTCACCTTGCCAGGCTAAAGCCATGGAGGACCTGTTTCACCCTGCTCATGAGAAGTGTCCCTGCTACTGCAGAGTGGCTGGTGCTACAGAAAAGATCAGCTCAGGCTTCTGGGAGATGTGGGAAAGAGATTCAGGGCTGGAATTTTCGACAGTGGGGCCTCTTCCTTTTGGAAACAGAAGCAGAAGTGGACTTTGTACCAAATCTACCAGAAAGGCTGGAATAAGAGCAAGTGAAACCTTTCAGGGAGTAAGGACACATATGGGCGTGGGAGTCCTCTGTGTCAGAACCTGCAACAACAGCCAGGTGAGATTTTTTGGCAGAAAAAATCTCTAAGATAGTTTTGCTGCTCTGGTACCTTTTTTTTGGACCTTTTTGTTTGCTTTTGCCCAATTTCAGAGCCACTGCAAATCGGGTAGATTCACCAGATTCACTCAAGCAGTACCAGATTGTGCCAGTGATGTTTTTAAAGTTATTTCCTCATGAGCAGTGGGTGAAAACCTGTATTCCTTGTGTACCCACAACTACCAGAAATGATAGTAATCATTAATCTGTCAGTGACAGGTTGGACAAAAGGACTTGGGCTATTCTGCACAGAGCACCATGTATTTAGTAGCTCCGTGAAAATCATACGTTTTGCAGCATGGACACCATAAAAATTGTCTCTTGGTGCTGGCTTTAGTTCCTGTGTGCAACATGCAGGTGCCAGCAGGACGTGCCAGACAGTGCACATTGGGATCTCTGGGATTATTTCCCCACTGCCTCACACGTGCCCTTCTCACTTATACTGCTGTTGCCACAGAGGGTAGGCAGGATCTAATTAAAGACAAGGAGGGATGGATCTGCATATGTTGCTTGTGTTTGGGGACTGTCTGGCTCAGAGGAGTAATAATTGGCTGCAGGGCCTTTCACCTCTATGGCATGGCTTTGAATGTAGATCAGCTTAGTGACTTTTAATGCCATTACCATGTGACAGCTGTTTTACGTGTGAAATTAGCTGGTAGTTTGAGTGTTCTTTCTACAGGAAGACAATGTCAATAATTACCACATCAAATGGTGCTATTAGCACCCTTTAAAAATATATATAAGTTGAAGTTTAATGAAGGTGCTTCAAATATACATATTGCCATGTGTTGTAGCAACACTGAAATCATAATAAATCCACTTATCTCCATAGTTAAGTGTATGTATAGAAATACATTCTGTAGGTAAACACCTGGGATAGAGTAAGATTTGGCAGCAGCATCTAATTGGAGGACTCCAAGATCTTTCTGCATTTGTGGTCCCGTTATTACACTGGGTATGTAAGTCCATTATGCATTTAAAGTTAGACTCTGTGTAAAAATCACAGTGAAAAAGCAGCATCAACAGAAAAGGTCAAGACAGCTCAGGGAAAAGTCCTTCTTGATAAATGACTCCCATTTCCATGGTGGGAGCTGTAAGGAGAGATATCTCTTGCCAGGCCAGCTGATACAGCTGAATGGAGCAGATAAGCCTTTGGATCCATGGCCTCTTGTTTTTAATGTGCCAGCCTGGACTGAGGCAGCAGCCCAGCTCTTGTTAAAAACTTTTGCACTTTGCCAGCTGTAACTGGTTTGTCTGAAGAGGGATGGTACATGTCCTCCTGATTTATACCCTCCCTGGTGGCTGTGCTCTCAGAGGTAGGTGTTTGCAGGATAAAGTTTTGCTGCTTGTTCTGTGAGGGGAAAAAAACAACCCCATGAGAGACACCAGGGAAATGTGCTGTGGGTGAAGGTTGACCTCAAATTCTTTGTCCTCTGCTGCCTTTTGGAGTTCTGTTTTCCATTGCAACCCCACCAGCAGCAGTAACACAGCTGTGAACCTTTGCCTCATCCCCCCACCTGAGTGGGAAGCTAAAGATGCAGCTGGGAATGTTGGCTGAATGCATTTGTGCTCGTGAAAGTTAAAACCTCCTATGGAAAAGTGTTTTTTTTTTAAAGAGCACTTTTTGTGGCGTGTTCCTCCCGGACCACAGAGACAAACAGCTCCAGCAGAAGGACCCGTGGCTTTGCAGGTCAGTGGTGGGGTGGAAAACCTGAGTCTGTGTTGCTGCTGTGCCTTGATACCGCAGTGGTGGGGAGAACAACAGGTCCAACAGAAAAGGCTTGCTGAGAAAGGCACTGTCTCGCCCCAGTCTGAGGGATGAAAAGGAATATCTGACAACTTGACATGTTTCAGAATAAGGAATTCTTTTCTCCCAGCAGCTCCTTTTCAGGGTGATGAAGGGAAATGTTCTCAGCGTGACTGTTCCTTGTTTATGATCTCTAGATTTTCTACTTGGTTGGTTCTGTAGGTTTGCATTCAATCCCTTCCTCCTCAAAATCACGTAATACCTATATGCTCATACACTGTTACGGTAACTTGTTCTCCTCAGGGTGAAAATTATTAAACCCCCCATAATTCTGCAGTCCCCCATGATACATGAAGCCCCTCCTATTAGGTAATGAAGCCATTATTCACTAGCAGATTAAACATGCAAGTCTGGGAAGGTCTTTTATACACAGATAAGGTGTTATCTGTTTGGGAAGAGAGCCTCCAGGCTATCACAAAAGAGCACAATTCTCATGATGTGAAGGGTGTTCCTGAGATCCTCTGAAGACAGGGTAGTAGAGGATAACTCTCTTTACAATGACATGAAGGGTGGCTTCTCAGCCCAGTTTTTTGGGGGTCATCATAGAGTGTTTTTAGAATAGGTTAGAGACACATCTGTCGAGAGACTCAGAGGTCATGTCCCTTTCTGGATGACCTCCTCAAGCCCTGTCCAGACTGCTCTTCTGTGACAGACTCAAGCCTGGGCAAGTGCAGGAATGGATCTCTATGAAAGGAAGTGGAAATGTTGCCTAACACAGGATTTACACAGAGATACAAAAGCCTGGGACTCTTTGGTCAGCCCTGTGCACTTCCTGCTGCTCCCAGCCCTGGGCTGTGCTGCACCTGAGCCTTTCACCCTATAAAAGGCTGTTCACAGGGGCCCCAAAAGAGAGGCAGGCAGGGTGTGTGGTAGGCTGAGAAATGCTGAGCTGGAGTACTGACCTGGGCTCCAAAAAGTCTGGTTTTACAGGTGAAGTCCTTGATGTGGTGTTGGTCATTTATCAACAAGCAGTGGAAGCAGTGTCTTGTGCACGGGAAAATTCAGTGACAGGAATGGGGAGAAGGGATGTGTGTTACTTGCACAGATCCACCCTGTCTCAGTGGGATGGAGGACTTTTTCTTTACTGCATCACAAAGCAGCAGCCTGTCCTGCCCCAGATGTGTTTTATCCCTTCATCACAGGCCTCTTTCTGTGTGAAAAGCAATTCCCTCACAAATGGCCCTTCATTAAGCTGCGGGGTCGTGTCAGAAACAATCATCAGTGTATTGCTGATGTGGCCAACATACCTTGTGAACCCTTTGGCCCCAGCAGTCAGCAGGATTTCTTTATGTGAGCACTAATATGAAAAGCATTAGCATTAATAAAAGAGCTCTCAACCTGGTTGGTGCAAGGGGTCAGCACAAGTTTACAGACACCTTTGCCCAACATTCCTATCGTGCCTGGCAGTTTGACTCCCTCGTCTTGTTTTTCGTAGGCTCTGATTAATAATATAATTCTCAAATTCTTCAACAATCTATCAATAGAGCAGGAATCCAGCAAAACTGGAAGCCACCCTGACTGCACAACATCACCCACCTGGAGAGTGGTCTGGCTGCTCACAGTCACTCAGTTATGGTGTCAAGTCATTACCCTGCTGGAAAACAAGAAAGGGGCTAGAGCAGATGAGGATTTCAAGATTTTCCTTTTTTTTTTTTTTTTGAGAAACCTTACCCTCATGCTTCTCTTGTCCTGGTTTAGAATCTCCTCCTTAGATGGGACAGTAGTTTCCCAACATCTCTCGATCCAATACTCTCATCTCAGAGGATGCAGTGATAGATGTTGGAGGTCCTGAACAATCCCTAGTCATTACAAAGAGTATTTAAAGGATGCCAACAAATGGTGGGAGCAGAAGCTCTTGTGAAGGGTAGAAGCCCTTCTTATGAATGACTTTTTCTTTAAAATTATAAGTAGTTTTTAAAATATATGATTGTAAACATCAACTTGATTTTTACATAAATCTAGTTTGCAGCTGGATCAAAGAACAAACAGATGTTGCATAGAGGTGGACAGTACAGCATCCTGAATTGTATATAGAGCAATAGTGCACATTACCTACAGAACTGGAATTGCAGGATATTTTATTTTGGAGCCCCAGAAACATTCAGGTGCCACCTGAGTGCCACAGCAGTTCCCTGTGCCCATGGGGATTGCAAAGGGGGTGTCTCATACCCATGGCTGGGAGCTGAAGGCTGGGTGGTCCCTCAGGCTTCTCTCAGCTTACTGTGCAGGGCAGAGGGGTGGAAATCTTTCCAGGTGACTGGCAAACTGGTTTCAGCTGCAGAATGAGCCACCTGTGGCTATAAAAAAATGTGGGTAAACATAGTTTGGAGTCTTGCATGTGTTTGGGACTCCTGATTCTGGTCTGTACAGCAGCAACTGGGCTGTTGCAGAAACTGTTATGTTTCTGCCACTGGGCTTATTCCTGCTCCAGCTTTGATTCCCAGCCTTGTGAAACAGTTGTGAGTGGAAGAGCTCTCTGTAACTGTTTTGTCAGCCTTACAGAAGTGGTGGGATGAATATAGGTGGGAACAATGACTGTGGCAGTCCCAAGACAATAGTATCTTTTTGTTTCCAGCCCGGAGTGCTCTCCTAGCTGTCTGGCATCTCACAGAGCTGGTTATGTTTCAGAGAGGAAAAAAAAAAAAAGTAGATGCTTGGCTGAGCTGTGGAGCTAAAAGTTCACTGCAAAACAAATGGTATTTCATGTCTGACTTTTGGTAGGAGATGTTTACTTACTGCAGGAAGGTGATTGTGTCAGCCAGACTGAATTTTCAGTGCTCTTAACAGCATGCTTTACTTTGATGGGAATAATTTATTTCATTAGGTGTCTTGGTGGCTTTTTCTTGCTCAGTTGAACTGTTTCATTCAGCATTTAGGGCAGCCACATCCCAGCTTGGTTGAAGATACGGGGCAATAGAGAGAGCTGGTGGTTCCTGATCACACGTCAGCCCTGTGATGGGGTCGGCAGTGTCTGTGTCTGGCTTGGAGTGCAGACTCTGCTGTAGGATGAGTGTGGGACTGGCACAGGCACCTTCATCATCTCAAACTCAGCCCACAGAAGCTTCAGCCCCTCCAGGGTCACCCAGAGTGGGATGGAAAGGCTGAACCACCGAGGGTCCAAGGTGGGAGTGCAGAAGGGGCAGGGACTGGGGCTCTTCGGTCCTTGTTGCCCACGGCGTCACCAGATCTCACCTCAGAGGAGGAGGAGAGGCTGTCTGGAGAGAGGTGTGCAATATTTCACACTCCTTTTTGGGTAAACATCAGCTTCTGGGGGAGTTGCTTCATTTCTGGATTTGTTATGCTTGGTTTGTCTTGCTGGTTTTAAATATTTGTACAAGTGACTAGAGCTATGCAAACTGTGCCTGGAGGAAACGTGAAACAGAGGATAAGAATTAACTGGAGGGACCAAAATTGGTCAGTATCCCACCTAAAAATATCACAAGGGAATTTGAAGAAATGTGGTAGAAGAGCAAGGAGGTATTTCCATTCTTTTGACCTGTGGAAGTGAATGTCCAGGGAATTTGTCTGACAGAGAGGCTAGTGGTGAGGAGTTCTATCTAAATAGGTTTATAATTTACAATGCCTTTAAAAGTAGTAATTTATTTGTGTTTAGACATGCCAGTAGGCAAGGAGACCTCCTGTAAAGTTACTGTTCAGACACGCTGGCTTCTGCTGCAAATTTGTTGTCAATACTTACCTTGATTTTTTATTTTTTAGATTTATGAAACACGTGGCAACACTTGAATAGCTGTGCAGATGTGGTCAATATGGCCTCTGTCCCATAACCCACCACGTGAGCAGCACCATGAATGCTCTTTGCCATCACAGGAGGCAGTGAAGTTTAAAATTGTAGGGGATGAGTTTGGGCAGTTTTTTAGGTTTAAAAATACCTAAGCTTGGGGCACATCACCTTACCAAACACACAACTTGCTGTCTTACATATCAAGTGACAGGATTATTACATTTACAAGTGTGATAGCTCCACGTGGAAACAAGTGGATGCCTTTTAAATGAATTGATTCCTTCCTGGCAGCTGCTGTAGTGGAAGACAATGATTATTAAGAAAAATGGAAAACTGCCAAATGGTAAACCCTGAAAACCAGAGATATCTTGATATGCAGAGAATAGTGGTGGTGATGAATATCTGCATAGAACACAAGTACACTGGGGGCTGCCTGTACTAAAAAAATCCTTTATTGTTGCTGCTGTCTTAACTGCTGGTTAAAAACAACTCAGCTGACAGTATTAATGGCATAAACCTATTAGAGTGAGAGAGAAATGAGGGAATAGGTTTCCTCTAATGGCATTGCTCTGTAGACAAGCACCTGAAAATCATTTTTAGCTTGTTTGCTGAATGGGGAGGATGAAGAGACCACTTTGATGTGATGCTAATAAGATCTAGTTGCTGAATATCATCCTCTGGAAGAAAAAGGTTTGATAGCTGAGTGCCTGTGATTCTTCAGCATTCATGACCAGACTTGGACAGTCTAAGACTTTCTATCACACAATGGGCAGCTACTTTTATCATTTTCCTCCATGCTTGTCATTCTCTAGAAAAATAGCAAATGCTGTTTTACATTTAGTTTTTAAACATAGGAAAGAAAATAACAGTATCTTGACATTACTTTTGGGCACTGCAGAAGTGAAACTATCTTTGCCTCATTCCCAAGTCCTTAACCCACCAGTTCTACCATCTATAACTGTATTTTAATATTAATTAGGGTTTTGTTTGCTTGGTTGTCTCCAGACTGTTCAGTGACTATGTGGGAATGCAAGTGAGCTGAAATCTCATTCGTGATTGGAAATACGTCCTATTGTTTCATGGAAGTCTAAAGGAAATAAAGTTACAGGAATTCTGAAGAGGGAAGGACAGACTTAAGAGCTTGCTGTCCCCTTAGAGCAGCACGTGACTCTCTCAACTCGAATGGGAGCCTCAATTCACGCACCAAACTCCCCAAAGAATTCACATTTTGTAAACTGCTGCAGACGTTTCTGGGAGCAGCAGCAAACTGTAGCTGGCAAAAATCAAAGCCTGCCAGAACTCGCTGCACACGAAGGCAAGATGTTTTTTCCATTTCTGCTCTTGCAAGGCAGGATGTCTCCTGCAGCCTCTCTGTCTCTGCAGACGAGCTGGGCTTTATTCACCAGCATACATGTAAATTTTCCTCCCAGGAAAACATGCAGGTTTTGGAAGACAGCACCCGGCAGAAAGGACTCTTGTTTTTTTGGCTCTCCTTTCCAAACGAATTTGTAAGCATGAGAAAAAGAATTGCCTTCAGGAGGTTTAAAAATAGTTCTCATAGCTGGAATTTTTTGTGTCATATTTCTGCATAAGCTTATCCACTTTTACTCCCCTGTTAAAAACTGCAATGGGAGAGATAGAGCAGAAGCAGCAAGTGTTATCTGATAACTATTTAATGTGATAGCATTACTATCTAACAGGATTTGAAAATGGTTCCTGGGAAAAAAAAAATCTTAATTTTTAAAGCTTCATGTTCTGGCAAACAGTTTGCTGGCGATTAGCACTGTAGTTATGATTAGAGTACAATCTGCATTATTCCACAATTTTCCCTTTCATATGGCCCATTATGCTAATCACACTGTATTCCATTTTTCAATAAAAGGTCAACAGTGCACTGTTTGTGCAGAATGTGCAATTTAAACTTCATGTCTGTCATTAGAGATAATCTAGGTTTGCTGTATCAAGTGAGGTTGTCATAGAAACTAGACCTGAGATCTCTGTTTACAGCCTTTGGAGAATAAACACTTTGCATTTATTTCACTGAAAAATAGGCGAACAATTAAATAAGGTTTGAAAACAAAACCATAATGGCCCAGAGAGAGATGTCATTCATCAAAAATCAATATATGTTATGCAGCTGGTAAACTCCAAGCATTCAAGCAGTTGACTGACAGCAATAGTGAAATATTTCCCGGGGGTGGGGTAAGGGAGTAACTGATAGTGTATCCTAATGCCTGGAGCAGAATTAATTTAGATTTGCTAATAAATTTTGTTCCAGGAATTACAACACCGAAGAATATTTGTTTAAATTTTCTCTTTATGTCAGGTAAGGCTCTTTTTGTGTTGACTCTTTGGACATTTTTAGTAGCAGTGGGAGATATTTTAGTTTTTATTTTTCTGTAACATCCTGTGTGTTTCCCATCGTAGCTGAACTTTGTGGATTATGACAAGGTTTGCAGACATCCTAAAAATATCTCTGGTGTCTGCAGCTTCATTAGTGAGCAAAAGCTCACTACAGCTTCAAGCCTAGTAGTGAGGTTTGTCTACCAAGTCCTTAGATACAAAGGTGCACCTGGAACAGGTCACCTGCTGCCAGCTTTGGAGAAGAAAGTGGAACACAAAATTTAACCAAATCCTGAAATGGAACAAAAACCAGGAAAATTCTTAGCTAAGGCAGGCTGAACGAAAAGATTTTGATATTTGGCTTCTGTGTCAAAGCAAGGATTTTGCTCCCAGCAGACAGGGCAACTGAATTCTTCCAAGCAGGAGGTATCCAAGCTCTGCTTCCCGGGGGGCAAAACAGGACAGCAAAACTTGTGGTTTCCTGCTGGTGGAGGCTGTGCACAGCTCTGTTTGCTACAATGCATTTCTCTTCGTGTCTTCCAGCAATGAATGTGATCTGTTAGTCCCCAAGGGTTGTCCCTGATATCTCATTTTCCTAGGAAATAATAGTTGTCCTAGGGACAGCTTTGCTAAGGGCTCTCTCTGCATTGTGTTGTGCCACTGGTGAGTTTGGTCTTCCAGGTCTACACGGAGCCCCATTTTCAAACCCTAAAAGAGCAACTACAATCCTATGGGCTGATGTCCTCATATTTGTAAGCCTCCAAGTCCTTGTTTTTTTTGGTGGATGCTTAAACCAATACAAAAAAATGCTTGGGTAGTTCTGTAAATGTGGCTTTTCTACCTTTCCAGAGCAGAAAATCTTCCCATGCCTGATGTGTTTGCTCAGCACCATGCACTTCCCTTCTAATTAACTGCTCTATTTGTAATTCTTGACCTCAGCTGCAGCAGTAACATGGCAGGTCTGTGAATCAAGTCCTGGCTTGTTGAACTGCCATTCAGACAATTTTTATGATACGATATAAAGCAATACAGCATTAGCAGGAAGACAGACCTTGAAAAGCACTTTCTGTTCTGCCTGTGCTAATGTTGAGACTCCCAGCCCTGCCTTTGGCTGGCTGGCATTGCACTGGTTGAAACGCTGAGAAACCCATTAACCGTAATAAGTTGTTTATCCTGGTCTTAAGCTTCCCTCAGAACTATTCCTGCCACTGTGCTGCATTAGCACAGGGGCCCCAGGTCTGCAGACACCTTCAAACAGAGCAGCTAAAGCAACGGCCAGGGCTCACAGACAGCATCCACACTTGGCTGAGCAGCCTCAAAGGCTTGGGAAAGCCCCGGGGACATCTGCCAGCGTGTCTGCAGGCTGGGAGCTCAGGCCATGTCAGCCAGCAGTGTGCCTGTGTGCCCAGGGGTGAGAGGGATGGGATCTGCCTGCCCTTCGGGCTGTGATGGGTTTTCAGGCTCTGCTCGTAACACTTTAACTTCAGCTCATCACGAAAGCTTGGGCTGGTGGGCACATCACTGTGTACTGTGTCCAGCTCTGGGCCCTCAGCTCAGGAAGGACATTGAGGTCCTGGAGAAGGTCCAGAGGAGAGCAACGAGGCTGGGGAAGGGACTGGAGCACAAGTGCTGTGAGGAGAGGCTGAGGGAGCTGGGGGGGCTCAGCCTGGAGAAGAGGAGGCTCAGGGGAGACCTCCTCACTCTCTGCAACTCCCTGACAGGAGGGAGGAGCCAGCTGGGGTTGGTCTCTTTTCCCAGGCAACTTTCAGCAAGACAAGAGGGCTCAGGGTCTGCAGCTGTGCCAGGGGAGGTTTAGGTTGGATATTAGAAAGAATTTCTTTCCAGAGAGGGTAATGAGGCATTGGAATGGGCTGCCCAGGGAAGGGGTGGATTCTCCTTCCCTGAAGGTTTTTAAGCTGAGACTGAATGTGGCATCAGTGCCATGGGCTGGGAACCACAGAGGGGTTGGATCAAGGGTTGGACTTGATGATCTCGGAGGTCCCTTCCAACCCAGCTGATTCTATGATTCTATGATCACATATCTGAGCTGGGAAACCTTTGTCTGAACAGAACTGCCCTGCAGACCCAAAGGAACCATCCTCTGTTTCAGCCTCTCTTCATCCCACACCCTGTTTGTTCCCCTGCTCCCTCCAGGAGCAGCGTCTCATCTCTGGCTTTGGTTCTGGTTGTACTGGCTGTGTTTCCCTGGGCCAGTGAGTGCAGCCCTGTTGGAAGGTGGTGAGGGAGACACTGTTGGGGATGTACCCAGGCTTTCCTTGCTGGGATCAGGAGGAAGGGGATCTCCAGAGCTCTGAGCAGCCAGTGCTGGGGAGGAGTCTGGCTGCTGTTTGCACTCCTGGGCCCCTCTGGTAAGTACAGCCCTGGGCAGTGGTGACAAACATGCAGAGAGCTGTGGCTGCATCCGAGAGGAGGGAGCTGTGCCTGCTAAAGTGGAAGAAAGGATTTTCCACGGGTGTGATTCACTGTCAGTGCTGGTGGCACATATTTGAAGCTTGACAAATGCCACTGTTTTAAATGGAGAGAGAACTGGCCTCCTGGCCAGCTCTTTGGTCTAAGCATAGTGAACTGGAGTGCATTTTAAATGCCCCAGAACGAAATTTGAACTCTGTCGATGAGAAAAGTCCCATCGTTCTGTTTGTTTGGGTTTTTTTTTAAGGAGAGTGGGAATTACCCCAGTATATGCATTGCAGGATATGTGACATCATCCTTCTGGCTGGAGCAACAACTGTCAAGTGAGAAGGAGCATTCTCACACAGCCCTCTGTTACTAGACTTCTTCTTTCATCTATATGGCAAAAATATGTTTAATAAAAAGTGCTTGATTTGGCAGTTCATTGAGAGCTGTTCTTTTCAAAGGCTTACTAGGTAGGACTCACTTTTTGACCTATGCTAGGCTAGGTTTTCTGACTAGGCAGGAATCTCTTTGGCTTTTAAAAGAGATGGAGGGAATATCTGAGTGTTCCCTGGACAATATTATAGTTGGAGAGTGAATTATATTACTGTATTTCCCTGCAAGTATCTATTCATTTGTTTTTTTTGAGCATCTCTAGTCATGTTCTTCAGGTAAATGATTTTCCTCGTAATTCTCTGTACAGATAAGAGTTCCATCACTCTCAGCATGGATTTTTCCATTTCTGCTTTCAGGCTACTTCTCAATTTTATCCTTGAATTTTTTCTCTCTAGCCCCTGGTATTTCTAGGCTACTGACACCTCTTTTATTCCCCAGTTTGCACACTGTGTGCATCCTGTTCTCCATGCTCCTTTCATGGGAAATTGCTGCTGTGGGAAGGGAGTGCGAAGAGCAGTGATTGCTTGGGTTATTCTGGTTTGGTTAAGAGATGAAGTGTCTCCTCTTAGGAGGCAGTTTCCCCCACCCTTGGCTTGTGCTGGACTGAGGTCTGGGACTGTTCTGGCAGTTATCAGTGGTTTTTTAAATCCCAAGGCAAGTTTTCTTTTCCCAGAATGGATGAAAATTTGATCTGTTATGGCTTTTTCCTTTGCACGTTTCTCCAGGTCTTTTGAGCGGGCTCTGCTGGAGGGATTTCATGGCCTCATCTATTTGGTGGGAACATTTCGGTGTGGAGGCCAATGAGAACAGGGATTGCAAGGTCCTAAACCTTGCACAGGGAGCCTGAAGGGCAGCCTGAATCTCAGTTGGTGCCCCTCTGTGAGCAGAACCAGGTGCCACGATTTGCCCTTCAGTTCTCCAGATCAATGGAATCAACGTTTCTTGAAAGCTCTTGTTGCAAACCACTTTTGTGATGGACAGGCTCTCCACCTCCCCAGGGCTCCTGGCTGGCTGATCCCTGGTGGCTTGGCTTTGGTGGCTCTGCCCTGGTCCCCAGCCCAGGGCCTTGCACAGCAGACAGATGCGTGTGTAGGGGCGTGTGAGTGTCCACCCCAAAGGTGGTGGTGACCTTCTCACACTTCCAGGCTTCCCTGCTGGTCAGCACAGAGGAGCAGAGCTGGGCAGCAGCAGGCAGGGCTGGAGGTGCAGGGATCAGGGCAGGGATCCCCCTGGAGAGCATCCCTGAGTGCAGGACTGTGAGAGTCACGGGCTGTGGCCGTGATGGGCTGATGACAAAGCTTAATGACCCTCGGCGCTCAAATCTTCCCCAAAGGCTGTGATGCCTACGAAGATGGGATGATTATAATGCTCCTCTGCCAGGAGCCGAGGTTAATCTGCAGAGATCAGATGCTTGCACGTGGTGATGTGTTATTTGTCACGTTTGTCACGCCCGTTTCCCTGTGACCTCCTCTCCCTTTGTTTGGCTTTGCCTCCACTGTGTGTGCCGGGGAGGGGCAGCTTTCCCCGAGCCCGTGTGGCACCTGCCCCTGCCTCCAGTCCTGGGTGCTACAGGAATAATAATAAAAAAATCCCTCAGTGCCTACTGGCTGCTCTCTCCAATTCTGTGGCTTTTCAGTTGCTCATGGATATTAAAAAAAATTAGGTTTGGATCCTGTTTTACAATATTTTTGGGAAGGAACCGACTGCACGTGGCACATGCTGAAGCTGATTTTGAAGGGATCTAAAAGAAGAAAGTAAAATGGCAGTTGCAGATTAAGACTAGAATTTACTGGGAAAACTTAGTTTAGATTTTTTTTTTTCGTTGAGAAAAGGTGCTTCTACAAAATCTGTTTTGGAAAGACTGGAGTATCATGTTACAGCTTACTGCTGCCTACCTCAAACTCCAAGGTTTTAGTTTTAATTTCTCATTGTCTCTGTTTTTTTATTTTCAGTTTTAGATAAATAAAAAAAATAATCCGTGGGGACAGTTTCAGTCTGTCAGTAGGGTTATTTTCTGAGATGAAATAATTCAGGACAGTCGGTGCTTGGCAAAACTGGCATCTGTGAACTGAGCAGACAACAGAGAGCTCATATGTGACTCCAGAGCTCAGCAGTTAAATGGTTTCATCCCCAGCTTGGGCCAGCAGATTTTGTACAGCCACTGCAGGGAGAAAGCTGTGGGGGAGGAGAGGGCAGAGGCTGGTGCTAATGTTTTTAATTTCTCATTTACTATCAGGCAGCACCATATGGAGCAGAACGGAGCATATAGAGGAAAGAGGGATGGATGCCATTTTTCCCTTGAGCTTCTTGTCAGGAGACAAGGAAAGTGAATTCTCTGCAGGTAGCTTGAGCCTTGCCAGAAAAGTGGTTTTTATGATTGCTGATGGTGGTGAGGACATTTTTTTAATCAAATGTGTGGGCTTTTGGATATTTTTTTTGTTGTTGTTCTTCGTAGGATTGATTTATGCCTCTCTAATATTTTCATAATGTCAGTGCATTATTTTCTTGCTGCATTCAGAAGCATGCTAGGCACTTGTCACAATCAAATATTATTTATTTGGAGACTCAGTAGGATTCCCAGGCATCTGAATGCCTCTGAAAGAAACACCGCTGCTCTGCCTGATTGTGCAGTGGCACTTCTCCTCCCAGCTGTGCCTCATAATCTCCAACTGCCAGCAGACCTGTGGTGAACAGAGACTTTCCCCTGCTCTACTGCTTCTCCTCTGACATCTTCTCTGACATCTCTTCCTCCCTCAGGTTGCATTTGTTTCCACTGGCTGCTGAAAGGCAAAAGCTTTGCACTGGCTCCAAAGCCAAGGGCTTGGGAATGGGGCCAGGGGGAGGGAGAGGAACCTGCCAGAAAAGTGGTGCCCTTGCTGATCCTGTGTTGTAACCTGTGCGCAGAGAGAGCCTGTGGGGCTCTGAGCTGCCCTGTAGCACTAAGGAGGCACTAAAGGTGTGGGTGTGAGTCAAGGCTTGGGACACACTTTTCAACAAAGCACCTGCTGAGGGCAGCCCTGGAGCTGTGACATCCTGACCCTGAAGCTGTGCCCGGTCTGTGTGACCCAGGCTGCTTTGTGTCAGCAGGGAGGCCCCCAGCAAAAAGCCCCTTTAGTCCCTGGGTGAGGAGAACAAAAACTCTGTGTGTTTGTGTGCAGGTTTGGACACACAGTGCTCATCCAGCTCTCCAGTGGGTGCCTCTGGAGCCCCAGGGAGCAGATAAATCTCTTGGCACAGCTTCCTTCAGCTCTCCCCCAACCCCCTGCACCCTCAGCTCAGCGTGCTGCAAAGTTCAATGATTTAAAAAGCATTATTTGCCAGCTTCCCCCTTTAATAGGGATTAGTGTATCTTCTATCTATTCCTGCACTGAGGTCATTGCTTCATAGCTGCAGGGCTACAACCTCATGACTCCATCTCTTAATTGTGTTTCAGGACAGCTTTCCTTATCCATAATGGATTTGCAGTGCAGTCAGAAATGAAAAGTGATGTTTATAAAAATATTGGGTTGAGGACAGCACAAAAAAACCCTCAACCCTCTCTCCCGTGTCTGACTTACATCTCCATTGACAAAAGATATGCATGCACATGTCAAAAATGTCCTCACTATGGTTTTTGAGAGAGAAAGGCACTTGATGTCCTACTATTGATCTTCCTTTATAAGTTTTACCTTCCATAATTCATTCTCAAAGGCCTCACTGTATTCTTTCCAAAGGTAAATAGACATTTAAGGCAGATAATTGTGTGCTGGGGGTCTTGGCTATCCTGGGCATTCAGGTTCTTTGAGCAGCAGCAGATATTTGAAAAAGCCTTTTAGTGGAGAGGATGGTTAAGTGCTTGATTGGTCTCAAGCTTCTGCTCCCCCCATGCAGCCCCAAAACCCCAAAAGAAATGTTGATAATCCTCAGTGAGAGATGGTGGAGGAGTGTCTGGTGCTACTCACAGGTGTGGGCTGGGGGAAACGAGTACCAGAAAATCCAGGGAAAAGCCTGGTGTGTGGGTATGGCACCATCCTGGCTGGTCTTGCAAGACTTCAGGCAAGACACAGTCCTTCTCCTCCACTGTGTGATTGGGACTCTCCCCTGCAGGGCCTGGCGCCTGCCTTGGTCGTGGCATTTGAGACTTTTCTGACTGCCTGCTCTGCTTGATTCAGGTTCAGGGAGGGCACAGAGGGCCCATGTTTTGCAGCCCTGGTCATGGCTCACTGTCCTGAAGTGGCAATAGATTTTAGGCTTGGATCTTAAACACACAGAAAGCTTCTGTCAATCTACATGTGTGCATATTTCTTACCTCTCCCTGGTGGCTGTCTCTCCATGTTTATGCATTACATCCTGCAGTGGGTATTAAGGAACTTGTTTTCCTTGCTGAAGAGAATCACGTACAGGAAAACTGTCTCCTGATCAAAGCCAAAGACTCGGATTCAGGGTTTCTGACTCGCCCTTCCCTTTGAGTTGACTATTCAGCACCTTATTTTTTTAATACTCTCCCCACAAAACGGTCACAGACCCCGAGTTAAAGCAGTGTGGCAGGTTGTGGCACTTCACAGGGACAACACGCTCAGGTAACACACCCCAGGGTACCTGCTGTGCATGCTTTGGAAGGTGAGCAGTCCTGAGCTGAATCACTGAATGTTTGCCGATGCAAATTCCTCAAATCTGCCGGCGAGCGCTTAGCGTGCACGCTCCAACTCTCAAACTTCCAAATTTGTGCAGAAGAGAGGCTTGCTTGGACTCATTGCTAGTAAGCAAGAGGTACTTGCCTCCCTGGTCCAGCTGGCAGCCTTCCCAGCTGGTGCATCCAAGTCCCTGGGCAGCAGTGTCAGATCATGTCCCCCCAGGGAAGGGACCTGTGCTGTGCCCAGCGCTCACGGGGCCAGGGGATGAGGTGGGAATGAAGCTCTCAAGGAACCGAATGAAGGGAGGTACCTGACCTTGAACTGAAAGAATCTTTATCCTATTTCTTATCTGAACCTAGCTGGACCAGGACCAGCTGAAAATGATTTTCCTCTGCTGGTTGCTCAATGGCCCGTGTGAGATGGAATGGGCAGATTTGGCTGCAGTGCTGCCAAGTGTTCAGGCTCCCTGTGAGCAACACAATCCTGGCCCCTGCCGTGCAGAGCCTCTCTTACTACAGCGTGAGGCACTGCTTAGTTTCTGTGATATTTTGGGGGAGGAAGGCACTTTTCCACCCCACACAATGACTCACAGCCGAGAGAAACACAAAGCCACAGGCTCATGCGCTAAGTTTAGTCTGTTGTTCAGCTTGCTGTGTGTGTCTCATGAGAGCGCTTTCACACGGGCTGTGTTCACATTTGTCCTTCATTAAAACAGCACTGGGGGTTTGCACAATGTGAGGGTGTGCCAGCTGACATTGGGAATGGGCTGCAGGAGCTGGAATCATCACACCTAAACATAGGTGCTCATGTGAGGTGGGTCTCTGCTGCTTTGTCATCAGAGGAAAGAGCCATTTGTGCTTTGAATCCTGGTGTGGTGGAAGGTGCCCGTGGCCATGGCACAGGGGGTGGAACTGGATGATATTTAAGGTCCCTTCCAGCCCAAAACATCCTGTGATTCTGTGATGCTGTGATTTGAGAGGGTCTCCTGATTTGGGCCCTGTGGAGGGACATTAGTGTCTCCATTGTCAGTGGGGAGAGAGAAGGGTGCTGACCAACGCTCCCGGATGCTGATGCTGAAGTTGCACTTGAGTTGAGATCCCTAATTAAGGGGAGGCTGCTCTCTGTCATTTCAGCCATGGGGGCTCAGAGGGGACATCACAGAGCTGGCTGTGCCTCACGTGGTAGCAGGGGTTCTACTGCAGAAATGTGTGGCTCTGTTGGTACTTCCAAGGGGATTTGGGCAAGGTGTTGGCTCCCGTGCTGGTTGTGGCCCAGTGTCTGGGGACAGGCTCTTCAAGATCAGCTGGACTCTCTCAGCCTTTTGCATTCTTGAGACCCAAGCTGAGTTCCTGGAGATGATTCATATGAGCTCGTTGCTGTGTCTCAGCAGTGGTTAAATCCCAGCTGTGAGCAGAGGGGTGGCTGCTGACTTTGGGAGCTCAGCATTTGCTTGGGGTGACTGCCTCACTTAGATTTCTCCAGAATTGACTTCACTGTAAAGAGCTGGATAATTCTGTGCTTCAGGCTTACAATTTACTGGTGACCTTTCAATGTATTTTACAAAGAGAATATAAAGGACTGTGGCATCATTACTGGGATACATGTGCAGCATCCCATCGTGGCAGCACGGAGTGAAAAGCCTCAGTTCAGCCACTGGATCCCACCAGAATCCAGACACAGGGAAAGTGTGGTATTGAGGTTGGAGTCTGGATATTGTGCCAGTGCTGTTTTACTGCAGTGCTTTCCATATTTAATGTGGCTAAATGAGGCTGTTTCTTTAGGAGTGTCTCTGCAGGAAAGATGCTTCCTGTGTGCCTAGCAACTGCCCAGCTCTGCCTGGGTAAGGTCTGAACAGGTAATTCTAAAAAAGAAACTATTTTTTCAGGCAGCAGGTACTTTCCACAAGGTATGAAGAATTCTCTTGGAAATGGGGCTCATCCAGGGCATTGCCAGGGAGCTCTGTAGTATTCAAGTCTGGCTCTCCAGTCTGAGCCTTGGCTGGTTCAGTGATGTCTAGAATTCTCCATTCAGTGGATGTTTACTCTAATATAAAGTGAATTGGCATCTCATTTCCAGTTCTCTCTCCAGTGGTACTGTCTGTCATATTCCCCTGAGACATTTACCTGACCTCTGGACTGATCCAGAATCTTTTTTCAGAGGTGAGCCCTTGCTGCATTTCACGAGGGATCAAGCAGGGCAGTGCTCTTCCAGCATTTATTGCAGCTAAGATGTGATTTGATCAAAGGTTTTATCCCAGGGTGTGAAAACACTGCTTTTCTGCTCCTGCCCCAGGAGCACTGCTTGCTGCCTGCCCTTGGGCTTTCAGAGTGACAAGGGAGATAAAATACCTGCAGGAGGCAAAACCTACTGAAGCAGCAGGGAGAGCAACAGGTAATGAGAGGGGAAGCACATCTACTTTGCAAAGTCTTGAAAAATCTCTGGATGCCAGAAGAGGTGGCTGAGGTGCTGAAAGGTCCAGAGGGGTGGGCAGTGAAGTCCAGCCCCATGGAGGCTCTCAGTGAAGCCCTTCATTACCCCCTCTCCCTCCTCTTCCTCTGCCCAGGGCAGCTGACACAAAGCAAGCTGAAGGGACAGCGTTTTTCCACAGATGCTGCTGTGCTGACTGCTTCATGTAGCAGCTGCTTTGGCAATTCCTCGGTGCCCAAAGCTGTTGAAAGAAACCTCCGTGGGGTGAGGGGGAAAAAATAAACAAGTCAAAGGCTTCATTAGGGAACGAGCCCATCGGTTGTGGCTGGGGGTGAGAGATGAAGCCCTTTGCTTTCCTGGGGCTTCGGAGCAGGTTTTCCTGTCTTGTGTCCTTTGCATTCCCCTCACCTTGGAGTTGTTGCTGGTGACCCTGGTGTGGCTGCCACACAGGCATAAATTGGATGAGAGCTAATTAACTGTCAAAACCCAGGGCAGAAGACAATAAACCCCTGCTTCACCTCCTGGTGGGTTTTAGTCTTTTTTCTTTGATGTGACAGCTTGTCCTCCATTCCTTTTGCAAACAACTCACCATTGCAGAGGAAATGCAATACAGCAAGGCCATCACTTATCACCAGTGACAGCAAATAAACATGAAAAATGGGCTTTGAAATACTAAAGGACAATGATCAGAAAGGTTTCTTTTTTCATCCTAAATCATGATGTTTAGCACTCAGCTGTAGTCTTATAAGTTATTTATAAATGTCCTGGCTTGTTAGGAAATATATGTTTTTATATAAAGATAAATAATGTTTTTAATCAGATGA
Source organism: Neopelma chrysocephalum (assembly GCF_003984885.1). NCBI lineage: Eukaryota > Metazoa > Chordata > Aves > Passeriformes > Pipridae > Neopelma > Neopelma chrysocephalum. The sequence continues at coordinate 3,868,182 of NW_020898011.1, forward strand.
TAAATGTACATGTTGTGCGTGGGGAGGGGGGAATGTGGAGAAACCAAGGCAGACTCAGTGTGATACCCTCATCTTAGTGGGGAGGCACCTAACCAAGGAAAATATTGCAAAGTGACATTTTCTTCTAAGCATGTGTAACACAAACACGTTTGTATTGGGGGAAAGCTCATAGAAATTTCTGGTGGAACAATTTTCTACCAGAAAAAGCAATTTCACCAAAATCAGAGTGTCTTACTGAGAGATGTCAGTCACACAGATATTTACAACTGATGAACATTCTTGTTTTGCTTTGGTAAAGGTAAAATCCTCGTTTCTGTGTTTTGTTTGGATTATTCACATAAAATGTTGATATACTTTAGCAGGATTTAATTTGTTACATTTCTTTGACAGCCTCAAAAATTTGTTTAAATGTATCAATACAGACGGGTTCAAAACTGGATTTTTTTGGATTGTCACTTCATGAGAGATTTTAGATCCTTTTTTTTTTTTTTTGGTTCTGATTCAATGTAAAAACATGCCAAAATGTCAGTTTCTCATATGACACAAGTTCTGTTTTTCACTCAACTCCAATTATAGCATTTGAATTTTGAAAGCCAAAGAAGTGGAGAGAAACGGGAGGCAGGAACAAGACGTGTTTAAATCACCTTTTTTTCCCCCCCGTCCCATAAACACATGAATCAGCTCTGGCAAACTCAGCATTTTCCAGTGTTGTTATTGGAATTGGAATATTGGTGTATTGTTACTTCCATGCTATTGTAGGCACATTCCTGGGGGGGGATGTTCTTTGCCTGGGAAAGCTCAGTCCCTGTATTTGAAGCAGTCTGTGAACAGTTATAGGTGCATATATCTGAGGTTTGGTTTATCTTGCTCTGAGGTGAACAGGTGTAATACCTTTGGAAGAGCACCTTACCTGTTTGTAAACACACAGGCAAAAGAGAAACGCAGAAAAAAACAGGTTGGAAACAAGTTTACGGTATTGCCCCAGCACCCTCTTGCTGCTGCAAACACTTTTGGGTTATTTCAGTTGTTTTGAGGATAAGGCAGCTCAGATCAGAAAATCTTTCAAAGGGGGAATGTAAGTCATGCTGGAAATGAGTCTTTTAAAAAATAAGTTGAACACAGTTTTACTTCATATAGGATGATTTTGGTATTTGAAAATAAATTCTGTGCAGCACAGGCATTCTCCACTTAATCATGTGACTTTGTCAGGTTTTACTCCAAGAAGAAAATGTCACCACTTGTCACAAGCCAGCCCAAACAGGACCTTGTTTATACACTCCTTTTCCACACTACTTTGAATTACACTGTAGTAAATTTGGGGCAGCTCTACTGAGTTCACTGGAAAGTGGCACTGGTTTTATACAGCTGGAATTAAAAAGAGATTTGGCCTCTTGCACTTGGATCTGTGGCTGATAAAAGACATCTTTCAGGTCAGCAGCTGTTAATGCTATTTGCTAGTCTGAACTATCAGAAACGGGAGCCCACCCTGGGTGATGGCACTGGGGAAGCAATAAGGGAGAGAGAAAGATGCTTCTGGAATAGCTGCCAGGATATCCCAGACTTTCCAATGCCCACGTCATCATCCTTAGTGCTGCCTAAAAGTGTGCTGGAGGAGCCATCCAGCCAATGTCCTGGTGGCAGATCTGCTGTAAGGTTGGTATGGATGCAATGCAAATCCCAAACTTCAGTGTGTGGGACTGTTTCCATCTCTTTGGGAATAGGTTTGTTACTCACAAGCAGCAGTCGAGCTGCAGCCCATGACCAGGTCTGTTCCTGACTGTCAGGCTTGTGTGTGTTTCACCAGAACAAACAAACCCTAAGAGGTGTTTGCATATGGACATAAACCAGGTCACATCCTTCTGTGGCCTTTGGGGCTTATTATAGAAAGCCTTTGGCCACTTGACATCGTGCAACCCATTGCACTGCCCTTTGCCACTTCAGTAAAGTTCTGAGTTGCTTTTGGTTTCACAGTTTGTTTTGGTTTTAAGGGAGGGAGGAAGAGCACAGTATTTCACTGTGGTGAAAGAAGGAGGGGGAAACTGTGCCTCTACAGGTCTTGGCAGGTGACTTTGTGTGGCTTCTGTGTGGTTTCCAGGTGGATGGGGAAAATGAACTTGGATTGGAAAAGGTTCATAGTGTGATAAACTGCCTTGCTGGGAACCCCTTCTGAAGTGAGCCCTCCAACCTGGACAGCTTCTTCTATGGAGCACGTGTTCACAAATGGGGAAAAAATCCTGCAGCAGCAGAAAGCTCTGCACCTTCTGCCCTGCCCTGTGAGGAACTGTCTCGTGGTGGTGCTGCGAGGAACAGGCAGGGGTGGAGGGAGGTGTGAGGGTCGCTGGGCTGTTCTTGGCAAACCTGCAAGGATGGAGGCCTGTTTCAGGGAACTGCAGGCCTTTCCAGGTTTTATTCTGCTGGCTCCTTCAGGGTGACTTTTGGTAGCTCTCAGCTGTTAAATGCAGAGTGGCTACAGAGGAGAGTGAGGAGGAGGCACAATAACAGTCTGTGAGGGCAAGGACGTGCCTGGGTAAAAGATTCCTTCAGCTGGATTGGAGTTGTGCAAAGTTCTTCCCTGAGAGCAGACACTTGATTTTATTTATGACTCCTGAGTTATAAGAAAGCTTTCATTTTAGAAAGGTTTCAGAATTATTTTTCTTCTCTCGCCCACTTGTTTTATTTAACTAGCCGTGGCACTGACTAATGGTTCACATGATAAAAACACTCTGTTACAGAAGTTAGAAAAGAAACCAATCTCGTAATAAACTAAACTAATCCTCCTGTTTCTTGGTTTCCAAATCAGGTTGCTGTGCAAATGCTTGTACCTTGGGCCTTTTAAAATTCCCATCACTCCAGTATTTCCCTCCACACAGACCCTAGGTTAGACTCAAGCCTTTTAGAACACATTTATTTTCTCAAGGTGACCATAGACGTTTTTGTGCCCAAAACCCTTCTGTTCCAACACTGCTTACAACTTCAGTAATGGGATAACCAGGACAGGTAAAATTCCACAGTAGGACCACTTTCAGGAGAGTCTCTAGTCTTAAACAGGAAAGGAAAAATTCTGCTTTTTTCCAGTTAATGCTGACAAATGTTGGGCACTGCTCTTGGTTGTGTAGGAGCTGGTGTGTGGCTGCTGTAGGCTGTGGCACTTCATGCTCTAACATGGGCTGGAAGCAGGCATGCTCCTCATCTCCCCATGCCCACAAAATTCTGTACTGGCACTGAGGGGCTGTGTGAGGACTTGACCTTCCTTTTATTAAAATTCAATGTTGACTAGAAGGTGAAGAATACTGAGCCCTACACCCCTTCAATAGGTGTACCTCGGGCACCAAGGTGATGTTGGGAGTCACAAGGGACTGTCCAGAGTGACTCCCACCTGCCATCCAGTTGGAAGGAAAGGGTTATTTGGCTGCTTAGATAACAGAGGCTGTATAAAACACCACAGCTTAGGCTGAGCATGAAGACCAGATGAGATGCTGGTGATAAATAACATAAATAGGAAACGCTGAAATAACTGTGTGTTGCTGTTAAAATGGTCTGGAAAAGGGAGTGGGTTTCCTTTGGGACACTTGGATGACCTCATGGTCAAGACCATCTGACAAAACTGGGAATTATCCTCTTCCTCACAGCTCCTGGGATTTGTGTTGGATCTGCTCTTGCTGTGAGTTGTACTCAGGTCCTGTGTGCCCCTGCCAGGCAATGTCTGGTTTTGTTCCCCTGGGAAGCACTGGCACTCCTGTGTTATTTCCTGTGCCACCCCTCTGTCCTGGCCCTGTGCTCTTGCACTCAGCTTGGCTGCTGTGCCCTGGGCAGTGTCTGAGCTGCACACTGATGTTCGCTGGCCAGTGGAAGCGAGTTAAGGTCTGGCCTTCAGTGTCCTGGTGCACTGTGCCCATCAGGCTGGCTGACACATTTACCTGCTGAAATGTAAACCCCTTAAATCTGCCCCTTCCTTCCCCTGCCAGCTCCCATTTCCCCACTGACCCTGATGTTTCCCACTGAGTGCAAATAAGCAGGATAACCATGTCCTTGGTTAATATCTCCCCCCACACCGTGCATGAGAGTCATGTCTGTGCTTAGAAATGTGAGCAGAAAGCTTCAAATGGGCATAACATAGATTAGGGCAACTCGAGAAATCTTGTTTTACATTCTGCCCTCCCCCCTTACTGACATCAGTAATAGGAGAAGCCCAAGGGACTGAGCAGCCAGGCAGGTTTTGCTCTTCCTCCTCTCTCTAAAACACCTTTTAGAGTCCAGGGGGGCATCCTTGGGACACTGATTTGTGCTCAGTTTTGCCAACTCCCTGCAAATGGCTGCACCTGCTTTGTTCATCTGCCATGGACACAGCCAGAATCCAGGAGTTTTGGGGCAGCTGCCTGCTCTGTCCTTGGGAGTATTCCCCTGGTTTGGGGTCTGTGCTCTGCACACAGACCTGTCCTAGAGCAACCAACCAGTGTGATGACCTGGTGGCTTCCCTGGTGACCTCTGTCTGAGACTCCCCTCGTGGTTCTCTTTGTTCAAGCTCATCTCTGAACCAGCCTTTGGGGCCGTGGAAGGTTTAGCTTTCTGCACCATTTATTTGTTGTCTGTTCTCACACTGCCAGTCTTGATGCCATATGGCTCACTTAATGGATAAATAAGCCAGTGTATGTGGTGTAAATATTTCCTTCCAAGTTAGATTGCAAATAAGGAGGTTGGTATTTCATGAGAACAAATTGAGTTTTTAAAGTGAGATTAACAAAAGAAGTCTAGTTGAATGCTGCTCCAGAGGACTTCACCCTGGAGCTTTTGAATGCCTGATACATCCTTCCTTTATTTTTTAAACAATCTGACTATATTTTTAATTACTTTTTAACCTGCCCTTTGGTAAGACTCTCTGAAATGTATTGGGATGTTATAGATGGCAACAAAACACCCATCTCTATTTTTCAGGCAGTGGATATAGTATAAAAAATGTCAGGTGTAAGATTACATGATATAAATGCTATAATGGAAATTACTATTCAACTTGCAGTACATTTACTGCTGTACAACCTAATACCCTCAGTTCAAAGCTTAAAAAAGCTGCAAAGGCTAAAACAACAGCAATCCCTCTCTCCCATGAATGTGCTCTGGGAACAGCATGCAGCTTACTGAATTATTACAGGTACTAGAAAAGGATGCATCTCAAAGTTCATCTCTCAGATGTACTCTCCTGCATGTGTACATTGAATTATCTTGCTGCACATGGGGAGGAGAGGAGGGTTCTGGTGTTTACTGCCCTTAAAACACTGTGAGGATAACGCAGCCCCATCCATTTCTTGAACACTGCCTTGTTTCACAGGCTGCTTTAACCTGGCTCTGCAAACAGGGGTGAGAACAAAGGTGTTTACCTGGTGCCAAGGAGTCATTGGGGGATGAAAAATCTAAGGAGGGGGTGGATGGGTTACAAACTTGTTGTTTTTGCAGAAATCTGGAGTAAGATAAGACCAGTTGTTCAGGATGCATGTCAGATATCTGAACATATTTGAAGGTTGCTTTAAAAGCAAGTGTTTAATGCTATGCCATCTTGCAGAGCTCAGTGTTAAATGAGTCTTCTGGAGTTTTTCTTGTTTAGTTTAAAGTTCCCAGGTGTTCATGACTAAGCATGACTCCAATATGGTCTCATAGCACCAGCAGAGATGGTGAATAGTGGGTACTGTGGCAGTGCCTCCAGAAGGATGCAGGAAGTAAATATTCAGACCAACCAAAGAGAAGATCAAAGTTGAGACATGGTGTAGCCTTAGGTGAGTTGTTAATATCTCAGTGCATGTAGATTGTGCTTGGAAAAGCTCTGGCTCTATTCTAATGGAATAAATAGTTCCTGGCACTGCCTGTTAATGGTCTTGAGGTGAGAGGGTTGCTGAAGCACACAGATATGAGGAGCATCTGTCGAGAGTCTGGGTCGTGCATTCTGGAGCCCTTGGAATTTAGGCTTCTAGCTCAACTATTGGCTTCTGAAGATAAACTATCAGGCTGAAGCAGGCAGAGAATATTTCAAGGGAGAAGTGGCTGCCACAGCAGAGCTGCAAGTGATTTCATTTAATCTGCCTTTGAGAAGCCCAATTATGGCTGCCTGGGCTGCTGCAAAAACCACTTGGAGTTTGTTCCTGAAAGCAGCAGTGAGCCCGTTGGAGGGAGATGCAGCCTTGTGCTGCTGGGGAGGACCACTGAGGCATGGGGTTGTCTGGTTTGAGTGGGATATGCAGCTGTTTTGGGTTTCCTGGGATTTAGCCACGCCAGATCTTGCCACAGACCATGAGCAGCAAGTGCTGTGAAAGGGAGAACTTGGCAGGTGGCCGGGGCTGTGTTTGCAGCTGAGTTCTGACCTGACACTGCCTCTGCCCTGTCTGGGGTGGGACAGGCTGAAATTAGTGCCAGTCGTGTCATCCTTTGTTCCTCCTCCTGGGCACACACAGCTTCCAAGCCCTGCTGGTATGAGTGACACCAGGTTTTGAAAGCAGATGTCCCAGAGGCTGGGCTGGCTGGCAGGGAGCTGGATTCCCTGTGGGGCTGGTGAGTCGGGACTGCCCGGCACAGCTCTGCTGCCCCTGCACCAGCTGGGAACCTGCACTCCTGACACTGAATTCCTGGCACTGGTTCAATGCAGAATTAAAAGCCTGGCAGGGAGGGAGAGTCCTCTGCTCATCACACCATCAGTGACCAGGGAGAGCCGGGTTCTCAGGAGGGTCCCTGTCACCTGGCAGCGAAGAGAGCCAGGATGTATCTTGACAGAAATTCCCACATTGTGTTTCTTCCAGACTGGCTGCCTTTTCCCTTCCCAAACCCTGAAGATGTTTAACACTCTGCTGTGCCATGTTGACTGCTGTGTGTCCCTGTTGCTGTGTTGGTGTGGCATGCAAGGGTGCCCAAATACCTTCTCCCTAAACTTCTGCCTCTGTGAAGTTTTCTCCGTCTCTGCCAACCTGATTCACTTTGTCACTAAGGGTTTCCTCGTATCATTTTGTAACACTTTTTGACACTAAAAGCAATGTTGTCAAAATGTCAGGGGCTATTCCACAGTGTCTCCCATAACCTGGAGTGTTGCTGAGTGGTGTTTGCAACTCGGAGGGTCTCCAGGTTGGATAAAGAGTGTGAAGAAATGAACACTTTTGTGCTGTCATATGTGCTTGGAATGATCCGCTGGCAGAAATTTAATTTTGTTTCCAGTAATTTGAGGTTACAGATAGGATTACATCTCCCAGTCAGAGAGAGACATTAATCAAGAAATAGGCCTCTTAATCCTCCTTTCAATTTTAATGAAACACTGTAAAAATGCCTTTCACCGGGGGATGTCAAGTATCAGTTGTGCTTTGATTAACATGCTTTTGTGACAGGTTTACTGTTGTACCATGTACCAAGTTATTCAGCAACCTAATTTAAGCTGCCTGTCAAGAGAAAACAAGTACAAAGAGAGGATTATTTTCTCATTGGAGTTGCAATAACAGACCTCTGTATCTACAAACATTTTTTTTTTTAAACGCTGGTTATTCCACACCCGTTGCGACATTTTTAACCTTCAGAATTAAATGGGTAAGGGCTGGACGTGACACACATCACACTGTCCCCTGAATGGCAATTAGGAAAGAGATAAGAAATCGGAAATGTTTTTGCAGCTGATGTAAGTTAAGCACTTGCCTTTCTCACAGCAAAGCGGGCTTTGGATCAACCCTGCTGGAGTATAATGGGTGTAAATCTGGGGCAATTGAGAGGAGCATTGGGCCCGGAATCTCTAATCCTCTATTCTTTTTTCCTCTCCCTCTTTCGAAGTCAAAACACATTTTCAATGGAGGCTTTGTGTTTTGAGTTGCATTTGGCTTCTTATCTGCTCAGTTCTTTCTAATGTGGCTTGATTATATTAGATATGAACTTCCTTGTGGCTGGAAGCCAACACTAGACAGACTATTCTCTCTCCCAGTTGCTGAAACCTGACAGGGCAATGCCAAGCCTTTTCACAGGAGTTGGTTTATTTTTAGAGAGGGTTTTTTTTTTCCCGTGCCTCTTAAAAAATTGACCTCTTGAAAAAGAATGACTCCAGATCCTCTCAAAGCAGAATGTAGCTGGAGACTGGAGTCTTCCATGCAAATGCAGCCCCTTCCAGCTAATGCTGCATTCACCAACCTGACACCCACCAAGTTTTAACAGCTCAGTTCACAGGGAGAAATTTTCTGTGTGAGTGGGTGAATTGCACTCTCGAGCCTTGGAATGTGCATTAAAAGCTTCACAAGTCCCCTCTCTTGTACGTCAGCTGCTTTGTGGACAGAAGAAATTAATTACAAGATGGTCTTTCAGTTTGAAAAGATTATGAGTGAACTCTCAGCCTCACCCCGATGAGTAATTGTTGCCAGCAGCCCGTGGCACCACGTTCCTTGCTCGGCTCGCTGGAGGGAAGGGCTGGTGGAATTGCAGCATCTGGAAGTGAGGGGGTTGCAGAGGTGGCCAGTCCTCTCTGAGCAGGGCTGGTTTGGGCTGCTGACCCACCAGCAAGGGTTTTGCAGGAAGGGAGGCTCTGGCACCTTCTTGCCTGTCGTGTTTCCCGTGGCACTGTGACCTCCTGAGGTCCCCAACCTCTAACTCCTCTTGGGTGCTCCATGCATCCTGGTGACCTGAGAGGATGCTCAGGGACCGTTTGTAACATCTTAATGACCATATTAACACTTCTAATTGTAAATGACGGGGCAATTAGTCTCAGCATAGCGGTTTGAACAATTATGTTTGCCCTACGAAAGTGGCAGAATGTTCATTACTGTAATGAGAAAAAAAAAAATTGTCTCCTCAGGATTTGTCCCTCTGAGGAGAGTGGCCAGGCTGTTTGTCTGCTTTAAGCCTCTTAAAAATAAATGAAAGTTTGTTTGCAACTCTTGCCAGAAATGCTCAGCTGTCAAACCTGTTTGTTCCATGAAACACACTTAGGGCAGGTGTGTGTCTACTCTGCCTCTCACTCGATTCACAGGGAAGAAGTTTAACAGTGAGAAAGTGACTCAATCTCTATTTTCTACCAGGCCAAAGAGCCTTGGGGCCTCTTAGCTGAGTCCCAAAATAAGGTGATGGAATGAGGGTGAATATATTTAGGGTCAGAGTCTGTGATGGAGGTTGTGCCAGGTCTGAAAGCTTCTTAGTGTTTGTGCTGCTTTTGCACTTGAGGTCTCACCTACAAACAGAGTTTTTCTGGAGGAGACTGTGTTTCAGCAGAGCCAGTCCCAGCTTTGAAGACCTTGCTGCCTTCAACAAGACAGCCAAACCCTGGGGCAGCAGAGGGTATGAGGGGACCCAGACTGATGGTGTGTTACATTTCTGACTCTCTCCAGTGGATTTCACTGCTATCAGGCAACTAAAAGCACATCTGGTTTGATTTTGGCCATGTGACTCTTATTCCCTGCAATGGAAGCTGCAAAATAGTGGCTCAGTCTTCAGTGACTTGCAAGAGTTCTGTTTGAGACCCTGAAAATAGCTTTCTTTAACACATTGGTTTGGTTACCTGCCTGCTTTCTGTCTCTTTACCAGCTGACATGGAACAAGCAGTAATTTCTCAGGGGTGTCTCACCAAATATTTCCATCACGGATCTAAGGGATCCTATGGGATCTTCTTGGGCTGGGGCTTTGTTCAAGATGTTGCAGTGGGACTTTGGGTGAAGGGCAGCCCTACAGGCAGACTCCTGTTCCCAGCTACCTCTGTGTGGTATTGCTCTCAAACCACGTGCACGATGAAGCTGGGATCTCTTTAAACAAGCTTTGTTTTTAATGTCTTAACCAAAGAACATCCTGGTACCTTGGATGAGGTGGCACAGCTTTTGGGGTTTTTTTTTGGTTTTTTTTGATAAATCCCTCTTAAATCTCACCAGTGAGGTTGTCATTGTTTCAAAAGCAGCTTCACTCCTAAGCCAAAGCTGTCGTTGCAGATGTGTCTTGGCTCAGTGGGAACATCAGGACTGTGTTTGGGACTGCAGGATCGTGACATCTTCTTAAGCACAGTGGGAGACAGATGGGTGAGCTGCCAGCTTGATGCAAAAACAATAAGAACAAATGAGCTTTTTAAAAATAGAACAATTGCATTTGGAAAGAGGATTGGGGGGGGGGTGAAGTTAAGAGGGAAATAATTCTCCCATGATTCTATCCTGGCTTTTATATTAAACAAAACATGTTGCAACATTGTCTTCGTTAGCAATGAAGTGACAAACTGGAGCCCTTCCAAAGTGGCTGGCTCCAAACTGCCTTCACACTGACCTGAAATGTCAGCTGCTATTATGTTCTGCTGACCACTGATTGCTTCCAGAGTAGCATTTTCTTCTGTGAAATGAAAGAAGTTTCATCTCAGTGATCTCAGTGTCTCCTGGTGTTTGTGAAGTACGATAGTCATGGGAATTGATAATGCCTTCCTTCCAAAACACTTCTCAGTTCAAGTGAAATGAATTGTTAATATTGAAGTTATTTATACTGTGAGAGTGTGTTCTGTGCAAGAACATTGCTTTTACTCATCTAGAAGATCCTCCACCTTCTTACAGTCACAAACCAAGGTGCTAAGTGCCTCTAATTTATTTCCCTACCTTCACATGCAGATACACAGAGTTGAACTTGGACATAACAATGCTGATATCCTGCTCTGCAGGCAAACTTTTAAATTCTCCTATGGGACTATTAAAAAAACCATAAATATGGAGAAATGGTACTTGTGGTAGCAGTAACCGGAGTTCTGTGATTGGGTCTCTAATGATATAATGGAAAGTGTGTTTTGTTTTATTTTTTAATCCTCTCTAAAAGACAAGAGAGTGTTCAGATAATTTTTATTTCACATAATGCTGGCTTAACATTGTTGAAACAGTATAAAAACCTCTTGGTCTTTAATTCTCAGGGAAATGAACCATGTGTCTGCAAGTTCTTTTCGATCTTTCTCTTCCAAAAACCTGTATAACGTAATTTATTCACATTCCTATACTCTATTTTTCTGTAGTTGTTACTTTCAAAGGTGATATCTTCCAAGCAGAAGTGAAGGAAATAGGTCTATTTTTTTTTTTTTGGAAAAGATGAACAGGTCTTTTACCTGCAAAAGTTCAGAATGAAATACATCAGCTAAATAACCCTGGATTTACTCTCGTAAAGTAACAATTAAATGATCTGTAAAATGCAGGAAAAGTGGGTGCATCCATGTCAACTGTGGGCTTTCCCAGTATTTGGTGGTAGTGTAGATGGACTCTAAAGAGTCCACTTTCAGTATCTATTCATGTGTCTTCTTCCTCCTCCTTGTCAAGGTCCTACTCAACACTTGTATTTCCTTCATTTGTGAAAGAACTGGAAACGAGTTTCCTAAAAGGGAGAAGAGAAACATAAAGGAGCATGGTCATGTTTTTTAAGAGGCTTTGACTGTCCTTTATTTTCTGTGTCTTAAGAATGTGTGATTTTGGCTACTGTTTTCCACAGTGAAGTCTCTGACAGTTTTGTCCATTCAGACCCATTCTCTCTTTCTCTGTTACCTCCCAATTGAAACAAAACTCAGCTTGTGGAAGGACCAGCAGCTTTATGAAACTACTGGTTTTTGGGGTTGTTTTTTTCATGTGTGTGTGGGGGGTGGTTTTGGTTCCTTTCTTTAGAGAGCCAGCTCCATTATACCCGATCAAATATTAAAAAGGAAATAAAATCTATAGCATTTCTGTCTGTTCCTAATGGAATGCTGAACTATCCCAAATAAAGATAAAAACAGCTCCTTGCTGAAGCAGGAGATGAAGAGTGGAGTATTGGCAGGACAAGAAAAAACCGTTGTTTCATACTGATGGGCTTGATATTTCTGAATGCTGATGGGGCTTAGGTAATTAAAAGGAAATCCATCAGCATGAAACACAAAAGCAAGTTGTTATCTGTAGGGAGACCATAAACAATGACTCCACTGCGAGGAGGCTTCATCAGAAGGACAGACATTCAAAGGGTTTTGTGACTGGGACACTCAAAGAGCAGCTCGGGGTGTTTGACTTGCACACAGACAGGGAGTGATGGGACTTGATTAATGGCACTTTCAGTGCCTGGAGCTGTCACCTCTCCTGAGCCCTCACTGAGTGTCCCTGAGTGAGGCAGCCGGGACCCGGCACCGTCTTATAAACATCCTTATAAACCATAAAGCCTAAAGATTGTTTTTTTCTACATGGTGCATGTATTATTCTACTAAGCAAATCCTTCCTTCTCCTTGGCCTTCCTATCCCTAGCAATTCTCTGTTCCATTTCAGACATAACCTCTGATGATTGCATTCTTCAGATACGGGAGCCCATCTGTAACATCCCACAAGGATGTTCTTCCTAATGGAAATAAATTGTCCCTGGTACATGCCAGGCAACCTCCCTGGTCTCGGGAAGAGCCTGGGGTCTTGCTCTGTGCTTGCAAAGTGGATGGTTGGGATTAGGAATTGTTGTTACCTTGGGGGCCTGCTGTAATACGAGACACAGCTTGCACCTTAAACCTATTTGGGATAGTCAGGGAAAAGAGAGAAGTCTTCTTCCTTTTTTCACTTTATTTTTTTCCCTGCCAGTCGGATGAAGGTGCACCTATGTTTGTGCTAATACAGTTCTGGGTCAGAAGCAGCGTTTGAGATTTTTTTTTTTTTAATTTCAAATTGCTTTACTGGAACAAAATGGGTGCAGATTTTCTTGTCCCTCGCCGAGCAAGGGCGGCAGAGAAAGGCTCGGCTATTTTTCACCCCTCTGCTGAGAAGAAATCTGCTCCAGGCAGCTGCTGCTTTTATTATTGTGATAATCCCTGGGGAGAGCAAACAGAATGGCACTGGGGACTGGGTCCTGTGTGCTGGGTTTCGGGAGATGTTGGTTGTGCTCCTGAATGTGAAGGCAGCGTGGAGGAGGGGCTGAGAGCAGTGGGGAAGTGAGACACTTCCCAAGATAAAGGGGCTCCTGATGAATGAAGCCATGACTAACTGGTGGCCTTTGGAGAAGGAGATTGGTGCTTCCAACAGATCTCAGAATAGCTCTGTTTACAAAACTTGCAAATAATTGAAATATTGGCAGCGCAATTGAGTCATAGGGAGATGAAACGATTTTACAGCTGCTGTGATGATTCTTGTGGATCCACAGGGGTCTGTCCATTGGGAATTTTATCCCTAACAGTAGAAATAGCAACTCTTACTATGAGTCAGGGCTCACACTTAGCAGAAGGCAATTAGGGCATTGGTAGATTTAGCAAATGTGAGTCAGTGCAGCAGCAGGAACAGACCATGGGGCTCCTTGGTTGGAGCCCACCCCCTGTTTTCCTCTAGTCTGGTCCCTCACAAATGTGCTCTTTCCCTGTCAAATGGACTGAAGTCCTCCAGAGAACTCCCAAACAAACTACCAGCCCTCCTGAAGCTCTTTCCAGGAGAAGCTGCCTTTACTGATGCTCTCCTGAAATGTCTGCCCAAAAACCAGGCGTGAAGGGCACCAGAGGAGAGACCCTTTTCTCCTGGGAACAACGGGGTCTGTGCAGCAAAGCCAGGCTTTAGGGATGTGTTTCTCCTCCCTCTTTCGTTCAAAATACTGGCCCTTCTGTTTAAATGCAATGCAGGTGAACAGGCTGAGTATGGCCCATCCTGGGTTTTACCACAGCCTACAGAGCCCGTGAGAATTTTGATGGATCTCCATGTTAAAATTTTAGCTGCACTTCACTTCACTGAAAAGTCTAATGCTTTAAATTCTGCTGTGCTGGCCTCCCAACCCCTGCCACTGCAGGGGGAAAAATTCCAGCCAAATAAAGGATCCGTGAAAAGAAACATCTCTTTTTGTATGACACCCTGTTAGCCTTAATAACAGTTTTCTCTCTGTAAGTGCAGCAAAGTATGGAAATATTGCTGTGCTCCATGGTGCAATTTTCTGACTGTGATTTTCTCTGATAAAAGCCTTCAGAGAGCGCATTTTCCTTCCCACTTATCTGCCATCAAAAGACAGCAAATACATGAAAAATTCAGCTGTCACCCTAAACAAAATATACAATTACTCTGGGTTGATGTTTTAAGCAGAAATAATTTCCATAGCAAAAACCCTGCAGCTATTTTCTAAATGCTGTGATGTTTGCTCCTGGCTTTCTGCATTACGCATGTACCACCTGTTTTAGACATTTGAATGCAAAGATGAGATATCACGAGTTAGAACCTAGCACTTGCCAAATTAAATATTTGCTGGGCTGAGCCCTCAGCTCATTACTTGACTGCTGTTTTGCACCAGAGAATGAAAAATCTTTTCTAACCTGCCAAAGGTGGTTATTTTAGGAAGCTGACGAAGAGGGCAGATGTTATTCGAGTAGTTGGATAAGAAAAGGAAATAGTACATGTTAAGTCTTCTGGAATAACCAGGTAGATGAAAGAAAGTGGAAATGTTCCTGAAATGTGCTGATTTGTTTGGACAAATCTAAGCAGAGAATATAAGATGGAAATTTGATACTTCGTCTGTCACAACTTGAAATATTAAATTGGGGTTGCTTGAGCCTCGTACTGCTTGGAGTGAATTGCTTTTGGGGCATCTCTGAGCTTTGAAAGCAACCTAAAACCCAGAAAAAGGTTCCAGTTGCTTGGGGTTTGTTTTGCATACAACTGATACTAGAGATCAAGAACCTTAATGCAAACTGTATTTAGGAGCTGAGATGGAAATTTTTCTTACCTTCTTTCAAGGGCTGAACGTAAAAATAACAGTATAAAGCAACTTATCTTGGCAAAACAAACCGAAATTTTTCTTTTTGACTCAAACTGGAAGACCATTGCAACAGGCTGTCCAAGGAAGTGGTAGAATCACCAACCCTGCAAGTGTTCAAAAAATGTGTGGATGTGGCATTTGGGGGTATGGTTTAGTGGTGAACATGGTGGTGCTGGGTAAATAGTTGGGCTCAGTGATTTTACAGGTAGTTTCCAACCTTAATGATTCTATTGTGTGATTCTATGATGTCTTTTCTTTTGTAAGTCCCTTAGGCTTTATTCCTCTTTCTCTCCCCCAACTTAAAAAAATTATATTGCATTTGTGTTATTCTGAATTGCAAACTCAAAACTAAGTTTAAAACTTCAAAAAGTATTTTAGCACTTCTGAACTAAACATGTTGAGTTTGGATGAGAAGTCTCCCCTCCTGCTTAAGGCAGAAATAGCAAAACACATTGAAAACATGAAGAAAAACCTGTTCTGATACTTTTAGTGTCCCAGAATCACAAAATCACTTAGGTTGGAAGGCACCTCTGCAGATCATCTGTTCTGTGCTCCCTGCTCAAGAAGGGCTGACTAGAGCAGGCTGACCATGTCCACTTGGGTTTTGACTGTTTCCACAAGTGGAGATGTCTTCTCATTTTTTCCTGAAACTTGAATGTTAATATACTATTATTTTTTGTCTCCTCCCAAATTCCATCTCTCTAAATTTATCTTTATTCAAATAGAATATGAAAAAAACCCTCCTACCCCGCCAGGTTTTCTGGGTGATTTTTCCCAGAAAATACTGCCATTTGCTCAAGTTTGGGTTTTGTTATTGTTGGTTATGTGTGCAGTGTTCTCTGGAGAGCACTGCAGCATCCTCTGGTTTCACACAGGGAGGTCTGATTCAATCTCCTTGTGGAAATTTTCATATTATAATAAAACTTGGCTTTTGCTCAGAGGGTCTGTGCGGTGAGGATTCAAATGTGCTGGTGAGGTCACATCACCATTCAGAGCTCCTGCAATGGAACAAAGTCCAGACTGAAATACGTGGCCTTCAGTTCAATTCTGTTAATTCAGTAGGAGAAAATGAGGATTTAGCGTTTCATGCTGTGTAAAGATGTCATTTCATAGTGGCAGAAAAAGTCATTGCCCTTCACATGCAAGGGGCATAGCTGGTTATTCTGACCTGAGCCAGCCCTGCTCCTGGAGTGGTGATGGATCTGCTGTGCTGGGCTCTCACTGCTGAAGGACTCGTGGATTTTGGGTCATCTCATGCTCAAGACTCAGCAGTAGAACCTCATCATTTTTTTCCAGGTCGAGTCACCTGTGCCTATTCCCAGGGCCTGCTCCTCCTCAGGATGTTGGAGCTAGTTCCAGGCTTAGAGGAGTGCAGAGCACAGCAGGACTCAGCCTACAGAAGCAGGATTTTAAGCAGAAGAGGAAAACAAGCCTCTTAGTGAGACTCAGCCAGGTCAGCTGCTCTGCTGCTCATGTTTAACCAGCAGTGGTGCTCAGCTCTACAATTAAAATTATCTAACACACTTGCATAAAGGTCAGGCACCAGATGCTGCCACTAGACCTGACAGATTCACTGATAAGCTTCACTTTCAGGCAAAGCTTATAGGAAAAAAAACCAAGTATCAACATTTAATATTTCCAACATGCAGAAGCATGTGTCTTAGCAGTGAGTTAATTCTTCATTTTCTAGTAGAAATATGCACTACTAAAGGCTCAAGCTTTGAAAACCATGCCACACACACCAAGTAAAGTGGATATTTTACATGAGATATGTGACACATCCGATGAACAATTCTTTAACTACAGTCAAGTGTTTGCACAGTTAACGGCAAATGAGATGTGTTCTGAAGAATGGATGAATATTGCACTAATATACAGAATATCTTTGCATAGTAATAATGGGAGAAAAATCAAATTATTCCAGAGTCTGACTAGGCATTGAGTGGAGTTATATGAGAATGTAAATTGGAAAGAGAAAGGGCCATATCTCTTTATTCTCACCAATCTTTTAGAGGTAATGAATTGTTTAGAAAATTTAGCGAGGGAAAAGCTTTTGAGCTGGAGTCTGACAGTCCTTCAGGGTATTCTTAGAGGTTATCTCTGCGAGGCAGGTGAAGGAGGAAAGAGACAACCTTAACCCTATAAAAATAATTATGATATATTATTAGCAACTAATGGCAATCTAATGGAGTCTTTTCGGCAAAGACACCACTGGCTGCAATTTCTCTTTGTCATATGCATAAAAAAGCAACTCTTAATGAAACCTACATTCTGGTGATTTCTCAAACTCAGGGAAATTAGAAGGAAACTTTCTGCACTTGAAACTTCCTGTGGTTCAGCACACTGGGCAGCATGCAGCAAGGTTCAACACTGAAATCAGCATTAGAAATCTGCTGAGACCACATCATCTAGTAGAATAAGAGTGCACCTGGGCTTTTTCCTTTCTTACCTAAATTTTTCCTTTCTGAGAATCTTTTGTTTTGGTTTTGTTTTTTACATGAAACAAGCTGCCCTGGCCTTCTGACAGTTTACACATCAGGACCTGTTGGATTGCTTTACTTCAAAAGGCATAAAAAATGCTCATGATAATTGTTGTCCCTACAGGCTTTGTGAAAAGAGACAGCTGGACAGAGGGCAGAGTCCCCACAGACACCCCCATAAAATCAACAAGGGGGGAAAAGAAAATCACTGCAAGAATGGGATCTGAAAAACTGTAATCATCAAACAAAACACCTGATACATGAAGTCTCACCCCACAGCCAATTGCCTAAAAAAACTGAGCTAATGGTTGGAGAAGTGGCAAAGGAGGGAGAGAAGAGGACAAGGACAACATGAGCAAAAACCAGGGCACATTACCCAGTCAACAAGTAATTGCTGCAATTGGAGCTCATCATCCCCTTAGCACTTAATGTCTTGGCCTTTTCAGAATGAATTTTGTTAATACTAATGTCTGAAGGAAACTGTGCAGTCATTACCTCTGTGATATTCAAAAGTGAAACTCTTCTCTTGCTTTTGATTACTTGTCTCTACCAAATTCTTCATCTTGCCAAGGGTTCTCAGACATTTAAAACTTGCCCCTGGGGTCTCTGGGGAGATGCAGTGTCAGGACTACTCCCCTATAAACCCCCACTGACTCATCACAATCACATTCTTGTCCTTCAGATGCTTGGAAATGGAGCAAAAAGGGCTGGAAACCACTGCCTCCCTGGGCATCGAGGTGGAATGCCTCATGGGTCCAGGATGGCTTTTATTCAAACCCTTTTCTTTAGAAACCAGAGCGTGAATTTCTCGTATGAATTCTGCTGATTTTTGCTTTTACTCCTCTTCTGTTTCCGTTTCCCTCCTTCAGTTTCCCCAGTTAAGTGTAAATATTTGAGCTGCCCTGGGCCCTTGAAGCAGAAGCACAAACATTTGCAATCCTGCAGAAAGATGTTTTCTGTGAATATCCTCTGAATCTGCCGGTCAAAAATCGTTTGTGTGCTCTAAAAGTGAGGGTGGAGCAGGGACCTTGGAATGACAGTGCTGCAAAGACCTTATTCTGTGTCTTTTTCAAACATTGATTTCTTGAGGAAGGGAGATCATCAACAAAAGAGAAAAACAAGCCCTCTCATGCTGGGGTGGGCCCATTAGAGGAATGCAGGCTCATTAGTCCTGCTAAATATGATACTGCGTGTAAAGTCAAAAAAGCAAAGTGAGGGCTGGAAATCTTGGCAGGAAGTCAGCCCAGATCCATTATATTCCCTTTCACATGGCTGGTTAGTGGTGACACTAATTGAAGGCTGGGCCCTCATTTTTGCTGAATAACACAGGGCCACTTTAATTTCACCTGATTATGTTGCCCTATTGTAAGAAGCCTGACAAAAACAAGATTTGTGGACAGTCCTACCAATGAGTTCTTGGCTGCCCGAAAGCTCTCTTGGCAGATGGAAGGTTTCTGTAAAGAAGTGGACTGACCCCTCTTTCACTTCTAAATATCCCAGATAAATTGGGTACTGCACTTCTGTATTTGAGTTAAAGCTGACCAAGTTTCTGTAGCTTATCAGTATCTACTTTTACTACATGTGTGAAACTTCTGGAAATATTAAAAATGCTACATTTCCTACCCACCCCCCTAAGAAAATGGCTTGAGCAAGACTGACCACCTGAGGGTTGCCAAAGAGTGGGAGTAGATGAAATAAATGCTGTTATAAGAAAAGCCTGTACAATAGCAGAATTGTTTTGGGAGAGCTTTTTGTCACACACTTGGATAAGAACCGTGATTCTTTGCTGCTTTTATCAACATTATTTGTAATTTCCTCTCATAGTTCCCCCGCTCTTTCTTTTCAGTTCCCTGAGCAGACCAGTTCAGCTGTATAATAAGGAGATGAGTTTTAGCTCTCTTTTATCAGTGTAAATCTAAAGTGACTGTGCAGAAGTCAATCTGGTGCTGGCTAGGGGAGAAATGGTCCCACTAAAAAGCTTTTTAAAGAGAAAAATTCCCTCTCCAGTTGTGGAACAAATTAACTATTAGAAGCAGCCCGTTGGATGCACCTCTCTGGGGCCAACCACCAGAGAGACTTAAAAGTCCATTAAGCTAATTCCTAAATTCATTCTTTGCACACAGTGTGCACAGAGGAGGTGTCCTCACAAGCTGGGCTGTGGCAAGGTCCCGAGTTTCCATCAGGGAAGGGGATTTACATCAGCAGGGAAACATTTGGTGATTATGACTCTACCAACTGCGTTAATCATCGCCTTGAATTAAAAGTCACTGACAAGTTGCTTTGGGGTTTGTGTGGCCATGCAGGGGAAAAAAGCCAGAATGAGCATTTCTGAGCAGAACAGATGTGCCACCGAGGGATCTTCCTCTCCCTCTGTTGAGAGCTGACACATGGCACAGCAATGGGGCTCTGTCAGAACAGGACAGGCCCTTTTAGGAGGCAGAATCTGCCCTTTTTGCTCCGTGAAGCACGGGGTGTGATGGTGGAGAAGGTGGCTGTGTCTGAGGAGGGTTTGATGGTGGGGAAGTTGGCTGTGTCTGAGGAGGGGTGTGATGGGGGGGAAGCTGGCTGTGTCTGAGGAGGGGTGTCTGATGGTGGGGAAGATTCCTCCTGTGTCTGAGGAGGGGTGTCATGTGTGGTGCCACAGGGACCCTGCTGCTGGGTGGCTGCTCCAAACAGGGCAAAGCTGACTGATGCCTTAAGACCCTTTTAGTTTTTTTTGATTTTGCTAACTTTTATAAGCTTTATAAGTAATTATAGTAGAAGTAGATTTTAGAAGTAGCTATATTATATCCCTCACCCTTTAGCACAGTAGTTTAAACATTCCCCTACCCCATCACCCCACTCTGTGTTCCCCATATCAACCCTACCCCTGAATTCCAGTAGAAAATGTTCAGTCTTTTGTCAAGGCAGGTCTCTTCTGTTTGAGGACATCCAATCCTGGCCTGAACTGCAAGAGTACAGTCAAGAACTGGGTGACCGTGTACCCTTTGTGCTCTGAAGAAGATGAAGATGATGAAGAAGGGGTCTCAAAAAGCCCCTAGCCCCAATTCCCAAGGGGCGTGACTGAGGGTGGACCAGGGCAAAAGCTACATGGTGGAAATGCTTGGGATTGGACAGACTTTATTATAAATTGTGACACCTGAACACGGCCGGGGCGCGCCTCTGGTTATTTCATTAAATCCTTTTCTTATCTCATCTCCAATTAAATTGCTTTGGAGCTTTTTTCCTCAGCTCCTGACAGGCAACATGAGTCCTCCCTTGTGTTGCTCCTCTGTGGCCAAGGCAGGCTGGGCTTGGAGGACCCTGTTTGTGGTGGCCACCACCCAGCACCCTGCCCGGGGACCTCTGGGGAGCAGGAGCAGCCACCAGTCCCTTGAGCCATCTAGTGGTGCCTCCCTTGACTATTGAGTGTAACATCCCACTGAACAACATGAAGAGCATCTCATTAATGTGACAGGAGTGATCAGTGCCAGAAGCAGGCCAACTCCAGTGAAAGCATCAGTGCTTTTAGCAGGTTATCAAAGCAACAGAAATCCTGGCCTGGCAATGGCAGGCAAGATAAAGAGGTGGATGCCAGCACAGGGTGCTCAAGGCTAAGAAGGCTGGTCTGGTGTAATCTGTCTTGGTGTGAGCAGCACTTTATGGATACTCTCGCTCAGCCTTGCTGGGATTTTAAAAGGGAAGCTGAACTTTCTGACCCGAAACCTCAAATCCTTCTCTGATGGTTTTTGTAACTGGAAAGCGGAAATAGAGTCTTCAGTAATTCGAAAAAGATTTAATGATCAAAGCTGCAATTAAAAGCGTGGTGAGTCATCCTACAGTTGTCCATGTGCTAAAAAGTACAGGCTGTGCGAGAGATCATGTTGTCAGGGCTGGTTTTACTCAAAACAAGGATGTAGGAGCTGCTATTACTTCCAGCTTCAGAAGCAATCTAAGTTCTGGAGGCCTGTGTTTATAGAGCAGAAGAAAAGGCAACAGTCCTGACTCCTCCATTTGTGTATTTTATTTAGTAGTTCTGTTTCCAGTATCTGAATTCATTTTGGTGCTTTATTACTTTTTGTCTTCTTTCAGAGCGTCTGCCCTCAGTAGGAATCTTGATTTTTTTTTTCATTTACACTAACAGATTATCCACCAAAACAAATACAGAAAAACTGATCTTTGGAGTATTATTTTTTTTTCTTTCTGAAGCAATGCACTAACGATGAAATATTTAACTGAACTTTTCACAGTATGTGCATTTTCTCAAATTAAAATTGCAAAAGACAAGGAAATGAAGATAAAAATATCCAACCATGCTGTTTCTCAGAAACCTTCCCAAGTAATCTAATATTTCCCTTTAAATCTTGTTGTTTTATTCTGCTCAATACAAAAAATAGTGCTAAATATAATTTAGTGTAAATAAAGAAGAAACTCCTTCCTACAATCATTTTGGCTCTCGCACAGAAAAGCAGCTTAAAGAAAGCAGGAGAATTTGTAACTCTCAATTGGAAAAGTGTAATAAAAATTTGGATATTCTGCTCCAAGTCTTGCTTTCCCTGTTCCTCAATTCCCTTCCTAGTGGCAGTGAGGTATTTCATGTTTTATTTTCAAATTCTCATAACAGCTGCAATATTCAAACCATAACCCACTAGAATGTGATTGCCTACTTTACAAAAATCATTGCTCTAGCTCTGCTCTTAAACATTTATTTGTAAAACAAGCTTTTTTATCTTGCCATTTTTGACATCAAGTGCCTCCAGTCAATGACAGACAGCTATAAATAAATGCCAGCTTTTACAAGAATCCCAAAAGAAACATCTAATGTAAAATATAATGCAACCAAATCAATTGGTACTTTCTTCTCCAGCTTTATCTGAAAAGAGGCCTGCTCTGTACCCTGAGAGACAAATCAGGTTATCTGATCTAGCAGCTCTTGCAAACAAGCAAATTCAAATATCTTATCATGGATCAAATCCATTGTGGTCACTTCATTCAGTTGCCATAATGCATCTACAGAAGATGCTCTTAAATCCTTACATTACTTTACAAATGCAGTTGTTTAGCAAATGAGGAGTAGAATTGCTATCTCTACATTTTCAGTGTATTAGAGTGGCCTTTATCTGGTGCAGTCAAAGAGTTGTCTCAGTTTAATGGGGAAATAGAAGAAAGCCCTATTAAGAAAACCTGGATCTTGAACTGAAGGATTTTATGGACTTTTTCTGAAGGTGGTCCAGGATAGGACAAGCAGTTGATGTCCTTTAAACTGGGGGGGGAGAAGCAGTCCACCTGAGAATCAGGCACTGGTTTCAGCAGAGCTCAGCCTTGCCTTGCCATGGGGGGAATTATGAGAAGTGGTGAGAACTCCAGAACCTGGACATGAATTTCTAGAAGGTTTTAAAAACATCTGTGAAAGTCCTGGTGCAGTCTGAAACAGTTTGTACCTGCCCAGGGGGTGGAAGAGCTGCAACTGCCCTGCTGGGTTTAGAGCAATACCTTGGTCCTGGTAGGAAGAGCCAGAGCAAAACCCTCTCGAGGGAAAGACTTGGCTGTGCAATCATGAAATTCCTACAGGAGAGTTTTCCCCCCACCTGGCAGTCACTGGTTGGCTGATGGTCTAAGCCAGAAATGCTTTTATATCTTATAGATCATTTGTCCTCGCCAATGACACGGTGAAATTCTAATTGTCTCTGTCAATAGGGGATCTTTTGAAGTGGGATGACAGGGAATGCCTCCACATCTCATAGCAATGAGTCCCCCAAGTCCATGATGTGCTTAATAAAATAAAATTGTTGCACTAATTCGAAACTTTTTTCCTTTTGCCCTTTCTGATTTCCCTTTGTACCCCCAACTTTTCTGCAACAGAGGAGAAAGCCATAGCAATTGAGGGATGTTAAAAGAGTTGATGAGAGTATCTGAGAATCCTCTCTCTGTGCCTTTATTTTTTCATGAATCTCTGCCCTGTTCCACGCTGTTGGTCTCTTGTCTAAATTTAGCCACCTCAGACATTCCAAAATCTTGTCATATATTTCCTGTGATACTGTGTCTCGACCACTCATCCATGCAAGTGGGGATGGCCTTGCTACCAGATATAATCATGAGTGGATAACTTTAATCTTGATGAGAGCTAAAAGCTTGACAATGAGGAGGAGGATTTTTCAAGGCTCAGGCACCGAAAACAGTGACAGAATTTGGCTCCATTGTACTTACTTTTTATGTGTGTTCAAAAGAGGAAAAATACTTGCATTTTAATATCAATCCAGCAATCTGAACTGAGAAGGAAGTAATTATACATGAAAGAAATACAGTCTTTTGTAATAACACTTTTAAAGTATCAGTTTCATTCTATCATAATATTTTTATGATTAGATTTACCTTCTAATATTTTAATAACTTTGGTATGAAGTGAGGAAGTCCTTTGTAGCTTATCTCAGAAGCCTGTCTAGGACGTCGCACTTAATGAAGTTTATAATTCAATATACCCACATCTGCATCTTTAATAATGCCTAACATTTAATCTTCATTGCACCACTTGAATCAAAAGATCTAAAATTAAACCTACTGCAGCCTAATCTAATAATAAACACGTGTGACATTTTGTGCAAAACGTGTGCCTGATCAGCACGGTGCACCCTCACCATTGCATCAGAGGCACAAAAACAGGGTTTAATCAGCCAAAGGGAGATGGTGACATTTAACTCCCCCCAGTGCACCCCCTTTGGGGGAGCTCTGGGGTCCTGCCCCTGGAAGGAAGGGCTGGTTGTCGGATCATAAGCAAATTTAGGTCCAAATCCCACTAGTTGGAAGAGCACTTACACGTATCCTGGTGACACGTGGTCTTCAGACCTCAGACAGGTGATTTTGGAACCTTCAACATGAGCCTTGAGTTTGTGTGGAGTCAGTGGTGAGGTGCTCCCGTTTTCCCTTGTAATTATCTGGAAATCCTGAGGCACCCGAGCGTGGTTTGGCTTGTCACTGCTGCAAGACAAGTGTCCTTCCCACCCCCCTCACCCTTGTGAGCTGTTAAAGCCTGCTGGGACCATGTCACCAAGCTCTCAAGTGGGAAGATAAATTGGTCTGGACCATCAGGGTGGATTTTCAGCCCCAGGCAGCCACAGCCATGACGTTTGGTGTGGTTTGGTAGCCCCAGAAGTAGGTTGTGCTCCTCCACTGAAGAATGAGAGCACTGCATGTGAGATGTGCATTTTGTGTGCCCAGAAGGAGCCTGGTGTGAGAAGGTCCCCCTGAATTAACGGGGTTTTGCACAAAGAGGCCAATTTGTGCAGAGCTTTCCGTGGTCTCAGGGCTTTGCACGGGGCCTATGGGTTGCTGTTGGGTTTTTTCTCAAGTAAATATTGTTCTGTAATCAGGTGTTATGCTTTGGGGGCCACAACAGTTCTGCCTTGTGACAAGGACAATTATATCTGATGAAAGTGGGACAAACAAGCAGGACAGGCAACATGACACATGGAGACAACATTTCGGAGAACAGACAGTGTTAGAATTGTCTAGAATGTGTTCAGGTGAAATGATGAATTTATGAAAGCTGCTCACAAGTATTTAATGAGAAACTAAAACTTCTCATTTATCCTCTCATTTGTCCTCAGGTCAGCTACACTCCTAATCATCATTTAATTCATTTAATTCCTTACAGGTGCAAGAATTAGCAGTGTCAGTAAAAGACTGGAGCCTATACTAGACCTTGATCCAAGATATGTCCCTGTATTTAAAGGGCTCTGGATTGTAGAGCAGTCAAAGTCTTTTTTAAAACATGTATTTTGAGGCTAGAATGGTAAACAGCAGTGTAGCTCCTTCATGTGAGATGCCTGTGTGACACTCACAGGAAGTCCCCATCACACATAAAAAGGCAGTTCCTCACCAGGATCTGATCAGAGCAGTTTGACATCAGCTGGGTCAGGGTAGGAGGCTCTGATGGAAGAGATGAAAGGCTGGTGGAAACTCTGCTGGGCCACAGAGTCCCCTGCTGAAGCTGAAACCTCACCCTTCAACTGGGCTTCATCTGACTTTAATTAAATGAGGGATGATCAAAGTCTACAAATCTCCCTGATCTCTATCAGCATGGCCAACTAAAGGTAAAAATTCTCAGTATCTTTCTGTTCCTTTGAAGTGAATAGTGAACTTTGTGCAGGGCATGAGGACACGAGTGCCATTTGGGTAGCTGCAGGTTCACAGTAATTTTGAGGTAATGTTTATGCAAGGAGAGGGAGAAAAGCTGCACCTTGAAATGATGACTTCACAGCTGTGGGTCCCCTCTCCCCCCTCAGATGGATTTTATCTTTGAGATTTGCTTTGTCTTATGGTGATGCTCAAGGCACAACACATCTAGTAAATCAGGGGAAACCATTGTCTTGGTTTTCCTTCAGCCATAAATCACAAACTATTCCATTTTTGTACAATCATTTCCACTCCTGCCTTCCTTGCATACTAGTGAGGTGAGCTGGAGACTCACTTGATAAAAACATCCTGAACTGAACCAGCTGGAAATAGACAGTCTAATAAGGCCAGCCTGCTGTCAGCCCTCATCTATTTTTGTTTGATTGGTATCTGATGGTGATTGAAAGGCTGACTCCCAGAGTTAACCACCTTGAGGCCAACCTTGAAATCGTGTCACATTTGGCTACTTGATAGCATCTTAAGCACAGTGTTAGATCTGGAGCACAGGCGGTGCAGAAAATAGAAAGCTGACATCTTGCTCCACTGCACAGGGAAGGGAAAGCAGCGTGGAAAGGATCTGACAGACGTGCAGGGGAATGGAGATGCCGCGGGCAGGGAGAGGAGCCCGCACGCCGCATCTGCAGCTCCGGGCAGGGCGGAGCAGTGACTGCCCCGGGGGCCAGCTTCGCTTCATGTCTCAGCTCTTGTTGCAAAATAGTGTCCGTCCTCGGCAGTGAGGAGCTGTGTGAGGGCAGCTTTGCCTGTGTGTGGCTCAGGAGGGCTGAAATCACAGCACTTTCTGGAGTTAACAGGCTCTTGTTTGCTGGGGATGGGATTAGGGTTGTGGAGGGTGTGTTGGTTTGTGATGCAGCTGTGCTAGGGCTGTCTAGGATGCTTGTATAGGACACGTGAGTAGGGAAAACAAAAAAAATTTTGATTACGTTGTATGAAAGTCAGGAAAAAGTGACAGTGACAGGTCTGCTACAGGGGAGAGCTGTTGGTTATTTTGATTTCAGTTTCTGGTGTCTGACTGACAGCCATGAATAATAGCTGTGAGGCCAAAAGATACAGATCTTCAAATCACACCTCCCCGAAAAGGAGGGGTGCTTTCAGAGGTTGAGTAACCGAGGCAAACAGCAACAAACCATGACAATGAGCTGCAGAAGAGACAGTGAAGTCAATGCACCTGCTGGAAAGAGTGATGCTTCAGCACAGAGACCGGGAATAGCAAGGGAAGAGCTGTGAGTAAATAGCTCTTGCTTTTATCTGCACTGGAAATGCAAATAGGAACTAGATTGTATTGCCAAAGGAGTAAGAGATGCCATGGGTATTACATAAAACATGGCTTGACTTTGGGTCAATGTGCTGCATTTGATGCAGGTTTGCATTTGAGATACTCTGAAAATAGCATGATAAAAAGCAAATAGTGTGCTGCTATCACAACAAGATATATCAAGAGGCCCAAGCACCAACCTCCCTAGCGATAAAGGACTTTGTAAAACACAAGTTGCAGTAGATATTGGAATTTTTTGCTTTTTCGAAACATTTTAACATCATTCCTATATCAGGTTCTCTAGTGGACTTCTCATGAAATAACGAGACAGGTCTCCTCTGGTATGTAACCCCTAACATACCAGTGGTGCTTTCCAATGCCCTTCTGAAAGGGAAGGATTTTTCCCTTAAATGGAAAATCTGTAGAAAACCATTGCGATCACTGATAAATACTTTCTTCATGGACAACCTTTCTCTCCTGGTGCCTGCCTGAGCTTTTCTGCTTAGGAAGCAAAGATCCTTTCAGGCTCCCCACTGAAAAAGGGGTTGTGTTTTCACCTGGATGGTAAATCCAGCAAAGCTCCCCTTTGGAGGGAGGTGAGGGGCTGCAAAGAGCTGGGCAGGGCATTGTGCCTGAGCATGCACAGGGGGCAGCTCTGCCCCAGGAGATCCACATCCACCAACCTCTGCCCCAGGAGATCCACATCCCCCAAGCTCTGCCCCGGGAGATCCACATCCCCC